>NC_058097.1:29723300-30034400 GCF_020171115.1 Neogale vison | reverse complement strand
TTCACAATGATTCCTTTCCCCCGCCCCCTCCAGGAAGGGTGAGGGGATTTTTCTCTGATATTTACCTAGTTGAGTTCTTAGAGGTAAAACTCATGAAAGCAGAAGGACCCGCCCATAACTGGCTTCCTCTCCAGTTTTTAACTCTCAGACCTGTCCACATTGAGGCTCCAGCAACTCATCAATTACAAGTTCAGGTTTTCCTTCCCCTTCACTGGTTTCCAAGGCAGCTTCTACCCACGTCTCTCTTCCAGGTAAGCTGGGACTCCCTGCATAAACCTGTCTCTCCAGTCTTTGCTGCTGCAGCTTGCGCTGTGTCCTCCCCTTGTGGATCCAAAGTGTTGTTGATTTTTTTTTAATTTATTTTTTATTTATTTTCAGCATAGCAGTATTCATTATTTTTGCACCACACCCAGTGCTCCATGCAATCCGTGCCCTCTGTAATACCCACCACCGGTCTATTTAGTTTCTTACTTGTTAAGACAGAGTGGCGACTTCCAAGCTCTTTACATGTGGAACTGGAAAGTGGAAGTTTATATTGCTTTTCGTGAGAAAAAATGAAGTTCATGTAATAATAGAGAATCTCAGCATTTTCATTAGCATAATGAGGGTGTTTTCTCATGTTTTGTGGGGGGTGCTGTGGGGCATTAGGAAGAGGAGGGGACGGGCAGACTTTCCAAAAAGATTTAGAGGGAGAAAAAAAGTGTTAGGAAGTTGTTTGAGATTTTTAACTAATTATTTTTTAATCTTTTTTTCAACATCTCTGTTTTGATGCTCTATTTGCTGCTCCCTTTTTTTTTTTTTAGGATTTTATTTATTTATATGACAGAGAGAGATAGTGAGAGAGGGAACACAAGCAGGGGGAGTGGGAGAGGGAGAAGCAGGCTTCCCACGGAGCAGGGAGCCCAGAGTGGGGTTCCATCCCAGAATCCTGGGATCATGACCCAAGCCAAAGGCAGATGCTTAACGATTGAGCAACCCAGGTGCCCCTATTTGCTGCTCCTTAATGCAAGTTAGCTAGTCCCTGGACACAGTCAAAGTTGCTCTTTTCTCTTTCAAAGGGTGCCAGGGATGGGACAACACAGGCAACTTCTCTAGGAGGAAAGAGCTGGCCATAGATTCTGAAAGGACCTGCTGGAATTACCCTTTTATGGGAAGAACCTTTTCTAATGATCCTCTAACCCCTCCCACCCACCAGCCCAACCTGACTTAAGCCTCTCCCTAAGGAATAACGCTCTTGAGAGAAGTTGAAGGCCTAAACATGAAACATTCTCTTCGTAATCAGGGACTAGTGACAGCCATGGTGTGGAGAGTGACAAAAACACTCTCTCCTTGACCTACCTAGTCAGACTCCTCCAAGCCCTCAATCTCTGGCATTGGTGGTTTCCCTGGCCACTTAGTCCAGTTTTAGCAAGAATCTTGTTGGGTCGGGGCGCCTGGGTGGCTCAGTGGGTTAAAGCCTCTGCCTTCGGCTCAGGTCATGGTCCCAGGGTCCTGGTATCGAGCCCCGAATCGGGCTCTCTGCTCTGCAGGGAGCCTGCTTCCCCTCTCTCTGCCTGCCTCTCTGCCTACTTGTGATCTCTGTCTGTCAAATATATAAATAAAATCTTAAAAAAAAAAAAAGAATCTTGTTGGATCAGTTCAGCAAAAATCCCCCCACTCTTGCTATCTGATCAAATGACCCCCGCTCTTATCACCCTTGTCTGCCTTCAGCAAGAATCTTATTGATTCAGTCAAGCAAGAATCCCCCCAGGCTTGACGTTTCCTCTTATTTCCATCCACTAACCCTTACCTTGTTATTTGGCCCTTGGTGTAGTCAGAATTGAACCTGATCTCTCTCTCCTACTACAAAACCCCATTTTAGTAGTCCCCCCGGAGTACGTCTGTCTTACCACCTTTAACAAACATCACGAGTAATTTTTTCTTTAATGAGAGGAATAGGAAGAAAGCCTCTGCAAATCAAGAGAGGGAGCATTCATACCATAGAGAAGCCTAAATGTGATTCAGACACACACCTCTAAAGGGGCAGGTTCTACCCTTCCCCAACCCTGACATTCCATCTCTCCTCCTGGAATTCACTGACATCACTCTCTTTAGAGTCTTCTACTCTAAGAAAGCCATTGATAGCACAGTGGTTGTCATACTTTGCTAGGGCTGCCATAACAATCATAAACTGGGTGGCTTAAAACCACAGAAGTTCATTCTGGAGGCTACAAGTCCAAAGTAAGGTGATAGCAGGGATATATATATATATATATACCCCCTGAAGGCTCTAGGGAAAAATCCTTCTAGCTTCTTCCAGTTTCTGGTGCCTCCAATTCCTTGGCTTGTGATTTGTTGCCTCCAACCTCTACCTCTATCTTCACATGGTCTTCTTCCCCCATATCTCTGTATCCAAATCTTTCTCTCCTTTCTCTTTTAAAGATAGCGGTCATTGGATATAGGGACCACTCTCATTCAGTATGACCTCATCTTAACTTGATTATATCTTCAACTCTTATTTCCAGATAAGATTACATTCCAAGGTTCAGGAGGACATGAATTTGGGGAGAACATTGTTCAGTCCATTGCCACCATGGTTAAAACCATCGCCTCTAGGGTTCCAATCCTTGTCCTGAGACTAATTAGCTGTGTGGTTTTGGGCAATTCACCCACCCTTCATAAACGTGTATCTCACCCATAATGTGTGAATTTTACCTGCCTTATGGAGCTATTATAAGGAGCAAATTAAATAATTTTTGTAAACTCTTTGAGCACCATGCCCGGCACTTGGTGAGGGCTCTACACATGACAGCGTTGATTGTTACCTTCCATCTGTCGGACCTTTTGTCTGTCTTGTTTCTTTATAGCTTTTCCAGCACACCACCCTTTAAATGTTGTTTTTTCCAGAGATCTTCCCTTGTCATGTGCTCTTCTGCTCTGGGCGGCTCCTCCCCCTCAGGGTATATGTGTGGAGGGAGAATGTACAGGAAGTTAATCTACTCCCAGACTTCAACTGAAAGTGTTCTGATGACTCTGTTGGGAGGAAAACTTTACCTCTCCCAACTTGCGCCCAGTGGTTGGAGGCCTGCAAATTTTAACAAAAACAATATAGATTAATAGAAGAAAAGATTTATTTTCACATGTGCATGCAAGAGAGCTCCAAGTAATGAACAACTCACGGAGTTGCCCAAAGGAAAGGTGTATGTATACCAATTAAAGAAAAGGAGGTTTTTAGGGCTTCAGTGGGAGAGTGAGGAAGTCTCTGCTGGGCTCTTTGATGCCAGTGGAAATGGGCAATCTACCTTCTTGGCAAATGAATTTCCAGGAAACTCCCTAGAAGGGAAATTAATAGCAGTTGTATTTTCAGGAGGTCTACTTTAAGTGATAAGGGAAGTTCAGATAAGAACTTCATAGGTGGGGGTGTCTGGGTGGCTCAGTTACTAGGCATCTGCCTTTGGTTCAGGTCATGATCCTAGGGTCCTGGAATGGAGCTCCGTATGGGACTCCCTGCTCAGCGTAAGCCTGCTTCTTCCTCTCCCACTCCCCCTGGTTGTGTTCCCTCTCTCACTGTGTCTTTCTGTCAAATAAATAAATAAAATCTTTAAAAAAAAAGAAGAAGAATAACTTCACAGGTGGAAATTATTAGTGAAGCATGTGACTCTTGATCTTGGGGTCATGGGTTCAAGCACCACATTGGGCGTATAGATTACATTTTAAAAAATTAAAGATTTCTATCTGCATCTCTGTGTTCAAACATTTTCACTTTTTTTTTTTTTAAGATTTTATTTATTTATTTGAGAGAGAGAGACAGTGAGAGAGCATGAGCGAGGAGAAGGTCAGAGAGCGAAGCAGACTCCCCATGGAGCTGGGAGCCCGATGCGGGACTCGATCCCGGGACTCCAGGATCACGCCCTGAGCCGGAGGCAGTCGTCCAACCAACTGCGCCACCCAGGCATCCCCAAACATTTTCACTTTTAAATTTTTTTTGAAGATTTAATTATTCATTTAAGTCAGGGGAGGGGCAGAGGAGAGAATCTCAAGCAGACTCCCCGCTGATTGGCAGGCCCTCCCTTGGACTTGATCTCACCATCTAAGAGATCACCACCTGAGCCAAAATTGAGAGTAGGAAACTTAATCAACGGAGCCACCCTGGAAGCCCTCAAACATTTCCACTTCAAAACAATTGTTATACCAACTCTGGGGTGTCCAAGAGGGTTCCCATAACTCACCAAAAAATTCTCCATTCTCAAGCGCTAGGCAACCAGCTGTTTTTAGCGTTGTCCTCGCTAGCTAAAAGACCTGGGGTAAGTGATTTACTTCGCCACTTCCATCTGTACAGTGAGGATAGGGTGGCTGTGAGGACTGGATGAGACCTACATGTAAAGCATTTGGAACAATGCCCAGACAGAGTAAGAGTGATAGAAATGTTTGCTATTTTTTAAATTTAGATATAATTGACATATAACATTCCTTTAGTCTCAAGTGTACAACATAATGATTCAATATGTGTATATATCACGAAATGATCACTACGATAGGTCTAGTTAAATCAGTCGCCAAGTTATTATTTTTGTTGTATGAGCCTCTCCAGCTCAACCCTACTGACACTCAACTCCTCCTCCTCCCTCCAGACCTAACCATCTTCCTGGAGTCCCTTTCTCTTACTGTGGCACCATCAGCAGCTCATCAGCCCAGCAGAAACCTTTGATTCTCATCTCTTGCTCAACCCTGATGAAAAATCAGTCACCAAAACTGGTTCACTTTACCCCCGTAAATATTTCTGGAATCTGTCCTTTTCACTCTATTCATTTTGTGTCCTAGTAGATTATCACTGACAAATATTCACTCCTCTACCCTCCATGCAAAAGGATACTTCCTTAGACTCAGTCCCTTGTGCTGCTGCTACTTGTCATGTGACCACTCTCCGGTAGTCACATGAGCCTCAGTGACCCACAGACATGTGATCAAGACCAGAAAGTCAGGGTGCTTGGGCGGGGCACCTGGGTGGCTCAGTGGGTTAAGCCTCTGCCTTCAGCTCAGGTCATGATCTCAGGGTCCTAAGATGAAGTCCCTTATCGGGTTCCCTCTGAGGAGGGAGCCCACTTCTCCCTCCCCCTCTGTCTTCCTCCCTGTTCATTTTCTCTCTCTCTCATCCTCAAATAAATAAATAAAAATTTTTAAAAAGAGAGAGAGAAAAAATCTATGCTTGTGTGCTGCTGAGATTTTGTGGCTGGCTGTGTTGCAATAAATAGAGCTACCTAATACGGCTTTCTTAATTTGGGCATGTCTTCTAATTTATTCTTCCTTCTAGTTTTATCCCTCTCACCTCCATCTTTGAAACAGCTACCCAGTTACTCCCCCTAAAACACAAATCTGAGCTGATCTGAGGTACTCCGAACTCTTTGAAAATGACAAAAACCAAATTTAAACCACTCTCAGCAAGAAAAAAAAAAAAAGAAGTGAAAATCTATTGGCTTGTGTTAACCACCCAAGGATAGTATTAGCTTCTAGCGTGGCTGGATCCAGTTGCCCAAACAAGTTCATCAGGAATAGGGTCTCCACTTCTCTCAGCCCCAATCTCTTCTATGGTTTCATTCTCAAGGATTTCCCCAGTGGGGAGTGCCACTAAGAGATTCCAGACTTAAATCCTACAATTGTATTAACCCCCAAAGAAAGTGGATACTTCTTTGCTAATGGCTTCAACTGTTGGGTCCATGGTCAAAGGAGCGAGACTGGTACAAAGCGAAGGTCAATCAAAGCTTTATTTCGCGCCAAGCATCAAGAATCAAACTGACGGGGCACCTGGGTGGCTCAGTGGGTTAAGAATCAAACTGACGGCCAGGGTCATCTCTTGCAAAGAGGAGACCTCTCTCTGCCTTACAGACTAGCTTTTAAGGGCAAAGGCCATATGGTTGGGCCTGGCCACACACAGGTGGCCAATGAGATTGTAACACAGAGAAAGCTGCACAGTTCTGCTAGGTCACACATAAGTGACCAATTGAATTACAATTTACCCTATAGTAGATATTTGAACTAGCCTATCACCTTGGTCAGAATTGGCACCCAAAAGGGGCGCCTGGGTGGCTCAGTGGGTTGAGCCGCTGCCTTCGGCTCGGGTCATGATCTCGAGGTCCTGGGATCGAGCCCCGCATCGGGCTCTCTGCTCAGCAGGGAGCCTGCTTCCCTCTCTCTCTCTCTCTCTGCCTGCCTCTCTGTCTACTTGTGATCTCTCTCTGTCAAATAAATAAATTTAAAAAAAAAAAAAAAAAAAGAATTGGCACCCAAAAGACACCCAAAGAGCCGGGCCCATACTCCTTGGTAGCTAGGGAGACAGTATGTGCCCCCACAGATTGAATACCTCCACCTGGCCTGACCCACCCTTGTATTTGGGCTTTGTTACCTGGGACTGGTTTCCAGGACTTGTTTTTAAGTAAGTCCCCTGGGGGGGACGGGCAGGGACAGTTTAAGTTTTCCTGCATAAACAACAAAACCACTGTTTAACCAGGTGGCATCGCTCTGGCTAAATTTAGACCCTCACACAACAAAAAGTCTGGACTGGTTTGAGCCGGATGACCTCCTCTGAACAAATCACTTTGACCAGGTACAAGCAGTGCTCGGCATGGAGCCTGAGAATGGGATCATGTATACTGAGAATGGAAAGAAAAGGGTCCTGCCAGGGGAAAAGATAGGCTTTGTTACCAGAAGGCAGGATACCAAGCAGTCATCAACAATTGATGTTCTAGCTTCGTTCCTCTGCCTGAAGTCCTTCAGTGAAAATCAGCATACTCATCAGTATTCGGATGAACTCTTAGCCTCTTGGTATAAAAGACAAGGCCCTCCACGAGCTGATCCTTTTTACTTGCCAAGCGTCACCTTCCTAACTACGTGCCATGCTGGTCAGGCTCCCGTAACACTGCACAACACACCCCATGCAGCTCCGTCACACCTTCCCCTTCTCCTGAAACACCCATCCTCTTTCCCTAGCTGATCCCTACTTAGTCCTGAAGCGTCAACTCAGGCCTCCCCTGGGCTGGAAGGATTTCTCTGGATCACCCTTGTTCCCGGCTGTGCTTCCAGAAAGACACACTTCAACCTTTTATTAACACGGAGGAGTTTGCCATAGAACAGCCTCCCTGTCACTACGGAGTGAGCGAGTGAGTGAAAAAGAAAGAAAGAAGTGATAGTGTAGAGTAGAAACTCAAAATTAAGTGTTTAATAAGTGAATTTGGATTGAAATGGAAAATTATTGCCTTGGAGAGATGAAAAATCCAAGGGAGAGATGGATGGACGGATGTTTGGATGGATGGATGGATGGATGGATGGATGGATGGATAGAAAGAAATAGATAGATGCCTGGATGGCTGGAAGGAAGAAAGGATAGGCAGAAGCCTATGTAGATAGGTGAGTTGGCGAGAAAACAAGCCCCTCCCCTTCCAGCTGTTGGGGAAGTGGCCCAGAGCCCTGGCGTTCAAGTGACGGGCAGAGTCTGTGCAGACCTGTCTTTGAAAGGTTCAAGTTATGTTTGAGTGCACATAATTCTGACCACTTTCCACAGGCACTTGAGCCTCAGAGGGAGACAGATGAGTGGTACTGGGCCCCCATGGAATCACTGAAATGTCTTTAAAAAGAAACTGGATCCTTTTTTTTTTTTTCGTTTAAGGATGAACTTCCTGGCAAAACGCAGCAAGCCCGTCCAGCCGAAGGCGGATAATGCATCTTGTTTTTAAAAGCCCTCAGAGATCTTGAATTTAATGAAACAAGCATTTTGCCCCATCCCAGGAGGAATCAGAACAAACCACTGTCTGACTGTCAAAGGACCTGAAGCCTCCCTCCTTTGTTTGATCTGGTGAGAAGCAGAGTTTGAGTCCCGCCTCTCGGTCACCAGTGAGAAGGGCACCACCCAGCCCCAAAGCCTCACCAGCCGCTGAGAACTTTTTCCAGGAGTCCTGAGGGTGTCCTCTGAGCAGCTTCTTCCCACACAAAGCCCTGTTTTGAAGGGTGAATTTCCATTAGGAGGAGGGAGGGCGAAAAACAGAATTGTCTAAAAAAAATTTAAAAATTGAAAGCAGTTCCCCGAGTTTGGCCTATCCCCAGTAAGCTGTAGAAAGAGGCCCCAAACTTCCTGATCCCCAGCTGCAAGCCTGGGCCTGTTTCCTGGCCCACTCAAAGTTTACCACCCCCAGGGACGGAGCAGGGCCCTGGGCCAGCGGATGAGGCCCCGTTTCTCTCGCGCTGTCTTTGGATGATGACAGCCGCTGCTGAAGCAAAAGGAACCTTTTTCAGGCTGAAGTCCATTTTCAGGCTGAATTGCTTTACTTCTTGTCCTTCCTTCTTTTCCTTCTCCTCAGCCTGGTTGTCTTGTCTTCTCAAAAGAGTCCCATTCCGTTTCTGACATTTCTGTGGCCAAAAAGCAGGGTCATTTCCAAGAGCCTGAGCTCACGCTCCAGCTCTGTTTCTGCTCCTGGTTCCCCCCTCACCCTTCCGGCCCCCTCATCCTCCCCACCCATCCCTTCCCCCACCACCAAAGCAAAAAGAGAAATCCTTCAAGGCGCCCAGAATATGCAGGGCATGGATGCCTAGTGGACCCATTGCCGGCCTCTTCATAGGCGGTTACATCCAAATGAGGAAAGAGAAAGGGTCCCCATTAAGCACAGGCTTGGATTTCTGTGCATTCCCAGGAAAAGACCCTCCCCTTTAAACAGGACTCGGCAGTGATGAACAGCATGAATTCAGGAACCACGAAGCCTGGCTTCAGCTCTGGATTCTGCTCAGTCCTGAGGAGCCAAGTTCAAGCAAGTGCCTTAACCTCTAGGTACCTCAGTGGCCTCATCTGTAAAATGGGAGCGGTCGCGCCGCTTACCATAAACCACCCCCTGTAAACTCGTCAGCGTGGTGCCTGGCACAAAGAGAAGACTCTGGAGCTTCTCTTCTCACTTCTCCCCACAGACTTACACCCACCCCTTCTGGCTGGCCCTCTCTTCGCACATCCCCAGGCCTGTCTTTCAGATGTGTCTGTCATCACGTATTTGCAAACATGTCCATTTGATTTCAAATTTAAATGCTTTCGAATTAAAAACAAAATTTTAATTCACATGCGGGGTTGGTGTGGCGGGGAGGGTGGGTGAGGAAGAAAGGCTGACAGGCATGTTAGTAAACAGCGAAATATTTTTGAGGGCTGGATTCAGATAGCTCAGACGCCAGAGGGTCCAAATTGACAGACTTTTGATAGGAGGAGACTCAGGGATAACGACAGAGGGGGCATTTTTGGGGGGGAGGGGACTAGAAAACCAGAACAGGCACCCTCTGCCTTCTTTCCGACTAGCGCCCAAGGCTCCCCTTCTGGGATGACCAGGCCCATTTGCCTTCCATTTGCTCCCATCACAGCCTGATCCTGATTGTTCCCATAATTCATTAACATTTCTCCCGGTTAAATATTAAATTATTCATACCGACAGTGTGGAGCGAGCCAAAGGAAAACGTCCCTGCTAGGGATGTTGGCTCATCAGCGAGCTCTTGGGAAAAAGGAGAGGAAGAGAACAAACCGACACCCGCACGGCCCAGTGGGCGTTAGGGGAGGTCAGAAGGTGAGGCAGGCAGCTGGGGGTGAGGGGGTCCCTGGACAGTCACAGCTCAGCAGCACCCGCTTCTCCCCCGGAGCCAGAACAGTCCGCCACGGGGCTCGCCCATCTCCAGAAGCTGCGCGCAAGTCCCACGACGTCGGGTGAAGAAGGCTCCTTCTGTCCTCTCCACGGAAGCCCAGGGAAACGGGATTCCTCACAGCTCCAAAGAGCAAAGCCTGAGGAGGGTACGTGCTGGAAGCAGAGATTTCTCCCTCCTTCTGTTTGGAGGTTCTCAGGACTGGGCTTGTCTCGGGCGTCCTTGGCCAAAGGCGGTTCCCGGAATGCAGCGAGGGTCCGGACCGACTCCAGAGGGAAGCAGCTCAGCTCTTGGGCGCAGGGCCCCCATCCTTCAGTGAGATGTCTTTGCCATCTGCCGCCTCAGCGCCTGCCTCCGGATTTGGCTCTTCTCGCTCGGGCTGTTCTCCGGGCTTCTGGGACTCCCCCACCACCTTGGTGCTCTTGCTCGTGTGGCATCCCATGTCCCTGGGGAGCAGAGGGCCCAGGGCTCTGGGCTGTTCTGAGGAGGGTGCGTTCTGCGGCCCGTCCCGCCGCTCCAGACTTAAGTAACCCTTCCTCAGAGCTTTGTTGCAAGAGAACTAGTTGGGTTTCTATGGTCACGGGGAGAGGCCTAGTCCAATCTGCATAATAAACCCCAGACCCCCATCTGGGAGGTGGGCAGGGCCCAGGAGGCTGTCCCTCTTGACCTCTTGACAACCCAGCTGGTTCAGAGCACCGGGTCCCATTCACCTCCCTGGAAGAATTCCCTTCCTTTAACCTTTAACTTCTTTACAGATTATAACCCCCCACCTAGTTACCTGTAAACAGCAGCCTGTCTCTCCCCACACAAAGAAGGCCCTGTCACTACGCAACAGAGCTGTGGCCTCCTTCCCTGTCCCAGGGTCATGTTCAGTTCCAGGACTCACAGACCCCCCACTTGGAGACCATCCCCTACCTTAGAATGCCAACTCCACCCAGAGTTGAAGAATAAGGAGTCCAAAGACCGTGGACTCCAGGGGTTACCCAAACATGCCATGAAAAGAACCAGCTAGCCTAGCGTGCTACCCCGCGCCAAGCAAAGCGTACAGTTATTATCTTGTTGAGTTCCCACAACAACCTGACGAGGCAGATTATATTACTTAAACATCATTTAAGGGATGGAGCCACTGAGACACGGAGATAGCAAGTAATCTATTTAAGGCAGTTACTAACAGCCAGAGCTGGGATTCGAACCCATTTTGTCTGGATTCCAGTCCCTCCATCACTGTGCTAATCATATCTATTTGAAAGACCCCATCAGGCCATCTTCACACACTGTCCTAGAGGTCATCTGTTTGGTAAACCTGTCATTGCTATTTTTTTTTTCTTTTTTAAGATTTTATGTATTGGAGTGCCTGGGTGGCTCAGTGGGTTAAAGCCTCTGCCTTTGGCTCAGGTCATGATCTCAGGGTCCTGGGATCTAGCCCCACATCGGGCTCTCTGCTCAGCAGGGAGCCTGCTTCCTCCTCTCTCTCTGCCTGCCTCTCTGCCTACTTGTGATCTCTGTCAAATACATAAATAAAACCTTAAAAATATATATTTTATGTATTTATTTGAGAGAGAACAAGGATGAGAGGGTGGAGGGTCAGAAGGAGAAGCAGACTCCCTGCTGAACAGGGAGCCTGATGCAGTCCTCGGTCCTGGAACTCGATCCTGGGACTCCAGGATCATGACCTGAGCTGAAGGCAGATGCTTAACCGACTGAGCCACCCAGGAGCTCCTGTCATGGCTCTTTTATTTTTATTTATTTATTTATTTATTTTTAAAGATTTTATTTATTTATTTGACAGAGAGAAATCACAAGTAGATGGAGAGGCAGGCAGAGAGAGAGAGGGAAGCAGGCTCCCCGCTGAGCAGAGAGCCTGATGCGGGACTCGATCCCAGGACCCTGAGATCATGACCTGAGCCGAAGGCAGTGGCTTAACCCACTGAGCCACCCAGGCGCCCCTGTCATGGCTCTTTTAACCTGGACCACACAGGTAAAGGTTTCTGAAGCTGTGAGTGAATGATTTCAGATGTACATGCTTCTTGATTGAAGCCCACAGGGTATAGAACTGAAGTTAGCCACCCCAGGGCTCTCTATTACTTCTGGTTTATTTTCTGATCACCGGGCTTTCCTTTTCCTAAATCTAAAAGAAGCCTGATTAAGGGCACCTGGGTGGCTCAGTCAGAAAAGCGTCCGAGTCTTGATTTCAGCTCAGGTCTTGATCTCAGGGTCGAGAGATCGAGCCCCACGTCAGGCTCCATGCTCAGTAGGGAACTTGCTTGAGCTTCTTTCTCTCCCTCTCCCTCCGCCCCTCTCCTCACTCACACATGCACTTGCTCTCCTCTCTCTCAAATAAATAAATAAATCTAAAGTAAAAGAAAAGGAGCCTGATAATTCTCGCCCAGCTCCTAGGAAGCTGGAAAGAGGATCAAGCAGGTCTGTGGTGAGGCCTTTCAGAGAAGCACAAAATTCATTCTTTCCCAGGCATGCGCAGAGCCGTCAAAAGGGACATCCATCCCAGTGCACTTACAGCGGATGACAAGTCAAAGCCTTCTAGTTGACTCCTTACGATCCAAAGGGTCCTATGGGGAAGTATTATCAATTCCACTTCAGAGTTGAAATGCTTGAGGCCAGAGCAGTTAAGTCAGTTGCCTGAGGTCACGCTCTTGCTTGGCTGCCGCCTCCTGTCGTTCTGTCCAAAGCCTGTGACCTCCCCACTCCCTGCTCCCTCCCACCCTTTGCCCCCTAGTGCCTCTGGTTGAAACCATTCATCCTCCTGGACCTGGGCATTCAGTGATCTGCTTAAATGTAGTAAAACTCCCCATAAATCACCTTCCTTTGAATGAGCTTCTTGCCAAGTGGGCTGGTGGAGAGACAATTAGAAGACATTATTATAATGTTGCTGATTTATCTCTCCATATAAAAGCCGAAGTACAAAAGTACTTTGGGGGAAGTCAGGATGGAAGAAGGAGCTTCCATTTGCCTTCCAGTTAAGAGGCCCTAATTAAAGCAAATCCATTGAGTATCCTCATTGGGATACTGGGATCCTAGGGCAACCATCCTCTTGTGAAGCCTCCGAATTAATCATGCTTAACCCAGCTCAGCACAAGGACCCAGGGGCCAGGTGTAACCCTCAGGTCATGCTTGGGTTAGGTTAAAGATGTGGTCAGTAGGAGAAGACGATGGCCTTTTGCTAAATGACCCAGTGAGGGGCCTTGCCCTGCCTGTGACCTCCTACACCCAGGACAGGCTACATAATTTGTGGAGGTCCAGTGCAAAATTAAAATGTGGAACCTGTATTCAAAAATTATTAAGAATTTCAAGATAGCAGGTGGCTCAGTTGGTCAAGCGTCTGCCTTCAGCTCAGGTCATGATCCTGGGATGGAGCCCCACATTGGGTTCCTGCTCAGCAGGGAGCCTTCTGCTCCCCCGCCTGTGCTCGGTCTTTCTCTCTCTCTCTCTGACAAATAAATAAAAATAGAATCTTAAAAAAAAATTTTTCAAGATGGTGACAACAGAACTTTGAATGAGGCACAGGGCTCCTGAGAGGGCCCTGCACACACCCACCCTCTTCTGGAACATTCTCCGATGTGGGCTCACCTCTACTGAGGACTGTAATGTACCACATCACTAAGGGCTCTGAAGGGGACATTGCTTTTGGGATAGAATGAGGCCAAAAGAAAGACAAGAAAAGAGAAATGGGGTATGGATAACCCCAAAGATGGATAGGACCTCGGAAAGATACTTCCAAGACACTTTCAGCTTCAAACAGCTTCCTTGGCTACTATTACCTACAAAACCTAACACATAAAAAAGTATCAACACAAATGACAACTCCCGACAGTACCTTATGTCAACACGATTGCAGAGCGACTGGAACTCTCATGCGAGACGGGAGTGGTGGGGGGGGTTGCAAAATGGTTCAGGCACTCGGGAAATTAGTTCAGTCATATCTTACAAAATTAAATGTACACTTACCATAGTTAGAATATTTCGTTGTATTAATCTGCTCAAGCTGCCATAATAAAAGACCACAAACAGGGTAACTTAAACAATAGACATTTTCTCACAGTTCTGGAGGCTCTACGTCCGCGATCAAGATGATGCTGGCAAATTTGGCTTCTTTTTTTTTTTTTTTTAAAGATTTTATTTATTTATTTGACAGACAGAGATCACAAGTAGGCAGAGAGGCAGACAGAGAGAGAGGGGGAAGCAGGCTCCCCACTTGAGCAGGGAGCCCGATGCAGGGCTCAATCCCAGGACCCTGGGATCATGACCCGAGCAGAAAGCAGAGGCTTTAACCCACTGAGCCACCCAGGCACCCCGCAAATTTGGCTTCTGATCAGAGATCTCTTCCTGGCTTTCAGAGGACACTGCCCACCCCCTACTCCCCATCCCCTGCACCTTGCTGCATCCTCTGCACTCACAAAGAGAGAATGTCCTAGTGTCCCTTTCTCTTCTTATAAGGACACATTCATTAAGATTTGGGCCCCACACTTACGACCTCATTTCACCTTTATTACTTCCATAAAAGCACTATCTCCAAAGCAATCACATTGGGGATTGGGGCATTAATATACGAATTGAGAGATGGGGGACACACAGTCTATAACAGTGTCCAAGGGAAAGGAGGACAGTGTTCACGCGAAAACCTACACACATGGATATTGAAGGAAGCTCTTTTAATAAGCACAAACTGGAAACAACCCAAATATGAACGGATAAATAAATTCAAATATTCGTACAATGGGATACTACTCGGTCATAAACAGGAATGAACCATTTCTGCATATAATAGTTTAAATGAATTTCAAAGACATTATGTGGAGGGAAAGAAGCCAGTGTTAAAAGGTCACCTACTGGGGCGCCTGGGTGGCTCAGCAGGTTAAGCCTCTGCCTTCAGCTCAGGTCATGGTCTCAGGGTCCTGGGATTGAGCCCCACATCAGGCTCTCGGCTTGGCGGGGAGCCTGCTTCCCACCCCCTCTCTCTTTGTGCCTCTCTGCCTACTTATGATCTTTCTCCCTCTTTGTCAAATAAATAATCTTAAAAAAAAAAAAAGGTCACCTATTGTTTGATTCCCTTTATATGATATTCTCAAAAAAACAAAAATGTAGGGATGGAAAACAGCAGTGGTATCACTACAAAATGATGGTTTGGGGGAGTTTTGAGACTGGTAGAGTGGTTCTGTATTTTCTCTCTTTTCTGCACGAATGGAACCCATCATGGGGCTCGAACTTACCACCTGAGTTCAAGACCAAGATCTCCTGACCGAAACCAAGACCTGAGCTGAGTTCAAGAGTCAGACGCCCAGCTGAGTGAGCCACTCGGGGCCCTGGAAGTGTTCCGTATTCTAATTGTGGTGGGAGTTACCCAAATCTGTACATGTGTTAAACTTCATAGATTCATAGATCAACCTTTTAGGAAGTCAAATTGACTGTATACTAAGGAAGATTATTTTTAAATTTGTTTAAAGACCATTCGAACAAAAAATAAAATAAAATAAAAACTGTTTGCCAGAAACCTAGAGGCTTTTTTTTGCCATCTGGCCCTAGTTCCCAAGATCATTTAAATCTTTTTTCTGGGGCTTCTCATGCACTCACTCACTCCCTCCCTCAAGTAAACAAACAAATACACCTGTCCCTAATTGAGCTCAACAGCTGTTTACCAAGATATATGATACGAAGTTCCATTTTGGGTGTTGTGTAGCTTCTAGAACCTTAGGAAATGGCACTTAAGGAGGCCTGGACATGGAGGCAGAGAGGGCTGAATGCAGAGTATCACCTTACGGCTATGACTATAGGTCAGGAGAGTGGCCAGCCTAAAGCATCCTACAGAAAGGGAGCTGGGGACATAAGGCCCTAACCCATTCTCCTCCCTCCCTGTGGTTTCTCTCAGGGCTCTCATTGGCCAAACGCAATTTGAAGCCAGTGGGCATAGAAGCATTTGGTCCTGCCCATCTAGGTCAGCTTCCCAGAACTAAGAGCAGGATGGAGAACAACAGAAAGTGGATTTGGAAAGGCAAACACGTACTCTAGCACGACCCACGTGGCCGCTGCTCTCTAGGGGCCCTGAATCTGTTAGGGGAGACAATATCTTTGCAGAAAATTAAACTATGAGGTAAGTACTTTAATATAGGGAAAAGTTTACACTGGAAAGAGAGAATAGGGAAGGGCTTCCTTGAGCTAGACCTAGAAGGATGAACAGAATATTAGACACCAGAGGAGGGCAAAGGACATCACCGCCAAGATGAAGAAACACAAATCCCTCCTGAGAAGTTCAGTAATTCACATTCAGTTACGGAAAGGCAGCCAATGGGCATGGTTAGAAGCACCGGTTTCAGCATGAAAGGAACCTGGGATTGAATACTAACTCTACAGTATACATGCTGTGTGACCTTCAGCTAGTTCCTTACCATCTCTGACTCATAGTTTCCTGGACTTTGGGAAATCAATGAAATGACATATATATTTTTTCTGCCATTGTACCTCATAACATCTGTCAGGGTTTGTAGGTACAATTCATAACCACAAAGTGACCAGACTTACTCCTGCTGATCATAGACCCACTCCCAAAGTCAAATTGCCATTCAGTCCACGGGGCCAGGCTGCCAAGACCAAGTGGCCTTGGTCTCTTTAGCATTCCTACCTCCTTCCTTCTCTACTCTTCCTTTGCCAGACTCTTGATGCCCCTCTGCCCATGGCTCGACTCGCCACAATGTGTGGGTCCTTCCATTTTGGATTCTCACTCTCTTTAATGGAACATTACTCTGGAAGGTAAATATGCCCATTCCTAATAAAAATAGCTTGTAGCTTATAACTGTGAAATTATTTAAAAAAAACAAAAAAATACAAAATTCTCTCTTTGAAGGGAAGCATGGACAGAAAAAGAGAACAAGAGGTTAAAAATGAGACTCCTTTGTCCCTCCTGTCCCATATCTAAAACAGTGTCCAAGTAGGTGCTTAATAAACAGTAGCAAAGTACTCCTAAGGTAAATATTGTGCAGTGGGGCAAGCCAAACCGAAATCCCAGCCACACCATGGGCTCTCTTCCACCAAGGGCAAATTACATCATGAATCTCAGTTTCTTCATCTGTAAAATGGGAAAACTAATAGTGCCTACTTCACAGGAGAATGTGAGGTATCAAGTCAATAAATCAGTAAGTTTCAAATCATGTGAGGATTATGTGAGGTTTCAAATCAATAATCAGTCTGAAATTCTTAATGCCTAAGCCATATCCAGTAATAATAATACTTCTGATTACTGTCAAACACTGTGCTGTCCCTCAAGGAGACCCCTGATGGAGAACCCACGGAGAAAATGGACCTGTTGATAACTGCAGTTTCTGAAACACTGTGATTAGTGAAATTAAAACAAACAAACAAACAAACAAAAAATCCAGCAGGAGGACTCAGAGGGAAAGTCCTTAGGAAAACCTTTAACCTCATCAGGTGATACCTGACGTCAGAATCCCAGAGGTGGTGATCTAGGACTTTGCCCAGGCATGCTCTGGGGCATAGTGGGGTGAGGAGGAGGGAGCTCTTGCAAGGACTGGGGCAAGAACAATCTGGAAATGACTCAGAGACACTTTAAAGTGAAAGAGTGGGAAATGTCTCTGTCAGCACTTCTCTGACCCATTCACCTTCACCAGAGCACCAGCCTGTCATGTGTAAGCTGGGGCCTGGCCTTATCAGTCACACACGTGTGTGCACGTGCACACACACACACGCACACACTAACCCTGCCCCTTGCCCTTCCAGGCAGTACTGACAGGTGATACCCCTCCTCTGTTCCTCTGCCCTTGAAGGTCACTTGGACCACATCCTACCAGTACAGAGAGGTCAAAAATAAAGTAGACCCTTAACATAGGTCTGGGGAGGGAGGGTTGGCACAGATCTTTCTTTCACAAAGTATCTCTAATCTTTCCACTGGTGATGCTATCCCCAAATGTCACAGTGCAGAGAAATAGCCAGGATAAGAAGGCATTTCCTATACAACCTTGTAACACTTGTATCCATCACCAGGCCACTCTGCTGTGGGTACCCCAGACACTGACTTTTTTGGTATGGTAAATCCTGTACTTATCCTGTGAGGAGCTCCACTGCATATTTGTGTGGGCTGAAAGTGATCATTTGTTACATTCAATGTGAATTCAATGAGGACAGAGATTTTGGCGTGTTTTGCCCTTTGTTGTATCCCTCCGTTGTAGAAAACTGTTTGACTCCTAGTAGGTGCTCAGTTAACGTTTGCTGAGGGAATAAAGAAATGAAATGTAAACACTTTTTTTTAAAAGATTTTATTTATTTATTTGACAGAGAGAAATCACAAGTAGATGGAGAGGCAGGCAGAGAGAGAGAGAGAAGCAGGCTCCCTGCCAAGCAGAGAGCCCGACGCGGGACTCGATCCCAGGACCCTGAGATCATGACCTGAGCCGAAGGCAGCGGCCTAACCCACTGAGCCACCCAGGCACCCTAAATGTAAACACTTTAAATGGTCCATCATCTTTGTAACCCTGTTTTGGCATGTTTTCATTAAAATAGTAATAATAAATACGGGAAGCCTCAGGAAAAGGAGGTGGCTTAGGGTCCCCACCGTTATCAAAAAGCCTGATAGTGGGACTGCTCTGGATATTGTTTAATTATCAGCTAACAGGTTCTTAGCCTTAGGCGGTTCCACTCTCCCACCGCCCCCACCCCCCAGCCCGGGGTTGGGGGTGGTACTGGCATTTAGTGTCAGGGAGTCATGGGAGGTTAGAAATCCTGCGAAAGCCCCAGGAAAGCCCCAACCAAAAAAAAAAAAAAAAAAGCCATCAGCGCTGGCCGAGAAAGATGACCTCGTTTGCCAGCTCCTAAGGGACCTGATTGACCTCCGCGTCGGGTCTGACACGGACTAGGGGAGTCCAATCAACTTCAGCCAAAGAGACTGGAGGGAACAAGGTAGGAAGCAGGGCAAAGAGGTGGGCGGGCGGGGTGGCAAGAAGAAGAAAAGATTGGTGGGAGGGGAAAGGCCTCCCAGGGCTCGAGAGAAACCCAGTCCCTTGCATCTTCGGATGCTTCCACATTATTTCAGAAAGAGGCTGCTCCAAACTGGGGTAATCTGAAAGCTGCCGGCTGAACAGAAAGATCCCCCTGGGTGCAGCCAGGAAAAATCCCAGGATGGCTTCCAGACTAGGAGCCAGGGCCTGGCTGGCCGCCGGTGCTCCCCCGAGGAAGTTGAGCAAGTTCGGGTCCCAGCGCCCTTTGGGTAGGGAAGGTGGTCGGGGGCGGAGGGACACCGCGCGCGCGCGCGCGCGGGGCTCGCAGGCGAGCCGGACCGCCGCCCACGTGGGCAGGCCGGCTGCATTTCCGCCCGGGCCGCGCTCGCTCCCACCTCCCCGGGCCGCGGCCCCCGCGCCGCCTCCGCGCGCCCGCTAGGTGGCGCCTGCGCTCTAGTGGGCGCCTCTCGGGCTCGGGCGCGGGCGAAAGCCACCGCGGAGCGGGGCGGCGGAGCGAACCCGAGCCCCAGGATTCCGGGGACTGGAGGGCAGCGGCGGCAGCCAAGGTAGGATTCCTGAGCCTCGGGCGTTTCCCTCGAGCCTCTGCGGTCGGGGTGGGCAGCGCGGCGGCTGCCGAGCCCCGCGCGCGGTCCGCGCCCAGAACCGGAGAAGTCGGAGCGGCCACACGTGTCGTTGCCTAAGGGGACCCGGAGCCCCGCGGTCTCCAAGCTGGGCCTAGGGGCAGAGCGGAACAGCAGGTCGCCGGCACGCAGACGTCCTCCGCTTAGCCTCTGCCTCGGGAAAGCCTGCCCGAATTCCCCGAACGGCAAGTCTGAAAAGGAGAAAAAGAGTTGCTGAGGCCCAGAGCGACTCCAGCTTTGCAGCCCGGTGCGGATGGGAGCCAGACACCCTTCTCAAACTTGGCTGCACGTTGGGATCCCTTGGGGAGCGTTAAAAAATGCTGGTGCCTCCAGTTCCACCACCACCAGCGCCCGCCTCCCCTCCCCCAGACTCAAATGTAAGTGGTCTGGGTTGGGGCCTGGGCATTTGGATATTTAAAAGCTTCCCAGGAGATTGCAATTAGCCATTAAGTTTGAGGACCCTTGATGTAAGGTTGGAGAAAACCCGAGAACGTTTGTTACAGAGCCCGAATGCTGATTCTTCTTCTTCTCATACCCCCCCACCCCCGCCTCTCCTCCTCCTCCTTCCTGCTTTTGAAGCAGGAAATACCTCTGCCTTTGAGCTGTCAAAGCCAAGGTGACAAACCAACAGGGCTGGTTCTGAAAGGGTTAAACTCAGAAGTGGGCCAGGAACAGAAATACACTGATATGGAATGTGAGAGAAGACTCTTCAGCTACCCCACCCATTTTAGTAAATGCAGCTGAGGAGTCAGAGTAAGCCCCCCTGTAGGTAATAAAAATGATAATGTATTTGCATAACAGGCAAAGTGGTTACCAGCGTGGGCTGGGAGTCCCCGGAGCTAGCTCAGGAATTCATGGAACCGTGCCTGGCTTCAGTTTCCCCATCTGCAAAATGGGTGTGATGGTATAAACCTCTTAGAGTTGTTGTGGGGATTATTAACAATGAAAGGTCACGTTTCCTGAGGGTATACCTGTCCCAGGTGCTACGTTAAGTGCTTTCTGTGCATTTTCAATTTTGACTTCTCATCGTGGCCCATGGGAGAGTCCTGTAATTACCCCCATATGGGTAGAAGAAGCTGGGTGTCAGGTCAAGGAACATGCTCAGGGTTATATAATTAGGCAGATTCTGGGCAGTCTGACTCTAGGGCCCAGGGGCAGTAGTAATCTGTTTCCCTCATTGAGAGAATGTAGAGAAAACACTTAGCATAGGCAGCTCGCGGTGCATTTTCTGTTAACCACCGCTGTCACTGCCTTTGTCACAACAAAGCACTGTCACTGAATTGACTCATTTGTTCACGATCTATTCGTTATTAAGAGCCTACTATGTGCCAGGCAGCTTTCCAGATGCTAGACCTAAAATGGTAAGACAGAGGTCAACGGGCTCTCAGTGAATTCACACTCCCATGAATGAGAGAACTGAGAAGTAGTACAGTCGATCCTCACCTTTCGCAGATTCTGTAGTCGTGAATTCTCCTGCTCGCTAGAATGTGCATGTAACCCTCAAATCGATATCCACAGCGCTTCCGTGGTCATGCGTGGACATGAGCAGAGTGGCCAGAAATTGGAGCTGAGGTTAACCCAAGGCAAAGCTCTGCCTTCGGATGTTAGCTCTCATACTGTAAGCAAGTGTCCCTTTTGGGGTCTATTTTGTGCCATGTTTTATGCATTTTTGTGCACTTTTTTCTGTTGGTGATTTCTTTGTTTGAAATTGCCCCCAAGCATTGCGTTCAAGTGCTGACTAGTGCTCCTAAGCCTAAGAAGGTTGCGATACACCTTTCTGAGAAAACATGTATTTGATAAACTGTGTTCAGGCATGAGTCGTCATGATTTTGGCTTTGAGTTCAATATGATTAAATCAACAGTGTATATTAAATTAGGTGTCTTTAAACAGAAACACACATAACACAAGGTTAGGTATTGATCTGTTGTTGAAAATATGACCAGAGACTCCCAGAAACCTAACTTTAGGTTTTTCGCTGGGAGCAATGGTTCCGTATTTGCTAATTCCATATCCATGGCAACTTTATAGAACATAGCTGCTATGAAGAGTGAGAACTGGGGCATCTGGGTGGCTCAGTGGGTTTAGCCGCTGCCAAATAGCATGGAGGACAATGGGGCGTTAGAGAGTAGTAGGGAATTGGGTAAATTGGAGGGGGAGGTGAACCAGGAGAGACTATGGACTCTGAAAAACATTCTGAGGGGTTTTGAAGTGGCGGGGGGGGGTGGGAGGTTGGGGTACCAGGTGGTGGGTATTATAGAGGGCACAGCTTGCATGGAGCACTGGGTGTGGTGAAAAAATAATGAATACTGTTTTTCTGAAAATAAATTGGAAAAAAAAAAAAGTGAGAACTGACTGCAGTTAGACTTCACCCCACGTGCAATGAAAGAATCAAGGTGCAGAGGTGTACAGAAAGGGCCTGCCTTAGATTGGATGTCAGAAAGGTTGGAAGCGGCCAGGGATGGAGTGGGTAGGTGAGGAAAAAGTGTTTCAGGCAGCGAAAGTAGCATGTGCAAAGGCCTAGAGGTCACCAATGGCTTGGCAAGGTGGGGAAACTCAAGGACAGCCAGTGTGCAGGGAGTGTAGTGGGCAAAGAGAACAGAATTGCAGCAATAATAATAATAATATGCTGGAGACAGTGGCTGGGGCGAGGTGGCACTGTGCTTTTTGTGGGCAGCTCTCATTTCATCCGATTAACACAGTAGTCCTGGCAGGCTGGGCTGGATGGTTTCCCCCTCTCACAGATGAAATTGATGCCCTGTGTGGTTAAATACCTTATCCAAAGTTACACAGCTGGTAAGCAGCAAATCTGACCTCTAGTATCTCCCTCTTAATGTAATGCTGAACAGACATTTGAGTATTGATCCGAGACCTTAGAACATAGTCCTGGGCTAGAGATTTGGTTTGGCCTGTGGAGGAGTCGTAAAAAAGTGCTGCAGAAGCCAAAAAGCATGGGTGAAACTACTTGGGACAGTGCACGGAGTGTGGAGAAGAAAAGTCCTCATGCCCTTTAAAAATAAAAATAGTCCTGATATAAAACCATTAATGCCTCAATGACAGAGTCCAGTTGCCTGCAGGGGCCGAATGAGTAGTGAGCGTGGGCACAAAAGTGTAGAAAAAGGAAGTGTGAAGGTCTGACCCAAATGAGCCCCAGAATACTAGGTCTGGCACGGGTCTCCCCATCCATGGGGCAGCCAGTCTCAGTCTGCCTCTTATCCCTGAAGGACAACGATCTTAAGCAAGGCTCAGCAAACCTTTTCCTAATAAAGGGCCAGATAGGAAATATTTTGATCTTTGTGGACCATATGGTTTCAGGTGGCATCTTCTCACCTCTGTGGCTGTAGAAGAACAGCAGCCTTAGAAGGCATGGAAATGAGTGTGTTTCAATAAAACTTTATGTAAACCTTTATTTATGCACACTGAAATTTGGATTTCATATGACTTTAATGGGTCACAATATGTTATTCTTCTTTTGATTTTTTTAAAAAAACATTTAAAAATGTGGGGCACCTGGTTAGGGGTCTGCTTTACAACTCAGATCAAGATCCCGGGGTCCTGGGATCAAGCCACGCATAGGGCTCCTTGCTCAATGAGGAGTCTGCTTCTCCATCTCCCTCTGCCCCTCCCCCTGCTTGTACACTCTCTCTCTTTCTTAAATAAATAAATAAAATCTTTTTAAAAAATTTTAAAAATATAAAGACTATTCTCAGCTCATAGTTGCACAAAAACAGGCTGTGGGTGGGTGGGCTGTGGTCCATGGGCTATAGTTTGCTGACTGTTTATCTAGAACCATGAGACCTGAATACTAAATGTCTATCTAGCTAAATCTTTACTTGACCCATGAATCCCCATCCGCTGTTCTCAGCTGTTTCTTGAGTTCCCCCAATAAAATGTAAATCACTCACCAGGTAACTTATTCCATTGCTAGAAGTTTGAACTATACCTAGTTGGGACTTCCCCAAACCCAGATCATGAGATAAGAATTTGGGTGTCAGGGGGCACCTGGGTGGCTCAGTGGGTTAGGCCTTTGCCTTGGGCTCAGGTCATGATCTCAGGGTCCTAAGATAGAGCCCCACATTGGGCTCTCTGCTCATCGGGGAGCCTGCTTCCCAATTCTCTAGGCCTACTTGTGATCTCTCTCTCTCTGTCAAATAAATAAATTTGAAAAGTCTAAAAAAAAAGAATTTGAGTGTCAGGACTTCACCGGGGAAGTGATCCCAGAGAAAGCCCAGTGAGAGTGATGTAGCCCCTGGGAAAGGAGGAAAACCAATGAAGGATGTTTTGGTAAGTGAGCTAGCACCAGCGCAGTGGCTCAGTCTCGCCAGGAAACCCTTGGAGAGGTTGTGTGTCCCCTGAAGAGGCTAGGGAGCTGGGGTATTTCCCTGCCTCCTCAAGGCCTCCCCGCTTCTGCACTCTGTCCGCGGTCCACCGCACCTCCCATCCTCCCACCCTCCCACCCACCCCCCTCTTGGCCAGAAAATGCCTTCAGAGGGAAAGGGTGCAACTGGAAACTCTCTGCAGGTGGCCTCCGAGGAGCACTGATAAGCACAGGTGCCCTACAAAGTCTTTTCTGATTTGGGTTTTTAAGCATGTACCGCATACCCCTGGGGACCTCTTGAGATGATCTGGCGTGGCATGAAGTCACGGAGCTAAAGGACATGAAGTCTCAGACTAGGAAAAGTACTCGCTTTGTAAACTGTCTCTGTGCTCCTGCCCCGCTGCTGCTGTCTCTCCCCAGCCCAGGAGCCCCAGCCACACTGGCCTGGTACTTCCTGGAACTTGCCAGACTCTCTTCTGACTACCGTCAACAAAAGACGTCTAGTGAAGGACTAGATAGGCTTGTCTCTCTTTCTTATGGAAAAGACAGAAGTCCTCAAATTCTGGGCCCTGAACAGACAAGAGCGGTCAGCTAAAATTTAAGAACACTGTTTTGTTTATTCGTACAGTTTCCACCTATCCAGGGCAAGTGTTTCTGGCTCCACATTCATAGTAGTAATATTAGGTGTTTTCTTTAAAATACATACATAAAGGGGGGGGGGCGCCTGGGTGGCTCAGTGGGTTAAAGCCTCTGCCTTCGGCTCAGGTCATGATCCCAGGGTCCTGGGATCGAGCCCCACATCGGGCTCTCTGCTCAGCGGGGAGCCTGCTTCCTCCTCTCTCTGCCTGCCTCTCTGCCTGCTTGTGATCTCTGTCAAATAAATAAAATCTTGTGCTCGCTTCGGCAGCACATATAAATAAAATAAAATCTTAAAAAAAAAAAAACATACATAAGGGTACCCAGGTGACTCAGTCGGTTAAGCATCTGCCTTCGTCGCAGGTCATGTTCTGGGGGTCCTGGGATCGAGCACCACATCCTTGGGGCTTTCTGCTCAGCGGAGAGTCTGCTTCTCTCTCTCCCTCTGCCCCTCCCCCTCTCATGCTATCTTTCTCAAATACATAAATAAAATCTTTAAAAAATGATAAAATAGGGGCGCCTGGGTGGCTCAGTGGGTTAAGGCCTCTGCCTTTGGCTCGGGTCATGATCACAGGGTCCTGGGATCAAGCCCCGAATCGGGCTCTCTGCTCGGCAGGGAGCCTGCCTCCCCCTCTCTCTCTGCCTACTCGTGATCTTGATCTGTCAAATAAAATAAGTAAAAATCTTAAAAAAAAAAAAAGATAAAATACATTTGCATAATGCATCTACTTAAAGAAAAATATGATAAAAATGATAGTGGCCATTCACTGAGCACTTACTAGGCCCTTGACGTTATTTGAAGCCCCAGACATGCATAATTTAATTACTTCTCACCACAGTTGCATGGGTTCAGTCCTACTTGACGCAGGTACTATTATTAGCTGAGAAAACAGGCATAGGGAAGTTCAGTAACTTGCCCAAAGTTACATAGCCAGTAAGTAACAGAACTGGAAAGTAAACTCAGATTGTCCTGCTCCGCTTTTTTTAAGATTTTTTTTTTTTAAGATTTTATTTATTTAGTTGAGAGGGCACGAGCACACTCAAGCATGAGCTGGGGGGAGGGGCAGAGGGAGAAGGAGAAGCAGGCTCCCCGCTGAGCAGGGAGCCCCAAGGATGCTGGGCTCCATCCAAGGATCCTGACCTGAGCCATAAAGCAAATGCTTAACCAACCGACCGAGCCTCCCAGGCCACCCACAGTTTGTGTTCTTAATGGCAGGATGACACTGCTTCTCACAAATGTGACAGAAGAAAAAAAGAAAAAAAAAAAGTGAAATTATTATTTTGGTTTACTGATGGGAGAGGAAGCCTTCTGTAAGAGGTTCCTCCTTCTCACCCAGCTGAAATCTGTCTCCCTGAATCGACCGCCCCTTGATTGTCATACTTTCTTCTGGAGCCTCAGAGAACAAATCTGTCCCCTTTTCGTCCCTGCAGGCCTTCAGCTGTCTGATGACAGGGAACCTGCTGGCTCTCCCAGATCTTCCCTGTTCTAGGTTAAATATTGCTAGTTCCTTCTGCTTCTACTCTCGTGTGTTCTCAGCATCTTCCCCCAAGCAAAGGGCCCCTTTCTTCCTTTTTCTTGTGTGTCCCAGAACTTCCAAAGTTGTTTTTGTTGTTCTACCTTTTTTTTTTTTTTTAAGGGCCCCTACAGTTCATTCTGCGCTTAGAGTGGATGGCTGTGGTTGGGGTGATGGGTGAGGAGGCAGAGAGAAGCTAGATAGTGTTGTCCAGAGGGAGACTGTCACTCAGAGAAAGCCCCCCAGGGCCAGCGTCATGGGGTGGGGGGCGGAAGTGGGAGGCTGGTCAGGCTCTTTCTTTGCAGGCCAGAGATGGAGCTAATCAGGCCGAAAGGGACACACTAACCAAATTCACAGGAGCCTGGTAGGGAAGCCAGACCACAAATATATTAAATCACAATGGGACAAGCACTGCGAGGCAGCCTGAAAATTTTATGTCAGCCTGTCAGCACATTCTTTCATCGGTAGGGAAGCCCGCATAGGAAGCCAAATTCTAGTGAGAAGGCTGGTATTCACAGGCCCAAGACGAGGTAAGCAAGAGGAATGAGTTTAATAGCCAGGACAGTCCAAGGGACTTGTATCCACTGAAGGATAGAAAGGTCCATGGTGGCAGCCGTGTTAGTCCCCTCATCCTTGTGCTCATGGTGGACGTGACTGAAATCAGTGACCAAATCTTTGCCTTCTTACTGCTCCTGGGACCAACCTTAAGATCCTTATCAGGAAGGTGCCTGGATGGCTCAGTTGGTTAAGTGTCTGCCTTCGGCTGGGGTCATGATCCCAGGGTCCTGGGGTCGAGTCCTGCATTGGGCTCCTTCCTCAGTGGAGAGCCTGCTTCTCCCTCTACCCTTCCCCATGTCCATGATCTCTCTCCCTCTCACCGTCTTTCTCAAATAAAATATTTTTTAAAACGATCCTTATCAAGAGGGGATTCTAGGAGGCTCTGGCCCTCTGAGCTGTCTGTAATGCTCAAGAGTTTCCAGAAATCCCAATGCTCTGGACAATGGGAGATAAGATAGACTCTCAAAGACTTCTCTTTTGTATCATTTTTGCTGAGCTCCTCACGCTTGACCATCTCTCTCTACCTAATATTCCCTCAGCTTATGTTAATACAATTCGCCTTTTTTTTTTTGTCCTTCTCATTGTCAAGTCTTGATTTGATTTCCAGACCTTGCTCTTCCTGCTTTGTTCAGAGGTGCATCCTGTCCTGTCTTAAGAACTTTCGCAGATCAGTAATTACAGATACTGTGTGTGGATCCCACTGATACGGGCTCCCCACATTTGGCGGTGACTTGCTGTGTACCTGCCAGTAATAACCTCTTTTTTTTTTAAAGATTTTATTTATTTATTTGAGAGAGAGAGACAGTGAGAGAGCACGAGCGAGGAGAAGGTCAGAGAGCGAAGCAGACTCCCCATGGAGCTGGGAGCCTGATGCGGGACTCGATCCCGGGACTCCAGGATCACGCCCTGAGCCGAAGGCAGTCGTCCAACCAACTGAGCCACCCAGGCGTCCCAGTAATAACCTCTTGCAGCGGAGAAGCGGCTCTCTGGGAGCTCTGTTCTAGAATTGGCAGGATCATCATGTTACACTGTTGGTACTGTTATCACTTGTCCATGCCTGAGGCTCGATGGGTCCTGGAAAGGCAGCTAGAGCACCAAACCCAAGAGATCATTGAGTTTGCTGTTATGAGCTTTGGTTATGCTCCTCTGAGCGTTGGGAGACCTATTTTTGCCGGCTTTTGGAAATGTACATTTTGGGACACCTGGTGTGGCTCAGTCTGTTAGGCATCTGCCTTCAGTTCGGGTCATGGACCCGGGGTCCTGGGATCAAGCCCCACATGGGGCTCCCTGCTCGGCAGGGAGTCAGCTTTTCCCTCTCTCTCTGCTTGTGCGATCTCTCACTCGTACACTCTCTCTCTTTGACAAATAAATAAAATCTTAAAAAAAAAAAAATGTACGTTTTTGTCCAGGGCCTTTCCTCCCTCCGGTCTGAAGAACCTTGACTTCCCTAAAAGGGAGACAAAATGTATACGGAGAATCCGTGGCACCTGGAGCCACTGCGGGAGGCCTTCTTGAGATCCTCCAGAGGAAGAGTGGGCCCTACCCTCAGGGGCAGCCGTGCTGCCCGGTCTGAGAGTGGAGATCCAGTTCTTATACTAGGAAGGCTGCCAGTCTGATGAGAGAAGAGCCATCCCTAGCCTCAGGGAGTCCGATGGAGGAGGAGGCATACAGTGTCCTTGGTGTGAACGATTTCGCCAACCCTGAAGATATCACTCTATCTGCGGCTTCTCTCGGGTTGGTCAATAGGCAGGGAAGGGGGCCCGCTTCATTCACAGCTCTGATAGACTGTGCAAAGCCACAACAGAGGGCCACGGCTTCTGAGCATCGGCCTGGGGATTGGATTTTATTTTGTTTTGTTTTATTTTATTTTATTGAGAGAGAGACAGAAATAGCGAGAGAAAGCACAGGAACAAGGAGGAGAGGAAGAAGAAGGCTCCCTGCTGAGCAGGGAGCCCTACAGGAGACTCGATCCCAGGACCCTGGGATCGTGACCTGAGTTTAAGGCAGATGCTTAACCGACTAAGCCACCCAGGCACGCCCATTTCTTAATAGACCTTTTCAGACCAGTTTAGACTGACAGAAAAATCGAGATGATATCCCAGAGAGTTCCCATATACCCCATGCCCAGTTCCCCCATTACTGAGATGAACACATGTGCTATGGTACGTTTGTTACAGCGAACAAACCAATATTAATACATTCTTAGTAACCAAAGTCCACAGTTTATTCAGATTTTCTCGGTGTTTACCTCCTGTCCTTTCTCCATGCCAAGACCTCTGCCAGTATCTGGTATCCTGTTTCCTTGTCACAACATCTTAAGTATTTGCTGGCTGTGACGGTGGAGCGGATTTTCCTTGTTTCTGATGACCTTCCCAGTTTTGAGGAGGACTGGGCAGGTATGTGGTAGAATACCTCTCTGGTGGAATGACTGGAGTTCATGGGGTTTGGAGAAGAAAGCCTCAAGAGGTAAAGAGCCATTTTCGTCACATCATGGCGGGCACCCCCGATGTCACCACAACCTACCGCTGTTGACCCTAAGCTCGATCATCCAACTGAGGTAGTGTGTGTCAGGGGTCCTCACTGTCACGTGACTGTTCCCCCGGTCCATCCTGTTCCATACTGTTCTCGTGGAAGGCAGTCCTTACACACAGCGCACGCTGGAGGGACTGAGGAATTCTGTTCTCCCTTCTTTGGGCAGTGTCTCTACAGCCCTTTTTTGGAACTTTTGTGCATGAGTAATTTGACTCTTTTCTCCCATTTATTCATTTCTCTTTTTTTGTTTGTTTGTTTTGTTTTGTTTTAAATAATAGCAGGGACCCATGGGTTTTACTTTGTACTCCGGGTTATAATCCAATACTGCCTTATCTTGTTGCTCAGATCATTCTATCTCTGGCCCCTGGGAAAGGAATTCGTGAGTTTGGATTTTTTTAAGATTTTATTTATTTATTGAAGGGGGGAGCACGCAAGTGGGAGAAGCAGACTCCCTGCTGAGCAGGGACGCCCAAGCCCACCGCCACCCCTGCTCCCCCGCCCCCACACCAGGAGATCTTAACCTGAGCCTAAGGCGGAGGAACGCTTAGCCAACTAAGGCACTCTTGCAATTTGTGTCTTGTAACCAGCTCCTGCGGCCATTTCTTGTACGTATGAGCGTTCAGGTCCCACGTAGATCTGGGTTCCTGGCCCCAGTTCTCCCGCTGACTGGCCCTGGGCGTGCTCTTGGCAAGGCCCTGAGCCAGTGGGGCCTCCGCGCTCTCAGCAGAGACTGGAGCTAATGCTGTTACCTAGCACGTGAGGTTATTGAGTAAGAGGCGCCTACTAAGTCCTCTGTGCGCAGACATTGTTGTTCATGTTAGCTTGGCATTCACATTCCTTCTGGATCGGCCCCCGGAGGTTACACACCGAGGCTAAATATGCCTTCCCAATGCTCACCTTCCAAGACCACGGCGCTGTGTGACCCCGATTCCAGTACCTGGTCCCCCAACTCCTGCTGTTACCTCCTCCTCCTGGTGAACCAGCATCGTCTCCCACCTTCTGTCTCTCAGTCACACCACACACCAGACAGACAGACGACCCATCTGACGTGCCCTCTGCCAGTTCACACAGACACACATCCTCATTCCTTTCAAGCCCCCTAAAGCACCACTTCCTCCCACCGACAGCCGACAGCCAGGCACGAAGTCCCCTCTCTTCCTGTCAGCTGACGGAGGGCCCCCTGTACCCAGTCTTGCCTCATAGCCCTTACCCTTTAGACCGAGCTTGGGAGCAAGGGGCCTGTCCTCCCTGAGCAGTCCTCATCTCCGTCCGTCTTTCTGTCCCACCTGCCCACGAGGGGCTCCCCACGCCAGCTTGTGGTCTTACTTGCACCTCTGTAAGTTCCGACAAGACAAAGGGCGTAGGGGGAAGGACATACCCTGGGTGCTGACTGGGCTTAACTGGACAGACAGCCTGCGAGGGCAGAACTTCTCAGAGGTCGAGAGGCTGACCCAGGGTCGTGTGTGGTGTGTGTGTGTGTGTGTGTGTGTGTGTGTGAGTGAGTGTGTCTACACTCATCATATCACAGCAGGGAAGGGGGTTAATATATATATTAATTATGCAACAATATACATGACACAAACTTGGCCATTTTAACCATTTTAAAATGTATAGTTCGATGACATCAAGTACCTTTACACAGCCGTAGAACCAACCATCGCCAACACCCATCTCTAGAGCTTGTTCATCTTCCGAAACTCATGAAACAATGAGTTTAACTGTTGCCTTAGTTTTCATTTCCTCCCCGATCCCTCCTTCCGCCAGCCTCGGATACCCATCTTTCTCCTTTCCATCTCTACGATTTTGACGGCGCCCTAGGTACCCTGTACCCACGGTATTGGGCAGTATTTTTTCTTCTGTGACAGGCTTCCTTCGCTGGGTGTGATGTCTCTAAGGTTCATCCATGTTTGTAGCAGGTGTCAGAATGTCCTCCTTGTAAAGACAGAATAGTATCCTATTGTATGCTTATGTGGCGTCTGGTTTATACATTTCTCTGTCCGTGGACACTTGGGTTGCTCCCACGTTTTGGCCATGGTGAATAACACTGTGATGAGGATACAAATATTCCTGCCTTCAGTTCTTTTGGGAATATATCTAGAGTGAAATTGCTGGATCATAAGGTAATTATTTTATTTTGGGGGAAATTGCCATAGCATTTCCACAGTGTTTGTACCATTTTACGTTCCCACCAGCAATGCACAAAGGTTTCTATTTCTCCACATCCTTGTCAAATTTGTTACTTTCTGGTTTTGTTTTGTTTTGTTGATAATAGGCATTCTAATAGGATCTCAATGTGGTTTTCATTTCCGTTTTCCTGATGCCTGAGATCATGAGCATATTTTCATGTGCTTATTGACCATTTGTGTATCTTCTTTCTTTTTAAGATTTTTTTTAAAAGATCTTATTTATTTATTTGACAGACAGAGATCACACAAGTAGGCAAAGAAGCAGGCAGAGGGAGAGGAGGAAGCAGGCTCCCTGCTGAGCAGAGAGCCCGACGTGGGGCTCGATTCCAGGACCTCGGGATCACAACCCGAGCCAAAGGCAGAGACTTGAACCCATTGAGCCACCCAGGCACCCCTAAGATTTTTTTTTAAAGGTTTTATTTATTTATTTGGCAGAGAGCAGGAGAGAGAACAAACAGGGGGAGCAGCAGAGGGAGAGGGAGAAGCAGGCTCCCCACTGAGCAGGGAGCCCCTTATGGGGCTCCATCCCAGGACCCTGGGATCATGACCTGAGCTGAAGGCAGATGCTTAACTGACTGAACCATCCAGGTGCCCTTTTTAAAAAGATTTTATTTATTTATTTATTTGACAGAGAGAGAGCACGCACAACTAGGCAGAGTGGCAGGCAGAGGGAGAGGGAAAAGCAAGCTCTTGGCTGAGCAGAGAGCTGGACATGGACTTAATCACAGGACCCTGGGATCATGACCTGAGCCAAAGGCAGACACTTAACCAACTGAGCCACCGAGGTGCTCCCATTTGTCTAACTTCTTTGGAGAAGTGTCTGTTAAGTTCTTTGCTCATTTTTAAATCAGGTTGAGTTTTGTGTTTTTGTTTTTTGTGTGTTTTTTTTGCCATTGAGTTGTAGAAGTTCTCTATATTTACCCCTTGTCAGATATATGATTTGTAAGTATTTTCTCGCATCCCATCATTTCACTATGTTGATAGTGTCCTTTGATACACAGAAGTTTTTAATTTTGATGAAGTTGTTTGTCTATTTTTTCTTTTGTTGTCTATACTTTTGGTGTCATCTCCAAGAAATCATCAAATCCAATATCATGAGGCTTTTGTTCTCTTTTCTCATAGGGGTTTATAGTTTTAGATTTTATGTTTAAGTCTTTCATCCATCTTAGATAATTTTTGTATACAATGTAAAGTAGCTATTCAGTTCTCCCAACACCATTTGTTGAAAAGACTAGCCTTTCCTCATTGAATATTGAAAATAATTCGGCCATACATGTGAGGGTTGATTTCTAGGCTCTCTATTCTATTATGTCGGTCTAAATGTCTGCTGCTTTGTGTCCTCCCGCTTTGCTCTTCTTTTTCAAGATTGTTTTTGGCTGTTTGGGGTTTCTTGAGATTCCATATGAATTTCCGTATGGGTTTTTCTATTTCTGAAAAAAGCATCCTTGGCATTTTGGTAGAAAATGCATTGAATCTATAGATCGCTTTGTGTAGTATTGACATCTTAATGTTGAGCTTCCCTCTCTATGAACACAGGGTGTCTTTCCTTTTATTTGTATCTTCTTTCATTTCTTTCAGCAACATTTTACAATTTTCTGTGTATAAGTCTTTTGCCTCCTTGGTTGTATTTATTCCCAAGTATTCTTCTTTGATGCACCTTTCCACTTTTCGAGGATCTTGATATATTGAAAAATGAAGAAATACAAAACAAAGTACCAGACTGGTGGTCACCTTAAACTGTATGGTCCTCTCAGTGTTTCTCAGGGGCAACATATGTAGACAGTGATAGAATTATATAGTGTCAAGGGCCTAATTTCAAGTCCCTTCATCAGTATGAGGTCCCCCGTCCACTCACCCCCACCATGATGGGAGTAAAGTGGCTGGGCAGGTCCTCTTACTGGGCTAGGAGTGGGAATAGCATAATAGTCCCCCAGGTGGGCCCTGCTGAGGGATCCCACAAAGGCCTGAAGTCACCATAAGCCAAATCAAAGCATCTGTCCAGCATGTGATGCTGAGAACACTGAGACCCCTTCGAAGCTTCCCCGAGGTCATGTGGACTTTCTACCTGGAACAGAAACAGTCCCCCAGAAATGCAGATGAAACAGAACAGCCAGCTTGCCCACCCCCACAGCCTTAACCAACCCCGCGGGGATTTTGCTGGCCCACATCAGTTTCAGTTTGAGGAGTTGTGTGAGGACAAAAGGTGGGGGAGCACAGAGTTAGAGGGCCAGTCCCTGCTCAGGCATTTCCTCACCCCCTGGAAGTCTTTGAAATAGCAGGCCTCTTCTCTTTTGTCATTCAACTGTTTTCCGGCTTTCTTGACCTCAGAGTCTCCTGGTGAAACTCTGTTCTTTCTCAGGCAGTGATTTATTTTGCTTCTTGGTCATTTTTGGCCTGTGGGGATGCACATGCAACACACACACACACACACACACACACACACACATACACACACACACGTCACTCCGCATGTCTGCAGAACTCCTAGGCTTCAGGATCTGGAGACATGGTCTCTGTCTCCTCTCTCCCCTACTGAAGCCTGTTGTTGTCTTACCCCCAGCCGGAAGCCCCTCTGTCACAGGGCCAGTCTCCTGGCCACTTGTTCTACTCCAGCTGCTGTTCCTGCAGGCTCCAGCCAACTCCAATTTCCATAGCAACTGAAACTCATTTTTCCATCCCTGCAGTTCCACTTTGGAAAGGAAACCCGTAATAGTCTTTTAAAAGAAAACAAAAATTGAGCTACATCTGGCATCGTCAACTTGGACTATTCAGAATTCCTCGCTCCCCCCCTCCAACTCCCTGGTCTCCTAACGACCCTCCCTTACTTCCCGCCATCAGCCTCCACCCCTCTGACTCCCCGGGGCTCCTGACTCAAAAGCAAGTCCAAGGAGAAGTCTGTGTGGGCTCTTTCTCTCTGGAAATTAATGCAAGATGACTTTGTGCCTTGGCAACCCAAGAAGGGGAGGTTAGAGGCTGTATTCTACGGCGTCAGGTGATTCTGACCCACTTCACCACGGATGCCTGTTTGTCTGCCCTCCTGGGCTGGAAGGGCTCCAAGAGTGCCTGAACATGTCACATTGTCTGTAAAGATGAGGTTCCTACTCACCAACTCTCAGGCAGCTGTCTCCAGGTTGTTTGAGCAAGATTTGATGCTTGTACTCCCAGAATATAGGTGAGGTTCAGTGGGGTGGAGTCCGGAGCCCCGTGACTAAGAAAGAATTCTTGAAACGTCTTTGGTGCCAACTGGTGGCTTTTTAAAGCACAGGGACAGGACCCATGGGCAGAAAGAGCTGCTCCCCCGGGGGTTGTGAGGGGTGACGGGTTATAGACTGTGGGGTTAGGGGAGGTAAGGAAAAAGGGAGTTGTCAAGGTTGTTTTTCCCTCTAGCGAGGTATTAATATAAGAAGGGAGATTCCTGGAAGAATGTCACACACGTTCCACCCAGGAGTGGGGGCGTGGGTTCTCTGCTTGTGCTTTGTCCTCAGCTAGCCTTCTGTTCCCTCGTCAGCTTGGCTGGCATGACACATACAGGAGCCTACGAGTATGATGTGAAGGGGTCTTTCCCCTCTCCTACCCCCAGAAAGACTTCCCTTATTGACCGCCTCCGTTTCCGATGCCTAAAATTCTACCACTGGCCACACGTGCCATTGGGCTCACACTCTGTTTCCTATTAAAAATGCCAAGTGCATGTCAAGTTGTAGTCCGCTTGGCTACTCCCACGCCTAGTACTGTACCTCGCCCGTAGTAAGTGCTCAGTAAATGTTCCTTGGATTGAATTCATGTTTTGGCATAGACTGCTTCAACAGACAACTTTTCTAATCTGACATCTGGCCCCAAGCACTTCTGGGCACATTTTGGCAAGAAGGAAATTATTTATTTTTTTAATTGACCACCCCCCCCCAACCCTCCCCTCCCCCACTTTGTCACAGGCAAAGTGCAGTTATCAGTTTCCAGAAGAGCGGTTTGTTCTGACGGCTGCTGAGGAAACAGTGTGTGCCGAGAAAATGAAGAGTGTCATTAAACACCTCCAAGGGGGAGACGCTGTTTGTCTAAATACAGGTCTTTATCTCTAAAACATGCCCCCCCCCCACTCCCGCTGCCCATGTGTGCTGGGCTTTTCGAGTCGCTGGCGATGTGTTTTGGAACACAGCGTGGGGGAAGAGCCCCCATGGGCCGTTCAGCTCCGGCTATGAAAAATACAAGCTGCGTTTGACGGAATGACAAAAAGAAATCTGTGGAACCAGGAAGCGTAGTAAATACCGTGACTCTCTGCAAATGTGCACAGCCCAAACAGATTTTTCCAGTCTGGAAAAATGAAGAGATTTGTCTGTGTGAAACCAGCCAGCTCTCGGCCCCTCCTCCCTTTCCCCTGCTCCACCCCCACCTCCTGGCAAGGCCGCCCACCCTGCCCCAGACATTCAGTCATCCGCTTTCATCCTTTGTGACTTGCTTTGCCCCAGGAAATAACACTGCCCAGGCTCTGGGGAGATACCCCAGCCTCTCCCAAGCATCTTTGAGAGACGTCTGGCTGGCTGGGTGTTGCCTGTCATTTCTGACCTTGGCCGGATGCGGCTCACGGCCGAACCGCCCAGGAGGCAGTGGGTCTGGTGTCTCCTCCTGCTGGGCTTTATCCTACCTGTCCCAGGTCCCCCGCCCCCCGCCTTTCCTTTTGAAAGAACCTTTTTTTTTTTTTTAAAAGATTTTATTTATTTGACAGAGAGATCACAAGCAGGCAGAGAGGCAGGCAGAGAGAGCGAGGGGGAAGCAGGCTCCCCGCTGAGCAGAGAGCCCGATGTAGGGCTCGATTCCAGGACCCTGAGATCATGATCTGAGCTGAAGGCAGAGGCTTAACCCACCGAGCCACCCAGAACCCCGAACCTTTATCCCGTCCCTTCTTCCGTGAACGGGTGTTTAGAGAGAGCACTTGCAAAAGGTGAGGGTTTAAAAGCCCTCTCTTGAGGCTAGTCAGAGGGTGGAGGTAGAATGGGAAAATTTTCAGTGACTCAAAGACAACCAGACCAGGACAACCATTGGTAAGGATGGCTTCTGTATGGGAGGGACTTGCAGAGAAAAATCTGAGCTGCACCTAGCCTAGGAGATAGACTTGCATAGCAACTATGCTGTGTTTTTGGATGGTGTGTTTGCAGGTGGGGGGTAGGGGCAGGAAGGGGGATGCTGACAAAGACTATGAGGCTGTAAACACCCACCCTCCGGAGTGCTGCCCTGAGACCACATATCCAGCCTGCAGTTCAGTCTGTTGAAAAGGGCACTGGGATGGGAATCAGAGCAATGGGCTTGAACCCTGGCTTCTCTCACTAGGGAGCAGCTGTTAGTCACCTCTCCATCCGCAGCACCTAGGACAAGCCTGCCACCAGCTGCTCTGTTGCTGTTTGTGGAGTCGGTGAGTGAATGAATGAATGAGCCAGTAACCTTGGATCCTTTTCCATTGTGAGCCTCAGTTTCCTTCTCTCTGAAAAATAATATGAAAAATCTGACACTTACTCTGCCTAGCCTGCCAGGTGAGAGTCAGAGAGGGTGTGTGTGTGTATGTGTGTGTGGGAAGGAGAGAGCGAGAGAGCAGACGTATGAGCATTTTTTATCCTCTGTAAATTGGAATTTCGGAGTCAGTTTGGTCTCCGGTTCCATGGCTAACCTTTAGTGTTTATGTCCTTTATCAGGAGGAAGGGCTGTACTCCAGAGTGTCCCCCGAACACTTCTCCATCCTATCATCTGAGTACCTTAAGGACAGGAGGATATTTTGGGTGCTTTTAACAAAGCAGTTTAAATCTGACATCAATGCCGTTTAACATCCTCAGCCTCGACAGGGCCACCGCCACATCAGTCCCGTACTTGGTCCCAGAACTCCCGTGAGACCCTCCCTAGGAATGGCCTGAGCTCAAACAGGAGATTTTCATGAAGAACTGGCCGGGGGGGGGAGGGGGTGCTGGGAATCTGCCCCCAGATCTTCGCCCGTGCTGACTCCTCTGCCTGCAACACCTGCCTTCCCTTTCCCAATTGGTCCAATACCAACTTGACTTCCAGATCTCCACTTAGACCTCATTTCTTCCAGAATACATTCCCCCATTCCTCCCCTCTGTCCTTCGAGCTGAGCCTCCACCTACCTGCCCTCTCTGGGTTCACCTCCCCTGTCCAGCTGCTCACCAACTGAGGTACAGTCACCCATTCACCTGTCTGCCTCGCTCTTAAATGGTGGGCACCCTGAGGACGAAGACTGGGTCTTTCTTGTTCACTGTTGTAAGCTCACTGCCGGACCCCAGGACGGTGCCCTGTAGATGTATACTGATGAAACGAATAGCCACAGTGTGTTGGGGGAGAGGGGAGACCGAGACCAGAATCATGCAGGTTCTCCTAGAAGGGTACTCCCCAAAGCCTAGAAACACTTCTGCTACCAAAATGGCTTGCATGCAAACTAAGCGTGTGAATCCGTCCACACCCAGAGATGTGTGCACATATTCCGTTGCCAGCAGTCACTTGCGCAGAGCACCCCGCCTTGCTCTGAAAGGTCTCTGTGCCATCCCCTCTGACCCATCTTCTTCACTCCCCATGCATAGGAAAATGCATGAATCAGACTCTAAGTGGGTAAGTGGCAGAGTAAAGGTAGCCAGGGAAAGAGATTTGATTATCATACCTTGGCCTATAATCTTTCCTCATCTCTCTCTCTCTGTCTCAGCATCACAGATTACATCTCACTGGAAGGCAATTCTACTTATTTCTCTTCTATACAATTCAAGAAGACACTCAACTTAAAAAAAAAATAAAATAAAAATAAAAAGCTCAGCAAACTGTTTCCCCCGGCTCTTTGGAGCCCTGCCAAATAAATGTATCTTTAGGCAAAGAGTTTTCAGCTCTGTGCCTTGGTTTCCCTCTTCTCTCTCCCATGGAGACGAGGAACAGAAGCTATCCTTCGAGCACAATATGTTTCCTGGGGGTGGGGCGGGGAGAGCTCCTTAAGTACCCAGAGTCACCAGTCACGATTTTGTCACGGGCACGCGAAAGGACGGTGTTGTTTGGTTCTTCAGTGGGCAGGTGAATTTTAAGTTGTTTGGAAAGTTGACTCAGATTTGGTCAGATGTGGAAGCCGTGGCCTGCCCTACCGAAAGAGAGCGTTAAGGAACTGGCCGTGGAGAGGAGAATTTCTGAAGCTGGTGGGAGGGTTGCTGGGAAGGACCCAGCTGGCCGCAGATGCAGCGTGATAAAACGACAGAAGTCTGAAAGTGTTTCGTGAGCCCCGGGAACAGCAAGCGGCCCTACCTCCTCAGCATGCTGGCCAAGGCCCTTGGCCATGTGGCTTCATCTGACCTCCTCTGGCCTCTTCCCAGCGCGGCCTGCCACGTGGCAGGTGTAGAGGACCCGCTTCCTAGGTCAGGGTGGCAAGTGGGGTCTTAAGGTGAACTCAGACCCCTGGAGAGGTTTTTTGTGGCCACTACCATCAGCCTTTGCGATATCTGTCACTTAAACCTGTTCTCAAGTTGGGAGACTTCATGTCAAGTCCTGGTCTCCACTTCCTTGGAAAAACAGAAGATCTGGCAACACGGAGCTCACCTTCTTGAACAACTGTAACCAGGCGGAGGTGGGAAGCTGCAGCTCCTTCCAGAGAGGACTTGCTGGCCTCAGTCCCCACTGCCACCAGCCACTGGTCCCCCCTGGGCAGAAAACAGGGTCAGCCGCCTTTTATCACCTCGCCCCACGGCCATCATTGTTACCTGCTGTGCAGCCAAAGGCACTGGACGGTCTGTGACCTCTGCCTGGGTGAGGACCTCCTGTTCCCTAGGCCCCTGCTGATGCACAGACCCAGCCATCCTCCCTGGCCCCGGGTTGGCGCTAATGTGTACAGTTTCAGTGCTGAGGGTTGAGCTTTTTCTGCCTTTAAGGGGTAAGGTGCCATTATTATGAGAAAGTGCAAGGCCACGGGCTAGGGAGCAGGCCAGGACCCGTTCCTCCCTTCCCAGATAACACACTCCCACTTCGCAGCAACCTTCTGGGAGTCGTACCCGCTCGGGACTTTTCCTTTTTTCTATTCTATTAGTGACTTTCAAAAAGGACATTTCAGCCAGCTAAAGGGAGCAGATGGCACTGTATCAGGCCTCCTGCAGGCTGACTTTGGGGTGGGGATGGGGGAATGGGGGCTTTCCTGTGATTAGTTCTTGTACCTGGTAAGCTTTGATCTCTCAGGCTGTGGAGGTGGCTTCTCCTAAGGAAGGAATCAGGCCATGCTTAACCTTGATCACCGCGATCACTGTTCTCCTTGTCCTTCTTTTATAAACAAGGAAATTGGAACAGAGCTAAGAGAGGCTTTTTCATACACTTTAGGAAAGAATGAGCAATGGAAAAAGGAAATTGAGAGCTTTGGGGAGTTTATAGGAGAGAAGCATTGGAGTTTGAAATAGGAGCTGGGAATCCATATGTTGGGAGGAAAGAGAAGAAAAGAACAGCCACACGCACACAGAGCTTCAAGGGGAAGTGCGGAAATCGTTATGGGAAAGGGGGCAGGGAAGCCCACGTGGGTCTCCCTTTATCAGCCCCAGATGTTCAGGCAACGGCCCCCAGGATGCCCATGAAAGGGTCCAGAGCCTATGGTGCTAGACTGAGTGTTTTCTTAACTGCCAAGGAGCACGTGAATTCGGTGGCAGGGAGCTTTCCTCTGTGTCCCTTATGACTCCCCGAGGCCCTGCCTGTCTGCGCCACGCCAGGCAGATACAGACGGGGCTACCTCTAGATTTGGAAGTGGACAGCCGCAGTTCACCTTGCACGGATCCCTGCCTTTCTGCCCCCATCCAGCCTAGGGCTGGCCCAACCTGCCTCCATTGACCTGTGCCCCAGACTGACCTAGGTCCGGCTGGCAATTTCACCTGCATAAATGACTTAGCCTCTTCAGCCTCAGTTTTACCATCTTTAAAATGGGAGGGGGGGTGCCTGGGTGGCTCAGTGGGTTAAAGCCTCTGCCTGCAGCTCGGGTCATGATCCCAGGGTCCTGGGATCAAGCCCCGCATTGGGCTCTCTGCTTAGCAGGAAGCCTGCTTCCTCCTCTCTTTCTCTCTCTCTGCCTACTGTCAAATAAATAAATAAAATATTTTTAAAAATAAATAAATAAAATGGGAGAGGAGAACGAACCATCATTGGTGAGGTGCATAGCAAGATACATGTAAAGGGCTCTGGGAAGAATAAAGCCCAAAACATGGGGTTTTTTGGTTTTGGTTTTTCTTTGTTTTTTTGTGTTGTTGTGGGTTTTTTTGGGTTTTTTTGTTTTTTTTTTTTCTGGTTGTTCATTACACTTTAAAAAAAAATCACTATGGAAAATTTCAAACATCTGGGCAAGTAGACAGAATACAGAATAAAGCCTCATACACCCGTAACCTAGCTTCCATAATGATAAGTTCATGGCCGATCTTAGTTCATCTCTATCCTCCACGTTCCCCTGCCCTCTGTTATGCTGAAGCAAATATGGTAGGTATCGGGGAGATATTTTATTATTTTATCTCATTATCAAACATGTAATGGCCGACTTGCTCCTCCAACCAGTTGAAACTTACCCTCCCCCGACAGGTCCCTTTTTGTACCTTTTCCCCCCTTCCAGAGGGCCACATCTGCCCTCCCCGCCAGGCACCAAATTCCTCTCAATGCCATTCTTCCTCCAAGAGTCATGACTGATAGCAGCTCAGGTTGTAAGGCCCCAGGAGGCCTGGGGTGTCTTTGCATTTTACCAGACTCCAGTGTTTTCTTTAGAAGAAATAGCGGAGCTCTAGAAGGGGGACGTTGAAGCATCAGTTCCCTGGAAGGAGAGGCAGGTATTGGGCCATTTTGAGCCCTCCCAGCCCTTGACATCAAGCTTAAGCCCTATAGGAACTGGCTGAACGCCTGGTCTTATTGGTTCCTTTCTTTCAGGGAAGGGGCACCTGGGGCGGAGAACACCGGTGAATTATGTCCTCCCTTCGCCTCTGGCTGCAGGAGAGGGGGCTCTCCTCTCCCAGCAGAAGCCCTAATGCTGACTGAAGCTTGCGATGCAGCTAGGAGACTCATTTCTTCTCAAAGCCTGGTGGAGGGGATAGAATGCCTGCTCCAGAGACCAAATTCAAGACAAAATGAGCTAATGCTGTACCTACTAGGATTCTCTTGGTCACAGGGGATGGAAAATCCAACCCAAGATGCCTTTGGAGGAAAAAAAATAAAAGGGGATTGGGGGCTTACCTTGAATCGAAAAGTCCAGGGGTGGTACCAGGGATCTGCACCCACCTTCTAACACGTGTTGGGGGTGGGGTTCTGGTTTCCCCCCACCACCAAGGAAGTCTCCGGGACATTGGCTAGGCAACCTCCAGTGCAAATCCGTTCTGACAGTGTCTACATGGAGATAGTGTCCAATCCCACAGTTAGTTAAGCGCTGTCTTACAAGACTGCCCCCCTCCCCAACTCCAGAGGCCAGTCCCTAGTTCATGCTGTCAACTGTGCCTCTGATGGATGAGCTCTGAACTGGAGGTCCCCACAACTCCTTCCTTGGGTTTGACCAATTTGTTAGATCAGCTCTCAAAATGCAGAGAAACTGTTTACTTAGTAGATTATAGGTTTTATTATAAAAGGATGTAACTCAGGAACAGCCAGATAGAAGTGACCCATAGAGCAAGATGTAGGGGAAAGTGCACAGAGCTTTCATGCTGTCTCCCAGCACACCAGATTTCCACGTGTTCACCCGTCTGGAGGCTTTCCGAACTCAGGCCTTTTGGGTTTTTATGAAGGCTTCATTACATAGGCACAATTGATTAAATCGTCCATTGGTGATTGAGTCAACCATCACCCCCAGACCCTCCCTCAACTTCCCTGGAGGTCAGGGGGTGGGGACTGAAAGTTCATACCCTCTAATGGTACAATCAGCTCCTCTGGCAACTAACCCCTTTTCTTAGGTGCTTTCCAAAAATAGCTCATTAACATAACAAAAGATACGTTGCCCCGCCCCCCCATCTCAGGAAATTCTGCAGGTTTTTAGGAGTTGTTATCCAGACCCTATGGTGATGAAATACCAAATCTCTACTTGCTATTATGAATCACAGCATCACAGGTGGACATGACTGGTATTTGGGGTTCAACTGTTAAAATCGGGACTGGGTTTCACTCTACCTCTTGGCTCCAGATTTGTTTCAACTTTCATTTGGGGTTAATGTGATAACAAGGCAGCAGCATCGGTTTTTGCCCCTGGATCATTTGAGGGTCTCCATAGAGAACTTTTTTTTTTTTTTTTTAAAGACTTATTTATTTGACAGACAGCAAGAGAGGGAACACCAGCAGGGTGAATGGAAGAGAGAGAAGCAGGCTTCCTGCCAAGCAGGGAACCCTACGGGGGCTCGATCCCAGCACCCTGGGATCATGGCCTGAGCTAAAGGCAGATGGAGCCACGCAGGTGCTCTGAGAATCTCTTTTCCAAAAGTCCTAACAAAAGTCTCAAGGACCCTGATTGGGTCACATGACCATCCCTGAAAGCAATCCCTGTGTTCCAGCAGAGTGAGAGGGGCTCATTTGCTCAGGCCCTGTTATTAGACCTACTGGGACTGGGAGGGTGGCAGGAGGTGTGGTCCCTTGGAGGGCATGGTTACCAAAATGGGGCTGTATCAGTACCGGTGACGAACGGAAGATGCTCAGTCTTCATGCTTAGCAAGTCTCTGAGTACATTAGGGAAGCTCATCAAATGATAATTCCCTTCTAGCTCATGGAGACTTTTTTTTTCCTTTTCAAATAAGTTGTACATATTTGATCTCATAACCGTCCCCGAGACAGACAGGAGTGCAAGGAGTATCTTCCCATATTAAAGATGAGGAAATCAGGGCGCCTGGGTGGCTCCGTGGGTTAAGCCGCTGCCTTCGGCTCAGGTCATGATCTCAGGGTCCTGGGATCGAGGCCCGCATCGGGCTCTCTGCTCAGCAGGGAGCCTGCTTCCTCCTCTCTCTCTCTGCCTGCCTCTCTGTCTGCTTGTGATCTCGCTCTGTCAAATAAATAAATAAAATCTTTAAAAAAAAAAAAAGATGAGGAAATCAAAGCACAGAGCAGGTAAAATCTTTGCCCATGGGGGTGCTGGGTGGCTCAGTTGGCATGTCATGATGTGGGGGGAGGTCCAGAGATTTAGCCCTGAGTCAGGCTCCCTGCTCAGCGGGAGCCTGCCTTCCCTCTGTCCTACCCCCAAGTGTCCTCCCTCTTGCTCTGCTCTCTTTCTTTCAAATAAACTTTAAAAATTTAAAAATTAAAACAAAAGGGGCGCCTGGGTGGCTCAGTGGGTTGGAGCCTTTGCCTTCAGCTCAGGTCATGATCCCAGTGTCCTGGGATTGAGCCCCCGCATCGGGCTCTCTGCTCGGCGGGGAGCCTGCTTCCTCCTCTCTGCCTGCCTCTCTGCCTACTTGTGATCTCTGTCTGTCAAATAAATACATAAAAATCTTTAAAAAAAAAAAAATTTAAAAAAGACTTTGCCCACAGTCAGAAAGCAATGTAGTGTGGACCTGCCCTGGAGTCCCATGGAGACATAAAGGGCTTGGAATTGCCGGGCAGATCCACTGGAACTGGAAACTGGGATCTATGAGCCTTATCATATAAACATGGACTTTATTGATATCAGCTGCCTGGGTTTGTCCCCAGGTTGGTCAGATAGACTGGTAGCAGGCTGGGGGTCAAGTACCCGTTGATATGCCCTCCCAGGTGGCAAGGAAAGGAGATGTTACATAGGCTGAGACGCTCCTCCCCAGGGGAACCCTCTCGTGACTGATTTCCTTTTACCCCAGGGAACTGTGTACAAGACTTGGTTTTCCTTGTCCCGGAAAACACACACACACACACATACACACACACGCACAAACACCAGTCCAGAAAGAAGTGTGGAGTGGGAGAGGCCATGATAGTCGCAGGGATGACTCCTAAGGGAAATTGGTCCTGGAGCCAAGAGTGTCCTTTGCCAAGACATAGAGGGACAGCAGAAGCCCCTGGTCCCCGGGTCCCCTGGTCAGATGGGAGTGGTTTAGCCAGAGTTCTCAGGATCCTCCCAAGTGTCTTTGGGATCTCTGAAGAGCTGTCCAAAAAAACAGCTCCCCTCCTCTGCATCCAGGTTTTGAACACATTGAATGAGAAAGAAAACAAAGGAGTGGCAGAGAGCCAGAGTGCCCCCTTCCTTGTCACTAAAGCTAGCATGGAGGACGTGGCTCAGTGTGAGGACAAAATTGACTTCCTAAGGGAGCCTAGAAGGAACTGGGCCAGAGCAGATCATCATAGATGGCCTTCCCGGGTATTCCAATCAGACAGATTGTTCCATCGCTGTGGGTAGTGAGAGCAAAGACGAAAAAAATGAGTTTTAGGGAAAATCCCTCCTCGTGGAAACCAGAAGCTAAGAAGACATGTGACCTTGGCGAGTTATTCCTCTCTCGGCATTCTTCTCTTCTTGGGTCAAACGGGCATAATCACAGTATGTGCCTCACAAGGAGGCACCGGGAGTTCGAAGGGGTAATACGTAGGACAGCCCCGGCATGCAGTAACCACTCGGTGAACACGGGGCTGTGTCTGTGTGCCGTCCGGGTTCATGGCGGGTGGCCCTGCTGCTTTTTTCTCCAGCACGAAGCCCAGGGCGCCTGGGTCCTGCTGTGCCTGCGTATCTCTCTCTAGCTGTAAAAATTCATGCGGATGTCGGTGTGCAGGGGCTTTTTGGTTCCTGGCCTCTTCCCAGGCTGTGTTCTCCCCTTTGGTCGGGGGTGGGGGGGCAGTGAAGGGGGCGGCAGGGAGATGGCAGAGACATCCTCTTCACCGTGGTGAGCGCGGCTGCCACCTCCCCATGCCCTGTTCCAGCAGGTCCTGGCTCCAAGTTCAAAGCCAAGGTGGCTTTGTTGAGTAATTCAGTGACACTGCCTGCCCACCCGCCATCCGAGGGTAAGTCTCACTCCCACACACCCATCTGCTAAGCATCTGCTGCCCTGTGTTTTGTGGTGTGGAGGCTGGGAACAGGCACGCTGCCCCAGCTGACCGCGTGGAGGTTGGGCTTCCTTCCTCCCCCTGCTGCCCTTGGGCTCGGTGGGTCTCTCTCTCTCTCTCTCTCTCTCTCTCTCTCACACACACACACACACACACACACAGCCCCTGCTCAATGAGGTTTCAGATCCGCTCCCAGGCTGGTTGGCGCTGACTGCATCTGGATTCACACCAACCTCTTCCTCCTGGGGGTTCAGAGTGTTCTTGGAAGGAAGCCTGGGAAGGGAAAGGCCTTCCCCAGCATTCCCCCTGCCGTGGCTGGCTGACAGCAGAGACGGGAGCTGCCAAGAGCTGTGGAGTCAGACAGACCTGAGTTCAAATCCCTGGGTAACCTTGGGCAAGCTGCTTTCTGCTTCAGTTTCCTCATCCATAAAAAATGTGATAGTAACAGGATCTATCTCACGGGATTAGGGCCAGGATTCATCGAGATGCGAACTGTGTAGCACTCGCCCCAGGTCTGGCCGGAGGGAAGGGCTTGAGGCGGGGTCGTCCTTGACCATCAGCAGGGGATCCCCTGGCTTCCTGGCTGGGGGAGGAAGGTGTTCCTGCAGTGGGAGAGAGCACTATCTTCTTGGATCCACCCCACCTCCCACATTAGACCCTTCCCACAGTTTCGCCCCATGGGACCAAACAGATTTGCTCTAATGCAGAATGTCTCATTTGTCCGGTAACTCCCACGCCTGGTGTGGTGCCTGGAACTTAAAAAGCACTAAATGTTTGCAGTAAACAAGTGCAAGGAACAGGGCAAGAGACTGTCTGGCAGGCGGCCTCGGTTCCAGCACTGGTTTCTGAACTCCAGGCTGTTCTTTCTGCCCCTTTGGCCTCCCTTTTTCCCCCGCCTCCTCCCCCTCCTTCTGACCTTCCTCTTCAGACCTTCCTTTCTTTTTTTCTCGGAAGGAAATAGCTTCCTTCTTTCCTTTCCTTGTAATATCCAGGCTGTGAGAGCATCCCTTGAGAGCCCTTCACCCAGCCGAGAGCCCCGATTCCTCTTTCAAATTGAGTCTGTCCCCTGACTCATTCATTAAAATGCATAGGGCATGTGACCAAACTGCATAATGAGTCTCTCCCGAGGAGGAAGGCTCAGAGGCAAGAGGCAGGGAGATGCTGCCAACTGCAAAGCGAACGCCACCCACCCCCCCTGCTGTGGGTCAGGCTCATTGGCCCGTCGTGCCCTGGGAAGGCTGGGGGCTGCCGTTCATCCCCAGTAAATCAGCCAAGTCCTGGAGCGCTCCAGCCTGGCAGTCTTGGAAGCTGTGTTGCTTTGGAGAGTCCAACCCATGTGACCTTTGCTCAACCTTCCCCCACTCCTGCTATTTGAGTCTTTATTTAAATATATCTCCTAACGATCCAAGGAACGTGAGTATATTTTTATCACAAAACATTCAAACATAAAAGCAAGCCCCTTTAACAACTCCCTCGGACCACTCCCCCTCTCCCAGATGACCTTCTGGTCATCCAGAGCACTTCGCCTTCCAGGGTTTTGGCTGCCCCTTGAAGGCGATCTGGGGGAGCCCAGACACCCTTTTGCCCTCCTGAGGTCCCAAGCCAGTTCTCTACAAAGCTGTCAACGTGCATCTTGAGCACCTTCTCAGCCCCCTTCCTGGCAAGTCCCTTGTCTGTCATGCAACCTCCAGGCACCCCACCAAATCCCATCCATGCAAGACAGCCCTACCATCTGCAATAAGGAAGCCAGACCAGATGATTCCTAGATTAGAAATTCAGGTCTAGGGGCTCCTGGGTGGCTCAATCAGTTAAGCATCATCTACCTTCGGCCCAGGGTCCTGGGATCGAGCACCAGACCAGGCTCCATGCTCAGCCAGGAGCCTGCTTCTCCCTCTCCCTCTGCTGTTCCCCCTGCTTGTGCTCTCCTGCTCCCTGTCAAATAAATAAAATGTTAAAAAAAAAAAAAAAAGTAATTCAGGTTTAACTGCTTTCCAGAGGCATCTGCACTTGGCTGTCAGAGTCCTGAAGAGTGAAAATGGTGTGAAAATGCAGTGATCTTCATGGTGGCCTCTCGGCACTGAGGGCCTCCTGAGCTCTACTTTTTGGGTGGTGAGGCTCTCTGAACCCACTAATTCATTTTACTTGAGTAATGACCTATCCCACAAACTTCCCTGAATCACAATAACCCACATGCAGAGTGGGAATCAACTCTCGTGCTGCCCTCATGGGGTTATGAAGTTTCAGTGGAATTAGCTACATAAAGCCATCCATCAGCCTTTCACCTGGCACATGATCAGAGATGCAAGTAATGTTAGTAATTGTCATGGTCATCATGATTTTTATTCTGGTCTGTAATACTCCATTCATTCAAGGAGTATTTGTATGGAGGACCTTCTGTGTGCCAGGCACTGTTTTAGATCCTGGGAGGAAAGCAGTGAATGAGTCAGACTTACTTCTTGCCCTCAGTGGGCTCATAGTGTAGCACAAATGTATTGTACCCTTGTGTTTGGTAAGGACTTCATCTCCTATTATGTCCCATGGTCCTCACTCATGTCTTCAAGCCATGCAAAGGCAATATGAGTGTCCCTATTGTGCAAATAGAAAGCCACGGTTCAGAGTAATGGGACAGGTAGAAACTGGCCAGCTACAACCTGATCTCCAGGTTCTGACTCCAGTTTCTGTGCTCTCTCCCAGTGGGCACTGATTGTTATTCTGGGCTGCAGGAGGAGGAGGGCATGTAAGCAGTTCCCAGAGCTCAGAAAGCCTGACCCTACCAGAGGAGCACAGAAAAGAGGTGGGACTACCCTATGTGTGCCTTTGAGAATCCCAGTTAGTTCTGTCCATGAACTGAATCAACTGGGCCTAACCAAATATTCCTCTGCCTGGTGCCAGTTTCAGAGGCCTGGAGGAGGTTTGTTCAGTGAAGAAGCACTTGCTGGGGTGCCTGGGTGGCTCAGTCACTTAAGCGTCCTGCTCCTGGTTTCCGCTCAGGTTATGATCTCAGGGCTGTGGGATTGAGCCCAGATCGGACTCTGTGGGGACCCACTTGAGAGTCTCTCTCTCTCCTTCTGCCCCTCCCCCTGCTCTCTCTCTCTCTCTCTAAATGGATGAATAAACAAATAAAATCTGAAGAAAAAAAAAAAAAGGAAAGGAAAAGCACTTGCTCCAGGCTGTACTCTGTGGGGCCTGGCCATAACAGCGGCAGCTCAGAGGTCAGAGAGCACTTCCCCATGGGGTCCTCACCAGGCAGGAGAGGATGGCCGGGACTGTGGGCTCAGTGAGCAAATTGCATCTTCTTGGGGTAGCACCTGGAACCCCTGGTTGTAACATACCCAGCATCCCCCCATGCCCACCCTGGTCGGGCTGCCTGAGAACATCATGCATAGGAACGGGAAGTCTGTCTTGGGGAAAGTGGTAGGGGTAGGCCTGGGAAAGATCCCAGGGAGAGGGCAGCGAGGGCCAGCCATTGTGTGGAGAGACCCATGACCTCAGTAGGGCTCAGCCAGGGCCTTTCCCTGACCCCATCCCAGTGACAGCTCATGCCTACCCTCTGATCATGGGGTCTAGTACTGAACCCGCACAGCAACATGTGACTAAGGAAGGGGTCCCCACCTCCAAGGCCACCGCTGCCTAATCCTCATGGAAATACTTCTTGAGAGTCTTTTACCTGTACTCTCTCTTGACCTGCCCACACCCTCCAGAGGTATCTCTGTACCTATCCCAAGAGTAAATTTGGGTTTGTTTTTTTTTTAAGATTTTATTTATTTATTTGACAGAGAGAGAGAGCACAGGCAAGCAGGGAAAGTGGCAGGCAGAGGGAGACACAGCCCAGCCCCACCCACCAGCAGGGAGCCTGACGTGGGCGAGGCCTGATCCCAAGAGGTTGGGATCATGACCTGAGCCTAAGGCAGATACTTAACAGACCAAGCCACCCCAACCCCCCTGTTTTCTTTCTTACTGAATCTAAGCACACAGGATTATTCATGATCTTTGATAAATGACATTCTTTCATCTTTAGTTATTTATTACTTATCTTGAACAAGGTTATTTATTACTTATCTGTTTACTTATTTGATTATAATATGGTAAAGACCTGTGTACCCACCACCAAATTCTTTGTGTGTTCCTGACTTTTCCATCACTTTGCCTCCCTCACCCTATCTTGAATCTTTTTTTTTTTTAAAGATTTTTTTATTGATTTGAGAGAGAGAGAGCAGGGGGAGGGGCAGAGGGACAAGGAGAGGGAGAATCCCAAGCAGATCCTGTGCTGAGCGCGGAGCCGGACGCAGGTCTCCATGCTAGGACCCTGAGATCAAAACCTGAGCCAAAACCGAGAGTCAGATGCTTAACTACTGAGCCACCCAGGTGCCTACCCGCCCTCCATCCTGAATCTTGAGTTTACCATTCCTTTGCTTTTCTAATAAATCATCTTCTTTATTATAGTTTTCTAAAAGACATATTATTTAGATTTCATATTTTTACCTTACTTAAGAGAACGTTCTGCTGTAGGTAATCTTCCAGAAGACCATAATATTTTTTTCTCATTATTGCTAAAATTCATCCATACTGTATCGTAGAGCTATGGTCCATTTGTCTTATATAATATAATATAATATAATACCTATTATATTATAATCATCTCTATTACATTCCATATGTATTTATTTATTCTGTTACTGGACATGTGAGTTGTTACCAGCTTTCTGCTACTTTGAACTTTCTTGCACATGTCTCCTGGACAACCATGTGAATGTAGCAATTTACAATCCCAACACCAACAGATATATGAAGATCCTATTGATCCATATCCTCTCCAACACTTGGCATGATCAGACTTTGTAACTGTTTCCAACCAAAATGTTATTAAGTGGTATCTCACTGTGGTCTGTTCATTTTTACTGGCTATCCAAGTATGGTTTAGAATGATCAGGGCTGAGGTGGGGATTATACCACAAGGGAGCTTTCAGGATTTTTTTTCTTTCTTTTAAGATTTTTTTTTTATCTATTTGACAGAGAGATCACAAGTAGGCAGAGAGGCAGGTGGGGGTGGGGGGAAAGCAGGCTCCCTGCTGAGCAGAGAGCCCGATGTGGGGCTCCATCTCAGGACCCTGAGATCACGACCCAAGCCAAAGGCAGAGGCTTAACCCCACTGAGCCACCCCGGCACCCCAACTTTGAGGATTTCTTAAAGCACAGTATGCTTGCAAAGCCTCTCCTGATTAGGATCATGTCATTGTCTTGGTCACCTCTTGGTCCCCAGTAGCCTACACAGGGCCTGGCACCTCATCATTATCATTGTTATCACCATCAAAACAACAACAAAAATAAGAGATAACATTTACCGAGTGCCAGGGTGTGTGGGTGGCTCAGTGGGTTAAAGCCTCTGCCTTCGGCTCAGGTCATGATCCCAGGGTCTTGGGAGCCTGCTTCCTCCTCTCTCTGCCTACTCGTGATCTATGTCTGTCAAATAAATAAATAAAATCTTTTTAAAAAATTTACTGAGTGCCTACTAAGTGCCAGGTGTTATGCTAAGAAACACTTTTCTTTACTTTTATTAGCTCATTTTTATTGTTCCAGAAACCCTACAAGGTAGATTCTATATTACTCCCCTATGAAAGACAAGAGACTGATATTAAGTATCTTTCCCAGAATCACACAAGTAGTATAGGATGGAGCCAGGATCCAAACCTTGGTATCTGACACCCGAGCCCTTACCTATTCTATCAGAGGTGTCTGATCAGTTCTTCTTTTTTTTTTTTTTTTATTTGACAGAGAGATCACAAATAGGCAGAGAGGCAGGCAGAGAGAGAGAGAGGAGGAAGCAGGCTCCCCGCTCAGCAGAGAGCCCGACGCGGGACTCGATCCCAGTACCCCGAGATCATGACCCGAGCCGAAGGCAGCGGCCCAACCCACTGAGCCACCCAGGCGCCCCTGATCAGTTCTTCTTGAACGGTGCCTTTACCTTTCCATAACCAGAGGCAGGGTCAGCTGCTATAGCCCGTTTTCTCTCCTATCAAGTATATTTAAAATGTACACACACTTTGCCTATAAACAAAGCTTAAGTATTTTTATAATTTTACTCTAGTCAAATATAACTCATTGAATTTATGATTGGCTAAAATTCTTGGCCGTCATTCCACACAGGCAGAGAACTCTCACTGTTCTCAAATGTCATGAAATGTCCTCCTTTACTGACAAGTCCCCCAAAATGGTTGTTCTATTTTTTTCTTGTCAATCGCACTTATTATCTCTAACATACCTTATCATTTACTAAATATTGTATCGTACTATTGACGTGCAGGGCAGGAGAATTTGTCCACTTAGTTCTGTCTGTATCTTTAATGGGTTTAGTACTTACGTATCCCTAGTGCCTTAGGTTGAGCCTGGCACAAAGCAGCAGCTCAGCAAATATTTGTTGAGTGAATGGAATCAGGGTGTGCTTCTGGGAATGAATGAATGAGTGAGCGAATGAGTGAGTGAATGAATGAATGAGTGAATGAATGAATGACTTGTGTGTGAATGAGTGAATGAGTGACCAAACCCATGCTATTTTGTCATTTTATTTTTCATTTTGGAGCCAATTATTTTTTCAGTTTTCGGGTTTCAAACCTTTCTCTGAGCCTGGGAGGCCTGAGATTTCATGCCCAAACACCTGCAGGATAAAGCATTCCTAAAGGTCCAAAACAATGTTTCATTGCCTTCTCCTTTATCTCTTAAAACACCAACATCCACCACGAGCCGCCTGCCTCAAACGAGGCTGTTTGGCAACGAGGCAGGAGGCTCATCAAACCAAAACAAAACGAGAAATTCCTGGCAGCTTGACCGTAGCGATTTTTCCAGCCCTGTGCATGGGCGTCCGGGTCCAGCGCACCTCATTACGGGTGCACGGACTGTCTGACAGATGTGTGACAGGCCCGAACCCCTGGCTCTTACTCCTCTTTCCAGACTGGGGTGCGGCAGATAAGGGCATGGCTCCGGAGCCATCTCTCCTCGTCCAGCGTCTATGGCTCAGTTCCCAGAGCCGAGCCAAGCGGGTAATTATAGCTTCCCTCTGCGGCGTGCGGGGCAGGAGGCTGATTTAGGAAAGGAAGCCTGCTTTCTGTCTCCAGTCTGGCTCTGACTCACGGAACCAGGGAGTCCCAGAAGCGCTACCCGCAGAGGGCGGTGAGCAGCTGGGGGGTGGGAGGTGAGGGTGGCCAGGCGAGCCAAGCTGAAAGCCCCGAGAAGAAGGAAACTCCCCGCTCGGCCTGGAAGAACCTGCAGCTGGAGCCGGAGGAAGTGAGGTTCAGAGCAGCTGCTGTTCCAGCAACGACACGGCCAGGGCTGTTCCCATGCGAGGGGGCCCCCAGCCATGTGGGGACGTCCAATAAAATGGGCTAGTGATTCTCATATTCAGAATTAATTGGGGGGGGTGGGGGAAACCCCGAATCGCCACTGGAAGGAAGGCTGTCTTTGTATGAGATGCCAGTGGCTTTGGTTACTTTGCGGGGGTTGGGGCGGGGGGCGGGGTTGGGTTGATGGAGTCTGGAGTGATGAGCTCTCTGCTCATTTGCTTTCCCTCTTTGGCAAGAGAGGCGGCTAATTAGGTCTTTACAAGCCACAGAGGCAGACTGACCTGGGAGTGGCGTCAGCTACAGGGAGGGTAACAGGCCACTCCGGGAGGGATTTTGATGCCACCCTAGGTGGGTCACCGGAGGTCATTTGCCCCTCCTCCTGTCTCCAGCAGCTTCTCCCTCCTCCCCTGACAGGCAGCCAGACCTGACAGACAGCCAGCCAGAGACTACTTGACCTCCTCCTGCAGGCCCTGCGGGCCAGGAGATTCCGGTTCCCATCCCTCCCCCTTCCCGCTGAGTCACCCCCCTCCCAGTCAGGTGATCCTCCCCTGGGCCCTTCAGAGAGCACCTTGACCTATATTGCAAACTCTCCATTACAGCAGATTCTCATTGTCCTGAGAGAGGGCCTGCCAGGCCAGTGGGCACAGAGCCCGAGTGTCGCTGGGGGCAGCCCCAGGCTGCAGACAAGGCACCCGGGCAGGAGGAGGGGGGTCGTCCCACTCCAAGAACCAGAACAGCACCAGACAGGCCTGAAAATGGAAAGTCGGGCGGGCGGCTGGAGGCTGTGTGTGCAAGGCAGAGGCAAGAAGGGGTGGCGAGACTTAGCTGGGAAAGCTGACAGCCACTGGGAGACACGCTTCTTCCCCTCCTGCGCTGGGCTCCGTAGCTCCGGGCCAGACCCTGACTGAGCAGACTGCTGGGGACCAGCGGTGGGGGACAGACATAGTCTCCCTGCAGGGCTGAGTGACGTCACTGCCCACAAGGAAGGGGAGAGGTGGGAAAAAGTGCAAATGGTAGCATGAACTTTGATGAATCATCCAGATCACCCCCTTTGAGAAAATGTTCCTGCCAATGGGGAACACGTTCTTGTCCCCAGATTATCCACAAAATGGCCTCTACTGACTTTGTCTATGGGTTCTTTGTGCCGTGGTTGCCTGGGCAGTCTTTGTGTCCTCTGGGTGTGGGGGTAACAGCGGCGGGGTGGGGGGAGCTGTAGGAAAGCATTAATAGGGAACTGTTCAGAATCAAACATTAAGCCTCATCCTTGGGCATCAAGCCTGTACAAAGCGGTATTAAGTGAAAATTGTAGTTCCTGTCGAATTAGAAAGGGCACTGAACTTGGAGTCATTCTTCAAAGCCTGACTACCAGCGAGTAGCTCTGTGACCTCGGCAAGTCACTCTAAGCCTCAGTCCCCAATCTGTCTTTTTTTTTTTTTTTTAAAGATTTTATTTATTTATTTGATAGAGAGAAATCACAAGTAGGCGGAGAGGCAGGCAGAGAGAGAGAGAGAGAGGGAAGCAGGCTCCCTGCTGAGCAGAGAGCCCGATGCGGGACTCGATCCCAGGACTCTGAGATCATGACCTGAGCCGAAGGCAGCGGCTTAACCCACTGAGCCACCCAGGCGCCCAGTCCCCAATCTGTCTTAATGGGTGTATAAATAAAGCCATATTAGATCAGGTGCCATGTGTAAAAATATTCTATCAATTATACAGAATGATGCGTAGCTATGTGACATTCTCTAGGTTGTTAAGCCCCTCCCCACTCCCCATCGGAGAGGGTGGTTTTACTTGTTGGATGTCCCAAGCGTAGAAGAGCCTGCCCCTGTTTACAAACATAGATAGAAAACCATAGCCCCAGCTCTAGTGGGGTCTACCAAGTCTAACAACCCATGTAGTGTGTTTGCCCATCACCCACAGATTACTTGTACATCATTTTCTTCTTTTAGATCAAGAAAAGCTATGCATGTATCATGACTTGGATAAAAACCTGCAGAGCGGAGCCAAGTCCTGTTTTTAAATCAGAATGTAAACGTATGAAGTTGTTGCCTGGTGCACAGCAGAGACTAGTCATCAGAGTTGGGGCTAGTGAGCTGGATAGAGGGACAAAGGGTCGAAGAGGGATGGAGTGGAGGGAGAAACGAAGGAAGTTCAGTGACTATAGGAGCAGAGCTGGAATTACCAGGAAGCTCATTATGTTTGAACTTCAGGACGTTTCACTTACATGTATCCCTTCCAAGGCCTGACCTCTCATTTTGAATTCATGTATTCCTTTCCTAAGAAGAGCCCCCAGGGCGCCTGGGTGGCCCAGTGGGTTAAGCCACTGCCTTCGGCTCAGGTCATGATCTCAGGGTCCTGGGATCGAGTCCCGCATCGAGCTCTCTGCTCAGCAGGGAGACTGCTTCCCTCTCTCTCTCTGCCTGCCTCTCCATCTACTTGTGATTTCTCTCTGTCAAATAAATAAATAAAATCTTAAAAAAAAAAAAAAAGAGCCCCTAGTATTGAGAGCCCCCCCCCACCACCCGCCCCCCTACCTCCAAACCTGGATCTGCCCCCTTTTCGGTAGGTCTCCAAGAGACCTAATCCTTGTTCGTGCTCAGGATTCATAAGCGCAAAAGAAATGCAAGTAGTGTAGGGTCTGTGGTATCTTCAGGTCATCTCCACCATAAAGTCCGGGCCTGCAATTTGCAGGAAGATCCGTATATTCTTGGGCAAGAACAGCACTGTAAGGAATGGGATGTAGAAAGAGGGTAGAGGTCAGCAATGTGCAGAATTACAGGACCAGTTCCAGCTTCCAGAATCCCCTCTGGTAGACCCAGGACTCTTCCGTTTCCTGGCTTGAATCTGATTGCACGGCCTGGAGTAGAGGAGAAATGGTTTGCAATCTGGAATTCTCTCAGTAGTCCTGACTGCTCTTTCCGGAGTCTTCTTCACTAACCAGCTGCCATGGCCTTGGAGTTACTTAACCTCCCTGGGCCGACCATGGAAGATAATGGCAGGTGATTGCACAGCAACTCGCTGAAACATTGCCTTGTCCACCACTGTATTCCCCTGAGTACAATGTCTAGTAATTATGGTTTTATGTTAAGAGCACAAATTTACATAGTGCTTGCAGATGGACGAACTGAAGTGCAGAGCTGTTAGAAGCCTTTCCCCCAGATTATCCAGCTAGAAAGTGGCAGAGCTGTGATTCAGAATCAAGCAGTCTGGCTCCAGAGTCCCCCTTTCCCAATCACTATGCCCCATATGCTCAATAAATAACAAAATCAATAGACTTTGCTTTTTAGAACAGTTTTAGACTTACAGAAGAATTGAGCAGATCACACAGAGTTGGATGAATGAAGTAAAACAGCAAATGGAGAATCCCTTGATTGAGATCGTGATTCATTATCTAGGGTACATGGGAAGGTAGCTCACGCTTGTGAGGTCTCTGAGTGCACAGGATTTCAGACAGATTGCCCCATCTAATTCTCAGAGCAGCCTCATTAAGTAGGGAGCATTCATCCTATCTTGCAATGAAAAAGCTAAGGCTCAGAGAGGCCCCGGGGCTTGCCCTACGTCACACAGCAGATGAAGGGCTAAGTCTAAAACATTCTGATTATGTCTGACCCTCAAGAACACATTTGCCCTTCTGACATCAGCAGCAGCAGCAGCAAAAGATATTTTGTCTCATGTTTATTAACCTCACACTGCTCTCTAGTGCCTTATAGTTTCAAAAATACTTTGTATCTACTTTTGTCCTTTGGTCCTTCCTACTGCCCAGAAAAGTAGGTAAGGCAGTGATCATGATTCCATTTGATAAATGAAGCTACTCAGACTTCAAAAATTAAGGTCATATAATGGGGGTGCCTGGATGCCCCAGTCTGCCTTTGACTCAGGCCGTGATCCCAGGGTCCTGGGATCGAGCCCCATGCTGGGCTCCCTGTTCTGCAGGGTGTCTGCTTCTCCCTCTCCTCTCTGTGTGCTCGCTCTCTCTCTCTAATAAATAAATAAAATCTTAAAAAAAATTAAGGTCCTATGTTAAGTGTTGAGGTAGAGTCAGAAAAGAAACACAAATGTGTTGACTCTTTTTTTTAAAAGATTTAATTTATTTATTAGAGCAGAGAGGGAGAAGCAGGCTCCCCGCAGAGCAGGGAGCCCGATGACGTGGGGCTCAATCCCAGGACTCTAGAATCATGACCTGAGCTGAAGGCAGTGCTCAACAGACTGAGCCACCCAGGCGCCCCCAAATCTGTTGATTCTTAACCTACTGTGTTCCTCCCTTCTCACGAAAGCGTCCCTCCTATCATATACCAGTTCATGGTACGTCCACACTTGCTAAGCCCACACAGAGGAAATACCTTCCTTGTTAGATAGAATTCCTCAAGGGGCTGCCCCTCCTTCCAGGAGTCTACCAAGAGAATTTTTCCAAAATCCAAGCTTCGATTGCTGAAATGGCCTGTTTCTCAGTGCTGACCCCACTTCCGCTCAGCATGTTGGCCTGTTAGATCAGCACCTAGAGCGCATACACTTGGCCGGCCTGAATCTGAGCTGGTCTGGGATCCACCAGGCAATTTACACGCTGATCTTGGTGCCCAGTTAGAACACTTGAACCAGAAGTTCGGGTTTCATAATGTTTGTATTTGGGAAATAAAACGAAGTTTCCCAAGTGTGCGGGTCAAAGAATTCAAAGAAGCAGAGTTAAAAGGTATAAATACCAGCAAAAAAACCCACCCCACAATAAACAGCTCTTTCCCCAAGGACGGCTGGCACATGTTGTGCTGGGGACTTAAGTAGCAGGGAACACCCACTGCTTCGTTTTCAAATTAGGTCTTTTTTTTTAAGATTTTTTAATTTATTTATTTGACAGAGATCACAAGTAGGCAGAGAGGCAGGCAGAGAGAGCTGGGGAAACAGGCTTCCTGCTGAGCAGAGAGCCCAATGTGGGGCTCTATCCCAGGACCCTGAGATCATGACCTGAGCTGAAGGCAGAGGCTTTAACCCACTGAGCCACCCAGGTGCCCCTCAAATTAGGTCTTACTACGTGGATTTACTAGGACACAGTTCAGATAAAGAACTGGGCTCCATCACTGTTAGCTCAGAGGAAAAGAAGAAAGGTTCATGATCTGATCTAGTTAAAGGTACAATGCCACACTACACACACACACACACGCCCATGCACAATCCCCACCATCACACCCCACACCTTACCCATGGTGTGGGTATACTGTCGCATTTGGGGGGGAAGAAAAGTGTAGTGCTCTCTGCTCGGCGGGGGGCCTGCTTCCTCCCCTCTCTCTCTCTGCTTGCCGCTCTGCTTACTTGTGATCTCTGTCTGTCCCATAAATAAGTAAAATCTTTTTTAAAAAAAAAGGCTATATTTCATCTCTGAGAGTATTCAAGAAAGGAAATGTATATATGTTCATTCCAAAATGTGTGTACATAAAGGAAAGACAGTGTCCAAACTTTTGAGGTCCCTTCCAGCTTTTAAGTATTCAGCCACTCTTGTCATCAAGAAGTGCTACTTTGTGTGTGTGTGTGTGTGTGTGTGTGTTTATTAAGGATTTTATTTATCAGAGAGAGGAGAAAGCACGGTTGCATAAGCAGGGGGAGTGGCAGGCAGATGGAGAAGCAGGTTCCCCGCTGAGCAGGGAGCCCAATGCTGGTTGCAGTCCTAGGACCCTGGGATCATGACCCGAGCTGAAGGCAGACCCTCAACCAACTGAGCCACTCAGGTATCCCTACTTTGTGTCTTTGATGGTTGAAGTAATTGTCACCCTGAGGCTTGGGCCTGACCAGTTCATTTATTTAACAAATCTTCAGTGAGCATTTAACACAGACCAGACACCACCATGGCGCTGAAGAGGTAAGGCAGACAAAAAGCCTTACCCCATGGCACTTATGTGCTAGTGAGGGTAGAGGAGAAAAGTAAGTAGAATATGATAAGTGTATCGTCTTACATAAGTGATAAAGGAGAAGAATGAAGCAGGGAAGGCACTAGGGAATGTGGGATGGAAGGAGGAGGGTCACAATTTTAAGGTGGTTAGGGACAGTCTCACTGAGAAAGTACTGTCTGAACAAAGTCCCGGAGGAGGGAATGATACAGAGGTGGCCCTTTGGGTCAAGTAAGTAAGCCCTATGGCACTAATTTGAGAGGAAAGCCTTTTAAATCTCCAGATGTCCTTTTCACTTACTAATCACAATCCCTAAAATTCTGTTATTGATCATACACACTTTTACGTTAAAAGGCTAAAGTAAGGGGCGCCTGGGTGGCTCAGTGGGTTAAAGCCTCTGCCTTCGGCTCAGGTCATGATCCCAGGGTCCTGGGATTGAGCCCCACATTGGGCTCTCTGCTCAGCAGGGAGCCTGCTTCCTCCTCCCTCTCTCTCTGCCTGCCTCTCTGCCTACTTGTGATCTCTATCTGTCAAATAAAATAAATAAAATCTTTAAAAAAAAAAGGGCTAAAGTAAAAATATACAGTTACCAACTTCAGAAAGCATTGTGTGAATTTACCTGATGCTTTTGTAAATACTAAGGAGAGAGGAGGGCAAGGTGATTGGACCAGAGGAGGTGTGTGTGGAGGTAACAGGTTTGGGGAAGTGTGGAGAGGAAGTAAGAACCTCCTGGGAGAACGTGGATTGTCACTGCCAGGAGAGCAGGACTGGATCCCTTTCCTGTCTCCTACCGTGGTCACATGGCCCCCCATCCCGGGAATGGTCCTGGGGCCCTCCTCCAGCTCCTTCTCACCGTGGTGGTGAGTGAGGTGGCCTGGGATTCAGGAACAGACTGATGTGGGGTTTAATAATGCAGCTTCTGAGGGGCTTGGAACATTTGGCGTTGTGCTGTAACTAGGGACACATGGGAAAGCGGCTCTGGGACTTGTAACTCTATTAGTCTATGGTTAATTTAACAGCCCGCGGAAAATAAATGAGTCAGGAAACTGTGAACGTTTCCTCTTTAGTCAGTGCAGGAAAGCAGCATCATTTATGATGACACCCACCTCATCTTTTGAAATGAGATTGTCTCCTATCGCTGTGTTCTAGGTTTACCATGGTTGCCATAAGCTCAGTCCTCAAAACTGCTTCTGTAGCCGTAAGCTATAGAAGTCCGTGGGTCACAAACTCCAACACCTAGAGGGAACAGACAGCAGTGGCCACAAGTGGTGGGGACCAGTGGGGACTACAACAAATGGGAGAGCACGTGCCTCCCTTCAGCTCCTGGGGATGTGATCAACTGAGTTGGAGAGCTCAGTGTTGCTAGAATTTCTCAGTCTCAATAGAAGGTGGAAATCCAGATTTTTAGACAAGACCTTCTGATTTTTAAATGTTGGCAACTGGGGCGCCTGGGTGGCTCAGTGGGTTAAGTCTCTGCCTTCGGCTCAAGTCATGATCTCAGAGTCTGGATCGAGCGCTCAGCGGGAAGCCTGCTTCCTCCTCTCTCTCTCTCTCTCTCTCTCTGCCTGCCTCTCCGCCTACTTGTGATCTCTGTCTGCCAAATAAATAAATAAAATAAAAAATAAAAAATAAGTGTTGGCAACTAATTCAAGATAGTGGGATACACTGAACAGGCCAATTTTTAAAAAGATTTTATTTATTTATTAGAGAGAGAGGGATCACAAGCAAGCAGAGAGGCAGGCAGAAGGAGAGGGGGAATATGTAGGCCAATTTCTTTTTTTTTTTAATTATTTTTATTTTATTTATTTATTTGACAGACAGGGGTCACAAGCAGGCAGAAAGGCAGGCAGATGGGGCACCTGGGTGGCTCGGTGGGTTAAGCCGCTGCCTTCGGCTCAGGTCATGCATGATCTAAGGGTCCTGGGATCAAGTCCCGAATCGGGCTCTCTGCTCAGCAGGGAGCCTGCTTCCTCCTCTCTTGCCTCTCTGTCTACTTGTAATCTCTGTCTGTCAAATAAATAAATCAATCAATCTTTGGGGTGGGGGGAGGCAGAAAGAGAGGAAGGGAAGCAGGTTCCCTGCTGAGCAGAGAGAGCCCTATGCAGGGCTCGATCCCAGCACCCTGGGATCATGACCTGAGCCGAAGGCAGAGACTTTAACCCAAGGCTTTAACCCACTGAACCACCTAGGCGCCCCTGTACGCCAATTTCTTAATCTCTACTACAAAACAGATAATTTTGGTGCCTTGTGGAACATGATAGGAAAGGTGGGCAAAGGTGGGACATCTGATCAACCTGACAGTTTGAGAAGGTACATTTTTTAGGGAGTTGACTTCTGCCAAGTGGACCCCTTTATCAAGGCTCACCCTCATCTATTTAACCCAATGGGTTATTCTGGAAAAACTAATTCCATTAGAGTAGTCCTAGTGGAGGGAGAAAATGCTAAGCTGAGAAGCCACAGGCTTTGGTCCAAATGTTGGTTCTCGCACTAACTCACTCTGCAACCTTGGGTAGGTTTCAGCCTCTCAGGGTTTCATTTCTTCATCTGCAGAATGAGGGGCTGATTTAAGGGTTTTCAAAGTATGTCCCTCCAAGCCCAGGAAGACTTCAGAAATGCCTGTGAGGGGTGGGGAAGGTTGGAAGGATCCCAGGGCTTGCAGAAAGACAGTTCAGCCTTTGTTCTGTTTTCTCTTTGGGGCTTCTGCTTTTTCTGTGTTTTACATCTTGAGATTCTGCCAAAAATAAAAAAAAATTAAACTTCTTGAAGAAAGAGTTTTCCTGCTTTCAAAAAAGCTTCAAAATCGCCGAATTAGTTTATCAGCTCTAGTATAAAGCGTTATCAGTAGAGGTTTGCACTATAGAGGGCTGCCCCTCACCAGAAGGATAGTTCTTTCCTCCCTTTGCCTACCACTGCTTGTCTGGTTACAGTTGCCGCTGCTGGCTCCAACCTTGGGCATAAATCAAATCAACAGGTAGCCAACAAATATTAGAGGGGAGAGTCTGACACATTACCCAGCTCAATAGCTTGCTTGGGGGGGGATTTTCTTTCTTGGTTTTGGTGAACAGATGTGTGCTTTTTGTGATATTATCTTGATCGTGTACAATACAGTTGTATTTGCTACTGAAAAACTTTCCCTGCTTCATACGATTTGGCAAATACATCAACCTTTCACAAGTTTGAAAATCACTCAGCTGACTTTCAAAAATGAGACATAATTTACTGATAACCTAATAGGTACTGACTTTGTGGATATCACCACTAAGCTTCAGATTATTAACCCTGCAAAGGAGATATTTTTGTGTCTGTTTTGCTGATGAATCAGGAAGCTAAGGGGAGATAAGGTTCAAGATTTACCTGGATCACACAGGTTTTCAACCCGTACCTGTCCCAGCAAATTCTCAGCCAGATAATCTCTCGAAGGTTGTTTCTAGCCTTGAGAAATTAGGAGGCAGGGGTTTGGGGTGTTTTAAGCTGTCCTAGGATCAACTGCAAAACTGCTGTCAGTTTTCCAACTTCCCAGAGCCTCTCATCTACTGAAAACCTTGAGTGGAAGCTTGTTGAACTCACAACTACTCAAGTTTGCTGTCCTAATCTTGACTGACAGGAGTCTCTGAATTTGAATAGTCTCTTCCACGGTCTCTACGTCACCATTGGGAAATGAAAAATATTTAGATCTGGGGGTGGAAATAGACTTTTGGGGATGAATAAGTGGATTTTTCAGAGTTATTTCTGTGTTTGGCTGAGCCGAGTTTCCCCTGCTGCAAAGGAAATGGCTTTCCCTGTTTGTTGATCTACCTACCGTTCTGGTCTAATGGATTCAGTTTCCCTAGTAGCGGGTGTGTGCCAAGAGTGTGGCACAAGGCAAGCATTGATTGTATACAGTTTTTGTTTTGTTATGTTTTTGTTAAGCACTTTGCTGGGCACATAGTATAACCTAGATTAGTGTTTCTAATTACTGTAACCACTGGAATTTTTTTTTTTCTTAAAAGCTCACCTGCAAGACAGAAGACCAGTAATTTTCCTTTGCACACTGTAACATTTCCAGGGAATGTTTATGAAAAAACAACAATGGAAACAGAAAACAGAGGTGTTATGATTCTTGATTCTCATCTTATGGGCAGGAAAAAAATTGCTGATCATTTATTCTCTTGGCCAGTGGCAGAGCCTGGACTATATCTCAAATATTTCTACTTCTAATCATGTGTCCTCTCCATTTTATTAGAGTCATTTGGCTTTTCTCACTGGAGGGGAAACCGATGGACTTTCAGCATTGACCTCATTTATGTTAACATCTCTGATGGTGATTTTTGAAAAATAAAGGAAAAAAGCCTGTTTCTTAATTGAATGGCTTGATGCAAAAAATCGTTTTTCTATTTAAAAAAAAAAAAAAAGTGGAGGTCCCAATCATAAATAAGGTCTTAAAGTTTAGAGTTTGCATTACAAAAAATATGGGCAGCTGGGGCGCTTGGGTGGCCCAGTGCGTTAAGCCACTTAAGGCTCAGGTCATGATCTCAGGGTCTTGGGATGGAGCCCAGAATTGGGCTCTCTGCTCAGCGGGGAGCCTGCTTCTTCCTGCCCCACCCCCCACCATCTGCCTCTCTGCCTACTTGTGATCCCTCTCTCTCTGTCAAATAAATAAATAAAACCTTAAAAAAAATATGGGCAACTGTTTCTGAACCTACTACTACCTGGCCTCTGATTCCTCCAGAGAAGAGAATGAAATTTGGATAGTTCCCTCTTCTGGGAGCATTGTTTTTTGTTTGCTCTGAAGCCTGAATACTTGATTGCTTGATTGCTTCTGACTTCTAGAGCTAAGTGAAGGGGCTTGTGTGTGTAGCTTTCTTTTTTGAAGGAAAAGAGATATGCGCTGGAACTTGCTCCCTTTGCTAGGAGGTTTTCAGAGCAGATCCTAAGAGATGCACCTGGATTACTTGGATGCCTTTTCTCTTTCCTTACAGGTTCATTTTTCAAATGGTTTTTGCCTAATTCTGCCCCTCTGTGATAATAAGCCAGGTAGGTATTTAGAAAATACAGGGTTGTCTGAAGAACACTTTGGGTTGCCCTAGACAGAGGTGACCTTCTCACCTAGAGGATGAGACCTTGGTAGTCAGGTAACCATTCAGTTCCATGTCACTTACAGCCCTTCTTTGCTGCCTTGGTGACACAAGCAGTTATACAAAGAGCTTTTCAAACATGCTAATGCCTGAGACTCATCACCCGTCATTCAGGGCAAGATCTAAGCAAAGGTCATTTTTAAGTTTCCCAGGTGATTTTTTTTTTTTTAAAGATTGTATTTATTTATTTGAGAGAGAGAAAGAGAGCACAAGCAGCAGGGAGGAGCAGAGGAAGAGGGAGAAGCAGATTCCCTGAGGGCTCGATCCCAGGAACTTGAGATCATGACCTGAGCCAGAGGCAGATACTTAACTGAGCCACCCAGGTGCTCCTCCCAGGTGATTCTAATACACAGAAAGATTTGAGAATCTGTGATAGAGGCTTCCAGTGTCTTGTTCAAAACCAGATGGGATAATCCCCAGTGACAGCAATTTATTCTGTTAGCACATTATAGGTATGTTGGGTCAACAGTTCGTTCCGTAATAAAATACGCACTTACTGAGCACCTGTGTTCTAGGTGCTGAGAATTCTTCCAGGAGCAGCAAGACAGCCTGTCTCTGCCAACAGATGCTTGCTTTCTACCGGGCGGAGACAAATTAAATAAACACACAAACGGGACGGTGATACGTGTTAAGAAGGAAGCAGACTGTGACTAGGGGGTCAAGGAAGGCCTCTCTGAGAAGCCATTTCTGCAGGATCTAAGGGGAACCAGGGATAAGGCAGAGGGAATAGAAGGTGAAAAGGTCCCGAGACAAGGAGGATGGTGTGTTTGAGGAACAGAAAAGACTGCAGTCACTTTCATTTATCTAGAAAGAGGAGGGGCAGTCAGTGAGCTGTCCCAACATTTTTTCGGAGAGTTCACACGGACCACTCAGTATGCTTTTTTTTTTTTTTAAGATTTTATTTATTTATTTGACAGACAGACACAAGTAGGCAGAGAGGCAGGCAGAGAGAGCGGGGGAAGCAGGCTCCCTGCTGAGCAGAGAGCCCGATGCTCGATTCTAGGACCCTGAGATCATGACCTGAGCTTTAGGTTAAAGGCAGAGGCTTTTTTTTTTTTTTTTTAAAGATTTTATTTATTTATTTGACAGAGAGAGATCACAAGTAAGCAGAGAAGTAGGCAGAGAGAGAGAGAGGAAAGCAGGCTCTCCGCCCAGTGGAGAGCCCGATGTGGGACTCGATCCCAGGACCCTGGGATCATGACCTGAGCTGAAGGCAGCGGCTTAACCCACTGAGCCACCCAGGCGTCCCAAAGGCAGAGGCTTTAACCCACTGAGCCACCCAGGTGCCCCACACTCAGTATGTTCTTGCCAAATAGGACACATTCTGCCAAGGAAACACAAAGAGAAGTATCCTTCAGGAGCCAGGGTACTGTGTGTTGGACAGAGAGGGCTCCGCGGTATTAGCCAAAAATTGCTGAGTATGAGAAAAAAATTCGGCAGTCCTACATGCCACTGAGATAAGCTATGAAAAGGAAAAAATTCAATTGTACATTTGATATCCAGAGGATCTGGCCTCATTCTTCACTCTTTTGTCTTGTTGCTAACCATCACCTGAGTGCACCCTGTCGGCGTGGCAGAACTCGCCTCATTTCAGAACACATCAGGTTCTCTGACAACAGTATTTTGGGGGCCTCTACCTAACCGAACTTTCTGGAAGACAGAATGTTTGTCTGATAGGTGGAAGGCTGCAGACCTCAACTGTGTGCCCATAGGAGACCTAACTATTCCTAGGACTTTTTTTTTTTTTTAAGATTTTATTTATTTATTTGACAGAGAGAGATCACAAGTAGGCAGAGAGGCAGGCAGAGAGAGAGGAGGAAGCAGGCTCCCTGCTGAGCAGAGAGCCCGATGCGGGGCTCGATCCCAGGACCCTGGGATCATGACCTGAGCCGAAGGCAGCGGCTTAACCCACTGAGCCACCCCGGTGCCCCTATTCCTAGGACTTTCTTGTTTTAGGAAACACAGACCCGGCTCCCGTCCTCGTTTTCACACAAGACTTCTGTGTAAATTGTGCAAGCTAACTAACTTCTTAACACCTAATGGCAGGGAGAGAAAAGAGCTGCACTAGTTTATTTTTAAAGCTTGCCTGCTTGCTCGCTTGCTTGCTTGCTTATTTATTTATTTTAGTAATCTCTACACCCACCGTGGGACCCAAACTCATGACCCCGAGATCAAGAGTCCCATGTTTCACAGACAGAGTTAGCCAAGCACCCCAACACTGATTTTTAGCAAAACCTTTTGAGGTCTCTCTGCTATTAAATTTAAATTGTCTTTTCAATCATATAACCTGGAATTAATTTTCAGGGTTGACATGTCGTTACTCAGCCTCCATAAAACAAACCATGGGGTTCAATGCAAAGAAAATAACTATAATTAATATATATCCTCAACCCAAACATCCAAGAATTCCAATAATTTCCAAATGCTTTTGCATAAGCGATCATAATGACGCCTTGATAAAATAGAAGTACTTTAAAAGATGATCTTAATGGGAATGATAGCCCTTCTTAAATTCTTATGAGGCAAGGGAAAGCTTACCCAGTTATTTAAAGAAAAAAAGAGATTATGGCAATTGTTAAAGGATTTCTTTTATTTCTAACAATGTAAGTTTTATAAGCTCTTCCCATGGCATAAGTAGGACCGTGAAACTCGGCCAGTGGGATCATGGGAAGATGGTGACATCATAGTCATGGCTAGTACGGATGGAGCAAAACAAGTCAAGAAAAATTCAGAGGGAACCTGGTACAGTTTCTCTTTTTTGGAGCTTAAACAAGACAAGATGGATTTAAATTGCATCAGAATGGTTTTTTCTTGAAATAAGATGTCCCTAATGCCTATAAAGCAAACTAGTTGATTAGACATCTTCAAGTCTCTGGTTTCCACCAATCCTTCGGTTATATGGTACAGATCACACATGTTTGTTTTTTTTTTAAGCACAACAATTATGATACCTGTAAATGAAGGTTAAGTATTACCAAAGTTAATAAAAATAATTAATTAGTGGGTATTTACATCACAGAATGTGATGGCCATGAGGCCAGAGGACCACCTCTGTCTCGTTCATTGTCTTCCCAGCACCCAGCCCTGGGCCTGACACTTCATAGACACTCTTGGAATATTTGTTGAATGAACTCATTTTTCAAGTAGCCGCCGCATTGCACGCATTTGATCTCTCCAGACTTGATTTAGAAGTAACTTCTCCAGGAGTGCTTACCTTCCCCAAAGGGAAGGAGATGCTCAAGGAAGAGCAAGGAAAACAGCGAAACCTCTTTTCTCTTGAAGACCTTTTAAGATTAGGACAAGCAGCTGTTTGTGAAAGCAGACCAGTGGAAGATCTGAACTGTCAGGCAGGATCGTGCTTTGAAATATATTCCTGGCTAAACATGGGAATAAACTAGATCAAACTTACAGGCCCTACGATCTGTCCCAGATTAAACAGATAGGCCTCAAGAGCAGGAGTGTGAAAATTGGCTGCCTGGCTGAACATATTCTTTGGATATTGTTATTAGCAGCAGCCTCCAGATTTGAAAACAGTGCGAAACACACTTTCAAATGAGCTTTGAGGTGCTTTAAGCTACGGCTGAAAGCTTACCTACCCTTCTTTTCTATTTGCTTGAACAAGAGCCTGAAAAGAAGGTTAAAGAGCTTTCTAGTGATGTCCTTCACTCCTGCCCTAAAAAGAACCTCTGTTCTTCACTGAGTTAAGGAGATTTCACAACTCCCAGAGGATAACGTGAAGTTAGTTTTTGCTCACTGCTGAACCAACTAAAGTTCCTCTCAGATTCTTTTCCTGGACTGGAAAAGTGTCTGACCTCTTCAAGCTACTACTCATTATTGCAGAAAGGTGGACATTATGTTATAGTCTATAATATCAGGGGGCATAAAAATATTTAAATAAAAACTTAAATCAACATAAAATGAGTGAAAGGTTAAACAAGCATACCATAGCATTTAGAAGTACTTATCATCGGTCTGTGAAAGAACATTTTCTTTAGTGCCTCAGCCTGTAAGTGAATGTTGCTAAAGATGAGCGAGAAGATATTTTATACACGTATTTTTCATATTTATTATACGACACATTTATTATTAATAATTTATTATTTATATAGGGATATGTAAATATCTCTTGTAGTTGACACTGCACCCAGCCTCGTACACATATATGGTGTAGGTATTTAAATGCATGTAAATTAAGTAAATTATACTAAAGTCACAATATTGGCAAGCACAATATGAGAAATAACAGTGCCACTATCAGCAATCTTCAGACTTAAAAAATTATTCGCTGCTTAACTAATTTGATAAAAGTAATTAAAATGTATCTGTTCCTGGCGTGCCTGGGGGGCTCAGTCCGTTAAGCATCTGTCTTCGGCACAGGTCATGATCCTGGAGTCCCAGGATCAAGCCCCCTATTAGGCTCCCTGCTCAGCAGGGAGTCTGCTTGTCCCTCTACTGCTCCCCCTGCTCATGCTCTCTCTGTCTCTCTGTCAAATAAATAAGTAAAATATTAAAAAAATATATATCTATATATCTATATATCTGTTCCTTTTGTCTCCACATGTGTTCATACATATGGTTAAGTGAATATATATACACACAGTCCATATATATGGATTTAATGTGTATAATACTTATATAACAAAGTTGGAAACTGCTGGCTAGGCATCACTTTTTAAAATAGCTTTATTGAGGTAGTATTCACTTACCGTAGAATTTCACACTTTTTGAGCTGATGTGCAGCCATCACCACAAACTAATTTTAGAACATTTTCATCGCCCCCCAAAAGTACTGTTAGCAATCACTTTCTATTCTTCCCCTTTCCTCCAACCCAGACCTTGGCAACCACTAATCTACTTTCTGTCTTTGTAGACTTGCTTATTCTTATAAATGGAATCCTACAACATGTAGTCTTTTGTATTTGGCTTTGATCTCCCTGCATGTTTTCAAGGTTTAGCCATATTGTAGCATGTATCAGGACCTAATCTTTTTTTTTTTAACGGTTTTTTTTTTAACGGTCTTTTTTAAAATAAAGATTTTATTGATCTATTGGAGAGAGAGAGAGAGATCACAAGTAGGCAGACCAGCAGGTTGGGCAGGGCGGGGTGAGGAAGCAGGCTTCCTGCTGAGCAGAGAGCCGGATGCTGGGCTCAATCCTAGGACCCTGAGATCATGACCTGAGCCGAAGGCAGAGGCTTAATCCACTGAGCCACCGAGGCACCCCCTAATCTTCCTTTATGGCTGAATAATAGTCCAGTGTGTGGAGAAACCATTTTTGGTTATCCATCAGTTGACGGACATTTGGTTTGTTTCCATTTGGGGGCCATGATGAATAATGGTTGCCATGAACATTTGTGTCCAAGTTTTTATTGAACCTGTTTTCGTTTGGGGGATTGCTGGGTCATCAAATAACTGTTTAATTTTTTGAAGAACTGTTTTTTTTTTTTTTTAAGATTTTATTTATTTATTTGACAGAGAGAAATCACAAGTAGATGGAGAGGCAGGCAGAGAGAGAGAGAGGGAAGCAGGCTCCCTGCTGAGCAGAGAGCCCGATGCGGGACTCGATCCCAGGACCCTGAGATCATGACCTGAGCCGAAGGCAGCGGCTTAACCCATTGAGCCACCCAGGCGCCCCTGAAGAACTGTTTTCTGAAATGACTACACCATTTCACATGTCTACTAGCAATCTAAGAGGGTTCTGACTTCTCCACGTGCTCCCCAACACTTGTTATTGCCTGCCTTCTTTATGAGAGCTATCCTGATGGATGTGAAGTGGTATCTCAGGGTGGTTTTGAGTTGTGTTTCTCTAAGAACTAATGCTGTTGTGCATCTTGTGCATATTGGCTATTTGTCCATCTTCACTGTAGAAATGTCATTCGGAGTATTCAAAAATACTTTGCCTATTTTTACATTGGGTTATTTGTCTTTTTATTATTGAGTTGTAAGAAGTCTTTGTATGTTCTTGATCCTGGACCCTTATCAGATGTGTGATTTGCAAATATTTTCTCATTCTGTGGGTATCTTTGCATTTTCTTTTTTAAATTTTTTTTTTATTTTATTTTAAAAAAATTTTTTTTTTATTTTAATTTTATTTATTTATTTGTCAGAGAGAGAGAGAGGGATAGAGAGTGAGCACAGGCAGGCAGAATGGCAGGCAGAGGCAGAGGGAGAAGCAGGCTCCCTGCTGAGCAAGGAGCCCGATGTGGGACTCAATCCCAGGACGCTGGGATCATGACCTGAGCCGAAGGCAGCTGCTTAACCAACTGAGCCACCCAGGCGTCCCATCTTTGCATTTTCTTAACAGTATCCTTTGAGTCACATAAGTTTTTCTATGTTGATGTTCAATATATCAATATTTTCTTTGGTTTCTTTATTTTTAACAAAGCTCAATTTATATTTCTTTTCGTTCTTTATGCCATGGTATCATGTACTATACACAAAACCACTGCCTAACCCAAAGTCCTGAAGATTTACTCCTATGTTTTCTTCTTAGAGCTTTATGGTTTTACCTCTTAACATTTAGGCCCATGATCCCTTTTGATTTATTTTTTTTTGTATGGTATAAGTTAGGGATCCAGCTTCATTCTCAAGCATTTGTATCTCTAGTAGTCTTCCTTGATTTACATATTAGCACTCTTTTGAAAATGATTTGACCAAAAAAAAAAGAAAGAAAGGAAAAAAGAAAATAAATTGACCATGAATATAAAAGTTTACTTCTGGACTCTCAATTCTATTCCATTGATCTATATGTCTATCCTTATGCCAGTTCACAGTGTCTGGATTACTATAGCATTGTAGTAAGTTTTGAATCAGGAAGCATGAGTCCTTCAACTTTCTTTCTTTTTTATGAAGGATTTTTAAAAAATTATTGTTTTTGTTGTTTTTTGTTTTTTAAGTAACCTCTGTCCCCAATGGAGGGCTCAACCTCACAACCCTGAGATCAAGAGTCACATACTCTATGGACTGAGACAGCCAGGTGCTCCAAAGGATTTTTTTTTTTTAAAATCCAGTGTAGTTAACACACAGTGTTGTGTTTGGTCTTTTTTTTTTTTTTTTTTTCAAGGATATTTTGACTATTCCATGAGTGTCACTTTAGGAGGTCTCACTGAGATAGGGTCTACTGCTTAGTTTTGCAGTTCTAGGCCTTAGAAAAAATTATTGAGGTGCAATTGACATATATTGGTTTTAGGTATACAACATAATGATTCAGTATTTGTATATATTGGGAAATGATCACAGAAAGTCTAATTAACATCCATCACCATACATAATTACAAACACTTTTCCTCTTGGGATGAGAACTTTTAAGATTTATTCTCTTAGCAATTTTCAAATATGCAATGCAGTATTATTAACTAGAATCACCATGCTGTACATTACATCCCATGGCTTATTCTGTAACTGGAAGTTTGTATCCTTTTCCTTTTTTTTTTTTTTTAAGATTTATTTATTTGAGGGGCACCTGGGTGGCTCAGTGGGTTAAGCCGCTGCCTTCGGCTCAGGTCATGATCTCAGGGTCCTGGGATCGAGTCCCGCATCGGGCTCTCTGCTCAGCAGGGAGCCTGCTTCCTCCTCTCTCTCTGCCTGCCTCTCTTTCTACTTGTGATCTCTCTCTGTCAAATAAATAAATAAAATCTTTAAAAAAAAAATTTATTTATTTGAGAGGGAGAGAGAATACAAATGGGAGGGGGAGAGGGAGAGGGAGAGGGAGAGAGAATCCCAAGCAGACTCCGTGCTGAAGGCAGAGCCTGACATAGGGCTTGATCTCACAACCCTGAGATCACAATCTGAGCTGAAACCAAGAGATGGCTGCTCAACACACTGCACTACCCAGGCGCCCTGGAAGTTTGTGTCTTTTGACCCTCTTCACCCATTTTCCCCACCCACTTCCCCCTCCTCTGGTAGTCGGTTTTCTGTATATATGAGCTTAGCGGGGCTTTTTTTTTTTTTTTTATTAAGATTTCACATATAAGTGAGATCATGTGGTATTTGTCTTTCTCTGTCCGACTTCACTTAGCCTAATACCCTCAAGGTCCATGTATTGTTGCAATGGCAAGATTTCATTCCTTTTTATGGATGAATAATATCCTGTTGTATATACATACCACATTGCCTTTATCTGTTTCTCCATTAATAGACACTTAGGTAGAGGTACCTGGCTGGCTCAGTCAGAAGAGTGTCCATTTGACTCTTGATCTCAAGGTCATGAGTTTAAGCCCCACACTGAGTATAGAGATTTCTTAAGTAAGTAAATAAACTTAAAAAAAGAAGTTACACTTGGGTTGTGTCCATGTCTTGGCTATTGTAAATAATGCTACAGTGAACGGTGGTTGGGGGCAGGGTGCAGATATCTTTTCAAGCTAAAGGTTTTGTTTTCTTCAGATTAAAAACCCAGAAGAGGAATTGCTGGCTCATTTGGTAGTTCTATTTTGAATTTTTGAGGAACCTTCATACTGTTTTCTATAGTGGCTGCACCAATTTACATTTCCATCGACAGTGCACAAGGGTTCCCTTTTCTCTGTTACTCTCAACACTTACTTCTTGTCTGATAATAGCCATTCTAACAGGTCTGAGGTGAGTTTTAGGATCTTGAGTATATCAGTTTTCCACAAAAGTGAACAGAGCATTGGTTCCTATACCTCAAACTTGCTAGAAAATGTCATTCGATGTATGCGCTTTGAGATATTCCTTTTTTGGTGTCCTTACCCAAAATGCCCATGGGGCAGTTCCCCCTTCTTTTTTTTTTTTTTTTAATTATTATTTATTTATTTGAGAGAGAGCAAGAGAGAGTAGAGAGAGCATGAGAGGGGAGAAGTTCAGAGGGAGAAGCAGACACCCCACAGAGCTGGGGGCCCAATGTGGGACTCAATCCCAGGACTCCAGGATCATGACCTGAGTCAAAGGCAGTTGCTTAATCAACTGAGCCACCCAGGTGCCCGCAGTTCCCCCTTCTAAGATGCCAAATTCCTAACCAGGAGGTTGCTTGCTAAATATGGAATTCAAAACTACTGCTTAAAGGAGGAATGTAATGTAATAGTTAAGAGTTTCAGGCTTTAGGACCAGCCAGCTCTAAGTTTGAATCCTACCTCTGTCACTCAGTGATTGTGTAACCCATGGAGCAAGATTTTGGACCCTACTCATCTGTACAGTGGGAAAAATCAGCCCTTCCTTATAGAGTGGTTGTGAAGTAAAGTGAAATAATAAATGTAAACCCTTAACACACCACCGAGGACTGACGGTACCTGTTGGGCTTGTGGAATGTTGCCTTCAGAGTGTGGAGAACCACTCTTTGTCATAGCACAGGCTTTGTGGTGCCCTGAATCATTGTGTCTGCAAATAGAGGACCTTTTTGGTTTGAAAGGCAATGGATAGAACTGCTGGAGCCAGTTTTACTCTAGAGTGGGATAGAGGGACCTGGAGAGCATTGCCACCACCTGCCTCTGGATATTCCATTGCCTGAAGGAAATGGTAGGCCAGTGTTGCTAGATTTTGTTGTTGTTGATGATAATTGACTTTTGTTCATTTAAACTGCAGAGGGTAGGGGCCACCTGGCTGGCTCAGTCAGAAGAGCATGCAGGTCTTGACATCAGGGTCATCAGTTCAAGCCCCACATGGGGTGTAGAGATTACTTAAATAAAACTTTTAAAAATTAATTAAAATAAATTGCAGAGGGTAGTATTTGCTGATCCAGCCTCTTAATTCTGGGATTTAGAGCCATCCTTTGCAATAACTTCTTCAGAGTCCATATATGCAGAAACCTCAGTGACTGAGAATACCATTGAGATTTAAAGATATAAGTTGACCGGTCAAAATAGATATCACAAAAAGTCATGCACTTCAGCCATAAGAGAATCCTACAGAAAATTTTTACTCAAAACCTGAGAGTCACGGGGGCCTGGGTGGCTCAGTGGGTTAAGCCTCTGCCTTCGGCTCAGGTCGTGATCTCAGGGTCTTGGGATCAAGCCCCGCATCGGTCTCTCTGCTCAGTGGGGAACCTACTTCCCTTCCTCTCTCTCTGCCTGCTTCTCTGCCTACTTGTGATCTCTCTGTCAAATAAATAAAATCTTTAAAAAAAAAAAAAAAGACAACCCCGAGTCTAAACTAATGAAAGTTTATCAGTGTGTATTCATAGTAGAATAGAAGCAGAAAGAAAGAAAGAAAAGAAAAAGGAAGGAAGGAAGGAGACTATTAGGTGGAAAAATAGAAAAATGTCAATCTAGTAATGAGGAATAAGACATAGAAAAAGATGGATGTAAGTTTAAAATAATAGCAGCTTTCTAGAGACCATTTTTCATTAGGGCAAACAGGTCTACATACTTCTGAGGGCATTCTTGATCATAATAGAATACAATAATGCCCATAATGATGCTCTTTAAGCACCAAGTATAAGTAATGTTCAAAGATTCAAGAAAAGGTGAATTTTCTTGGGGAGAAAAGTTCTGTAAAAAGTAGCTAAAGTTTTAGACAAAATACAGATTGTCTTATTCTCTAACATCTCTAAATGAGCTGTTACTGGCCTTAAATTTGATTCAACAGGTTGAATTTGCAAACAGAAGCAGTATTCAAATAAGAAGTAGTGTAGGGAGCTCCGGGGTAAACTGTTTCTGTGCATTCTTATCCTAGTATGTGGTTGTTATTAAGTATCCTTGAGAGGAATCAAAGCTGTAATTGTAACTTCTTTCTCAGCAGGGTTCCCTCCCAGCCCTTTCCATATCTGAGCTAAATAGACTTGTGTTGATCCACCCTGAAGGGCCTGCACGGGGGCATATAAAGAAAGAAATTACCTGGTAAACTAGCACTCTGTATACCGCAGCCATTACCCTCTGGTCAGGCATAAACAAGCACAGTGACATTGCTCTATGCTTCTTTGTGGAGTCTGAAATTCAAGAGTTTTCTGTCCACTGTAAGATGAATGCTAAATGTCACCCACAATGGATTTGAAACGGTAAACAGTTTCCAACAAACATAAGGTAGACAGACTGAAGTCCTAGCATCCTATTATTTTGTCTATCTCTCATTCTCGCTTTAATCAGGTATTAAAGCCAGACCAGAGTCTGAAAGGCATCCGTAGAATTTTAGAGCTGGAAGGCTTTTAGGAAATTTGTCCAGCCTCTTCGTTTTACAGAAGGAAAAACCGAGGCCCTGGGACATGTTATGATTTAATGTAGGTCACACAGTTAATTAGAGAGAGCGAGTGGGAACCCAGGTGTCCCCACACCTTCGTTGGACAGTGGTTTTCTAGTAGGCCACCTGCTCCTAGACCAGTGTCTCCCCTCCTTTCCTCCCCCCCCCCCGTTTGTTCTTTCTTTCCCTTCATAGCTGTGCAAATCAGAACGTGGGCCTGAACATCGGAAAGACTAGGTGTCAGCCCCAGCTCTCCACCACTTGAGGTGCGCGCTCGCTCGCTCTCTGCATCAGGACTTGGGGCTGGGTCTCTCCTAAGCCTGGCGCCTTCTCCATGGCAGGTGCTTAGCACCTGGGCTGAATCGCTGCATCATCGCGGCGCCACTCTCCTTGCTCCGGATTTTACAGCACAGGCGTGTGTCACGGCGGTGTCAGAGCGTAAGGAGGCCGCGGGTCCGAATCCACGCCTTTGAAAAGGGAGGCTCAGGACACCGTCTTGGTTCCCGGCTGGCTCCGGGCTGGCGGAGAGATGCCCAGCGCGTGAGTGACCTCGGCGCCGACCCCGCCACTGGTCAGCTCGCGGCCGGGGCGTGCCTGCCGGCCTGACGTGGCGGCTGGGCAGCGGGGAGGGGAGAGGCCGTCGCGAGGGCGCGGCCTGACGTGGCGGCCGCGGCGGGGCGGCGGGGCGGCGAGGGGAGCCCGGGCCACTGCACTGCCCCGCGCTCCGGCCAGAGGGCGCCCGGCCCCAACACTTCCCCGCCCCGAGGCCGCCCGGGGCTCCAGCAGTAACCGCACCGGCGATTGGGTCGGCGGCGCGGCGGGGCCATGTTGGAGCGGGGCGACGACCCCGCCTCTCGCCGCCCTCCGTCCCGGGTCGGGCCGGGCCGCGAGGCAAGGGGAGCGGGGAGAGGGATCCTCCCTCCCGGGTCGCCCGACGCGGCAGGAGCGGCGGCGGGAGCGGCCGCAGTCACAGCCGCCCCTCTGAGTCCCGGCCAATCAGCGGCGCGGGCACAAATATGCAAATGGCGCGCCGGTGCTGCCGGAGTGCCGCTCGCAGGGGCTGGTGGGGTCGCGCTGGGGGAGTGAACTGGGCCAATCAGGCGGGTGCGTGGCGGCGCGGGGGAGGCGGTGCCCCTTCACTCCTCCCTCCTCTCCCTCCCGGCCCCGCGCTGACAGGGGGGCCTGGCCGCGCCGCCGGTAAGTGCCGCCGCCGCCCGCCGTTGCCACCCGCCGCCCCAGGCGTTGGGAGGAAGCCCGGGGGCACCGCGGGGCAGCGGCCGCTGCTCAACTGGTGGGGAGAGGCGGGGGCGGGTTCTGTCAGCCGGGTGGTCGCCTGAGGCCGCCCCCGCCCGGCCAGCCGCGCGTGTCAGTCTCGGTCGAGGCGGGGGGCGGCGGGGGCGCCTCAGTCATGGCGAAGCCCGAGAGCCAGCGAGCGGCGGTGAGTACGTGCCGCCGCCGCCGCCGCTTGGCCGGGGGGGTCGGGGCAGGCCGGGCCGCGCCGCCGCCGGCGGCGGAGGTGAGGGGCCCGCGCCCGGGGACGGCGGGGAGGCTGGGGAGGGGGCGCTGCCCGCACGTGCGGCCCAGCCCGCCCGCGGCCCGCCCCGCGCCTGTCATGGCTGCGGGCTGCTGCCCCCGCCCCCCCGGCCCGCAGACCCTGGGGTCGGGACCTGGCCGCCGCGCCTGTTGCGTCGGGCGGAGGTGAGGGCAGGGTGGGCAGGGCCCCGCTTCCCTGCCCCGCGCGAGGTCGGGGCCTCCCGGTCCGCCCGCTTCCCTCCCGAGGGTCGGGCTTCCCTCCATCCTGCAGCCTCTTCCCCCGCCCGCCTGCTTTCTCGCCTCCGTGACTCATGACAGGGCGTCCCGCGCGAGCGCTGGGTGTCCCCGAGCCCGGGACGCCCCCGGCGCTTTCCCGGGCCTTGCCTGCCGGGTTACGACCGCACTGCCTTCCCTGTGATCCTTCTCCCGGAGGGGCAGCCCCGAGGGTCTCTCCACGTCTGCAGCGGGGCCGGGACCCCGCGGCTGCTGCCGCTTTCTTGGGCTTTGGGTGTGGGACGTGATGGGTGGTTCCAAGGCTGTCCTCGCGGACATCCATCCCCAAGCCAAGCACGACCCGGAAAGCCTGGGTGTCTTACTGGCCTGTCGTCGCAGTCGCCAGCTCAGAGTGCTTTCTGTTTGTTCCTTTTTTGGTTCTGTTTTGCCTTTTTTTTCTTTTCTTTTTTCTTTTTTCTTTTTTTTTTTTTTTAGAAAAATAAAACTTTTCGGAACAAAGTAGACAAAAAAATTTCTTAAATTGTGATATTAACAGTGTTACATAGCTACTTTCCTGGGAGTCTGGGATTTGACACTACTGTGACTTCTCCATTATGTGAAATACTCATAACTACCTAAGGATTGCCCCGTACTAAATAAAGTTGATTTTCATTAATAAAATCACTATCACAATTTAGTTTCTCAGTTTTGCATGCTACTTTTCACCTTTTCCTTTTCTCTGATTTCAAACTCCAGTTCTACTTAACCGACTAGGATCTTGAACAGAAAAAAGGGCTTACCTCGTGTAATGTTACTCTACCTAAACTGTGCATAATTGTACAGGTACTTTTTTAAAAGAAGGGCTAGGTCTGCAAACACTTAAATGTACAGCAGGTACTTACCCCGTGGGGGTGGGGATTCCACATTGCAGAGGGAGGGAGGGTGTGTGTGTGCGCGCGTGTGTGTGTGTGTGTGTGTGTGTGTATGCACGAGTATGTGTTTTAGTTTTGGGGGCAGGGGGTTTCAGTACAGAAGGATGAACATAGTGTTTCTTCCTTTCTGTTAGATTTACAGAACTTGAAATTAAGTGGGACTTTGTGCTAATAGCAGGGAGCCTTCCATACGATAGGTATTGGATAAATATTTGCTCAAGCAAGTTAAACATGAATTCTGTATCTTCCAAGACTGTGTCTCCTTTATTGCTTAGACACTTCACATTTAGCAGCTTGGTGAGTTTCCTGTAAACTAGAGGTCACATAATATAGACATGATATGCTTGGGGGGGGAAAAGTAGTTGCCTCCCAGATTTGATTGATACATCTTTGTCATTCTTGACAGTTTCAGGAGAGTGGATGTTGTAAAGTTAAAAAACAAAAACCTTATGATTGACTAACTAGGAGAAGATGATGTCCTAAGGACATAAGAAATAGCATTAGGGAAAATGTGCTGGTGTAACTGGTAAAACCTTCTTGGAAGAAGTTCTGATTGGAGAGAGTCAGAACTTTGTCACTTTACTCGGTGTATAGCTATAGTCAGATTTCTTTTTTTTTTTTTTTAAAGATTTTATTTATTTATTTATTTATTTGACAGAGAGAGAGAGAGATCACAAGTAGGCAGAGAGGCAAGCAGAGAGAGAGAGGAGGAAGCAGGCTCCCTGCTGAGCAGAGAGCCCGACATGGGACTGGATCCCAGGACCCTGAGATCATGACCTGAGCCGAAGGTAACGGCTTAACCCACTGAGCCACCCAGGCGCCCTATAGTCAGATTTCTTAACCTCTGTGAACCCAAGTTTTCTTGAATTTTATAGTTCTCCAAATCTGAATATCCCATTAGATCGGTCCTTTGAAATATAAAAGTTATATCTGGTTTTAGGTATAAGAAAAGGCAGAGGTTTTGAAACAAACAGTGGTAAGCTGGCCTTACCCTAAAAGAACCTTTTTAAAAGAATAAGCTCAAGTGGGCACGTATGAATAAAGAAAGCAGTATTAAAGAAAGAAAGAAAAAAAACTCATGACAAGATTAGATTAATAAAATCCTAAAATTTTGAACTTGGAAGTATCTTTAGAGACTTGTTAACTCCAAATCCCTTTTCTAATGTAACTGAATACCTTCTATAAGACATTAAACTAGACTGGCAGTTTACCTATGGAAACCAGGTAGAACTAAAGGAAGGGCTTACTGTATAGGGGGTAGGAACTGGAGAAGCATTACAGACTTAGAGGTAAAATTTATTGTAGTTTCAGTAGTAAAATAAAAATTTTGGTACATGTGAAGATTTTAGATACCCTGAAGGGTTATATGTGTTAATCACTCATATAAATGTAGTGGAAGAAAAAGTCAGTGAAATAGTTAGAGAAGACAAAAATGAAATCTTAGGTTAAAGGATAAAGGAAAACAAATAATAGATCTACTGGGAAAATTCCATTTTATATCAGTATAGTGAATACAGAACATTGGTAACAATATGGAAACTTAAGGCATTTGGTTAGAGTGAAAATTAATCATGAAACTATTATTGTCATAAATGTTTGAAAAACTTTGAAAGCCAAAAAATTGGAATCAGAAGAGATTTATGGACACTGAGGAGACAGAATGATTTTGTTGTAACCTTTTAAATGTCTTGTAGCTATTGTGGTCTTAGGGTGATTAACCCGTCTTAACTATTCAGATTACTTACATGATAGAAGATTTAGCTTTTTTACACTTAACTTATTTTGTGAATATAAGTTGCCACATTCCAGTTTTATAACTGCCTTCTGACACTGTTTCCTTTTACTTGTTTGGGCTTCCCTCACATCCGTTCTACCCCTGAGTTTTACCAGTCTGTGAATACTCGGGTCAAATTCCACCTTGTGAATAAGATCATTTCTTGTCATTGTAGCCCTTAGGGATTTCTCCTTCCCATGAGACCATAGCATTACTATTTGTCTCACTTATTTGACATCACGTAAAACTTCCTGACCTTATCTCCACTGTATTTCTTTTAATTTTGTGGGAACACCTTTTGCTCCTCCCTTTTAGAAACAGTTGGAAAGCTGATTAAGTGATAAGGGAAGACTCAGAGAAGGGAAAGCCACTTTGAGCTGTAATTCATTCTCTGAACTCCAGGTCACTCACATCCATTCGTTCATTAAACAGATTAATTTATTGGTTCCTTTATTAATCAATTTATTATATAACAAGTGATTCCTACCTTGTAGAATTTATAGTCTAATAGGGGAAACAGATAAGTAAATAACAGGAAAAGTAATTAGCAGGGAAACAGGGCAAGTAAATAACAAATGTAAAATTACAACTTGTAGAGAACTCAATAAAGGAAGAGACTAGACTGCTGTGGAAAAAAATGGGGATGATCGTAGATTGTGTGGTCAGAAACGTCTCTCTCAGGTGGTGGTATTTAAGTGGAGACAAAAAATAAGCTAGATAGGGAAAGACTTTCTTGGAAAAGAAAATAATGTATGAAGGCAAGAAAGCTTAATATGTTGGAAGGAATGAAGGAAGTTTAGGGCGGCAGGAGTATAATAATAGAGGAAAACCATGCAAGGTGAGAGATAGGCAGAGAGCAGATCATACAGGACCTTACAGGGCATTTTGAAGACCTGGATTTTACTAAGGATGTTGCAATCCATCATTGAAGATTTTGAAATAGGGGAGTGCTGTGCTTTAGATTTCAAGAATGACACTTTGGTTAAGAATGGATTAGGGAAAGGCAAGGATGAAAGCAGAGACTACTACCACACTTGTTGAGGTAAGATGATGACGGCTGGCACTTGGGTAGCAATATCATCTGATTTGATAGAGACAGAGAGGAGATGGGAATGGCAGGGGCATTAACAACTTCATGACGGATTAGATATTAAAGGGAAGATGTCAAAGTGACCTCCAGGTTCCCGGCTTGAGGACCTAGAAAGATGATGGTGAGATTTACTGAGATGAACATGGGTAGAAGAAAAGGTTTGGCAAGAAATTAAGTTTTTGAACACCATTCCCAGGCAAGACCTTGGGAAGGTAGAAGGCTGGGGGTGGGGGGCTACCTTTATCTGAATGATAGTGGTCTTCGTTGGAATAGGTTTAATTATGTATATGGCACCATATAACAACGTACTTATAAGGTGTGTTTTGAGACGAGCAGGCTTCATATTTGTGTTAAAAAAATTGGTAACTGAAATGATCTTTTTAACAGTACGGTTTTTGAAAGTCTATTTGTGAAGATTTTCTTAATACAGCTTTTATTAGATAAGTTTTGAGAAAAAAATCTGTAGTATTAGATGGGTTTTGGTATTATTTGGGTGATGGTGCAGAATTCAGAAGTCTTACAAGCTTGATGTTCTCAAGAAAGTTGGCACTCTTTAAAGTTATTAGCTTGTAGGCAGCCTGATATTATATTTATCATTTTTAATGAGGCTTCTGGTGTTTATGGGTAAAAATTATAAGTGCAGGCCATTAGGAGCTATTATTTATCAAATAACTATAGATACTGATGTTTCTGTTATAATTTGTCATTAACTTAGCAAATATCTTTTTTTACTGTACTTTTAAAGCATTTTAACCAGTAATTTTAAATATTGTTATTGCTACAAAGGGACACAGTTGAAATCTGAAGAGAAAAATAAGAAAGATTATTTTTCTTATTCAGTGGTCATTTCAGTTTGGTTTACCTGACTTAAGCAGCTACAGTATAAAGTGTATTAAATTTTATACTATTGGAAATCAATGGCTATGCTTCTGAATGATAAGTGCTAATGTATCTTATTCTTTTATAAGAAAGAGGAAAAAAGGGGCGCCGGGTGGCTCAGTGGGTTAGTCCTTTGCCTTCAGCTCAGGTCATGATCCCAAGATCCTGGGATTGAGCCCTGCATGGGGCCTCTGCTTAGCAGGGAGCCTGCTTCGCCCCTCTCTCTCTTTGCCTGCCTCTCTGCCTACTTGGGATCTCTGTACGTCAAATAAATAAAATCTTTAAAAAAAAAAAAAAAGGAAAAAATGGCTAGCTAGGATAATGGTTAGGTTTCATGTATTTTACATAAAGTTTGTTTCATCTTAAAATTTTGTGCTTTATTACACATTACTAAGTAAATTCAAAGTTACTCTTTTTTTCATGGAATTAGCTGGAATTCAGTATATTTTTTTTCCAGTTATGTTATCTTTTATAGTGTTTATCTTTAAAATGGCAATTAAATATTTTAAAAATTTTTCTTCAATCAAGGAACTGGAAAACTTTCCCTAAAATAAATCTAGGGATTCAAGATTCTACATTTAGTGCACTTATTTAGTCCATTTTATAGATGAAGAAACTGAGCTACAGAGAAACTGAGTTGCCTCAGCTTTTTAGTATTAGGGAATATTTTATATCAGGTTGCATAAATTAGTGAATTCACTACATATCGAAATACAAGAATACACTTAGTTCTGATTTGGTGAATGTGTGTTCAGATCAGTAGTAAAGTTTACATAAATCATTTCAGAAACCATCCTATATTTACTTACCAGTATTAATTTGAATGACATGTACTCTAAATGGTGACTTAAAAATATTTACTTATGATTCATCTTGTTTCAGTTGGTTTTTTAATTTTTTGATAAGTTTCAGAAAAGTATATGTCATAAGTTTATAGCTCTATGATTTATTATAAAGTAAACATCTCTGTAACCACAACCTAGGTCAAGGAATAGAATGTTATCGGCAACCCCCAAGCTTCTCTCACACTCCCTTCCAATCATCGCTTCCTTTCACTCTCCCAGAGATGACCACCATGCTGACTTCTAAAATCATAGAGTAGTTTTGGCTGTTTTTGAACTTCATATAAGTGAAATTATATAGTATGTGTTCTTTTGCTTAATATTATACTTTATAATATTAGTAATATTTTTAAAAGATTTTATTTATTTATTTGACAGACAGAGATCACAAGTAGGCAGAGAGAGGGGGTGGGTAAACAGGCTCCCCACTGAGCAGAGAGCCTGATGCAGGGCTCGATCCCAGGACCCTGAGATCATGACCTCAGCTGAAGGCAGAGGCTTAACCCACTGAGCCACCCAGGTGCCCCGAATATTAATAACATTATGAGACTAATCTGGTTTTTTTTTTTTTTTTTTAATTTTTAAAGATTTTATTTATTTATTTATTTATTTATTTGAGAGAGAGAGAGATTGAGGGAACAAGTGGGAGATGGGAGAAGGGTCAGAGGGAGAACCAAACTCCCTGTGGAGCAGGGAGCCTGATACAGGACTCGATCCCAGGACCCTGGTGTCATGACCTGAGCCAACGGTAGATACTTAACCCACTGAGTCACCCAGGTGCCCAATCTGTGTTTTTCCATGTAGAAGTAGTTCAGTCATTCTCATTGCTGTTGATTCTAATGTAGGATGAACACATTTTCAGTTTGGAACTATTGTGAGTAATACTGACTGATAAACGAACATTTCTAACATTTCTGTACATGACTTTTAGTGTGCACACATTTCTGTGGCATATATATTTCTAGAAGTAGAAAAATTGATCAAGGATATGCATATATTCAATTTTACCAGTAAAGCTATATCATTTTCCAGATTTGTTCTTCCAATTTATACTTGTTTTAGCAGTGTGTGAAAATGCCAGTTGCTTTATATTCAGTTATGTGGTTTGATTAAAATACCACTCTATAGTATTTGAAAAATCTTGTGTTCTTTTTTAAAAACCTCCAAATATGAATTGATGGGTAGGTATTTCTACCTAGTAAAACATAAATGAGTACTTCTGTTTTGCCTGTTGGATTATGGCATATTCAAACAAAACATAGTTTTTTGTTTTCAAAGTTTTCAAATAAGAGCTCTTTTCTCTATCCTTAAAAATGTTTGGTTTTGGGACGCCTGGGTGGCTCAGTTGGTTAAGCAGCTGCCTTCGGCTCAGGTCATGATCCCAGCATCCTGGGATCCAGTCCCACATCGGGCTCCTTGCTCGGCAGGGAGCCTGCTTCTCCCTCTGCCTCTGCCTGCCATTCTATCTGCCTGTGCTCACTCTCCCCCCCCCTCTCTGATAAATAAATAAAATCTTTAAAAAAAAGTTTTGTTTTGCAACACAGTGACTAGTACAGCATTTTAGGGGATATGGTTTAGAAAGAATGAAAAAAATAACATATCTATAACTTAAGAAATCTTAAAGGAGATAGGAAAAAAATTTCAGCAAAATGAATATGGTAACTATTTGGTGACATGTACATGGTACTTAGAAATAAGACCCTGGGGAAGGAGGAGGAAAAGTATTATAAAGATGTATATCATTCCTGAGATGAATAGTGTTATATCAGAAATGGCCAAAGCTCGCAGGTCTTCTAACAGGGTTATATATCATTATGTATATAGGGACGCAACGAATTGCTTTCCTGGTATGTTCTTGGTCAGAGACCTCAAGGAAGGCAATGAAATGCTATACAGTCTCATTAAGGTAGTGAGAAATTGAGTTTTATATCTTTCTTTTATTCTAGTAGAAAGAAAAAATGTTTTAAATAATTTATAGTATTCCAGAAAAAGTGGAATTGAGTTTCTCAAGGATTTGAATGTGAAATCGCATCTTAGAAGATGTATTGAGGAAGATGTGTCAACATTTGACTGAATTCGAAATGCTAAGTAAATGGATTTGATAGAAATGAAGTCACTGCATAAAACCTTATGTCTATTAAACTACTTTAAATGAATCAGAAAGGCAAGGAAAGCTATAAGAAAGGAAATCCCAAGATAGTGTAGTGTCATAGAAGCTGAGAGAATTTCCAGAAGGCAGAGGGTTACTTGAACTGAATTCAGGAAACATTTCTACAGCTTTTGTGATAGGCCAAGCAGACTGGTAACTGGTACTGCAGATGAGTAAGTCATGGGCCTTGTTCTTTAAGCATTCAGTGCCTAAATGGTGTATGTATCATAGGTGTGAGATGCATGGATGATTGGAGGCTTCATATAGAAGATGGCATTTTTTAGTTCAGCTTCTGTCACTTTTGTTAGTGATGGCAAGTTTCTTAGTGGTCAGATGCAGGTTGAGAGAACATTTGGATTTGCCTAGGAGCTTTAGTCACCTTTGGAAGTCTAGTTTCAGTAATTTTATCAGGGCAGAAAGTGAAGTGCAAGAGGTTAACAAGCAAGTGGGTATTTGATAAATGAAGACAGTTGATCACTTATTCTCAGTATTTGTCACTGTATGGAAGGATAGACATAAGGTGATTTTGTGTGTGCGTTTTTGTTAAGGTAGGAGAGACCTACTGCCTAAAGTTAGAAGGGAAACAGGTAATTGCAAAGGGATGATTAAAAATCCTAGACAGAGTTGGAATGTATGTGGGTGTAAGTTGCTTAAAAGCTAGATGGAATGGTATTAAGACGAAAGGTTTATCTTTGGAAAAAAGTCATGCTTCCTCTTCTGAGAACAGCTAGAAGAAAAAGGATAGAAGCAAAGAGAGAAACATGCTTCTGAAAAGGTGACTGGCAAGTTTCAACTGGAAAATCTCGGAAGAGTAAGTAAGAGGCAGGATTTTCCTGGGGTGAGATGGGGGTGGTTAGGATTGAAGGCTTGAGGAGATAGCCTAAAAGCATAGGGAAATGAATTTAAACACTTTCTAAGCAAAAACAAGGACCACCTTGTTTTATTTTTTTTTTTAGATTTTATTCATTTATTTGACGGAGAGAGATCACAAGTAGGCAGAGGCAGACAGAGAGAGAGAGAGGAGGAAGCAGGCTCCCTGCTGAGCAGAGAGCCCTATGCGGGACTCGATTCAAGGACCCTGAGATCATGACCTGAGCCGAAGGCAGTGGTTTAACCCACTGAGCCACCTAGGCGCCCAGGACCACCTTGTTTTAATACCATTCTTGTTTTAATACTGTGCCAGCCATATAACAAATATTATAAATATGCAGAAGTGTTAATCGAATTGGGCTGAGATCTGGAGGTCACATTATATTGGTATTGTTAATAGAATATGGTCGGTTGAGTGAATTGAAAATGGTCACAAGGATATTGAAGCAATAGAGATTATTAGCAAAAGAATCGGAGGAGGTCTGGAGAAGCTTAATAGTCATGGGAGAGTTTGAATGACTCTTGGGAAATCAGAAATGAGATGACAGGTGTGAGAGGAAAAGCTGCATTTATTAAGTGCTTTCTATGTTTTAGGAACTTTGAATGTATTCCTAAACTGTATATATTTCTAAACCATTCAAAAATCCTGCAAGTTAGGTGGTGGTAATCCTCTTGGGTCTCAATTTTTAGTGTATTTCAAACTTTGGAAAATTGTGCATTTAAATCAATTTCCTGTTTTTAACATTAATTGAAATTTATTTGGTTATATAATATATATTTATACTTAATTTGGTTAGGGGAATGATTGATGTTCAGGACTGCTTCAGATAGACAACTTGACCTGACTTATCAGCAACTGGGAAACTTAAAATCTGTTTTCAGCATCAGCCCAAAAATTAGTTACCCTCAGTCGTCTTTTACCAAGAGTAGAGATGAGATTATGTTTTAAAGATTTCCCTTTTTGTGAGATGCAAAGCAATACTAAATTAAATGTGAATGCCAACAAAGTAAATAATTGAATTTAGGAAATCACTATCTGCAAAGGGAGATGTTAATATAAACATTAAATGAGTGCTATTTGGTTTTCAGGTCTTTTAAAGCAAGGAGTCTTTTTTTTTTTTTTTTTTTAAGATTTTATTTTAAGTAATCTCTACACCCCATGTGGGGCTTATACTTAAGAAACCTGAGATCAAGACTTGAGTGCTCTACCAACTGAGTCAGCCAGGCACCCCTGAATCCTTTGTTTTTTGAAAATCCTACTGTGAAATAATCCACATAAAGCACTGTGTAAACGGTTTTCAATCTGTGCTCTTTGGAGCACTGGGTAATCTTTAGCCACTGGAAGGAAGAGAGGGCTTTAGGCCTCACCTTCACCCATTTCCTCCCCAATAAAAGATTTCTCCCTGAATATTCAGCTTTTATAGATCTTACAGATTTAGATTTTGAGGAGGATTTTCTCTCTCTCTCTCTCTCTTTTTTAAAAGACTTATTTATTTGACAGAGAGAGACACAGCAAGAGAGGGAACACAAGCAGGGGGAGTGGGAGAGGGAGAAGCAGGCTTCTCACTGAGCAGGGAGCCCAATGTAGGTAGGGTTCAATCCCAGGACACTGGGATCATGACCTGAGCCAAAGGCAGACGCTTAACAAACCACCCAGGGATCCCTCGAGTAGAGGCTGTGCCATTTTATATTACTAATAGCAATGTATGAGATTGCCAGTCTTTCCACATCCTTTCAAACACTTGTAATTTTTCATTTTAAAAATAATATTCTTAGTAGTTATGAAGTGATATCTCATTGTGATTTTGATTTGCATTGTCCTAATGACTGCCATTGAGTATCTCTGTTTATTGGCCATTCCTGTATCTTCTTTGGATAAATGTGTAGTGAAGTCCTTTGTCCATTTTTTTTTTAAGATTTTTATTTATTTATTTGACAGAGATCTCAAGCAAGCAGAGAGGCAGGCAGAGAGAAAGGAGGAAGCAGGCTCCCTGCCGAGCAGAGAGCCCAACGCACGGCTTGATCTCAGGACCCTGGGACCATGACCAGAGCCGAAGGCAGAGGCTTTAACCCACTGAGCCACCCAGGCGCCCTGCTTTGTCCATTTTTAATTAAGTTGGGTCGTTTATAGTAGTGAGTTTATAGGAGTTCTTTATTAATTCTAGATATTAAACTTTTATCAGATATATTATTTGCATGTATTTTGTCCCATTCTGTGGGTTATCTTGTTACTCTCTTGATAGTATTCTTTTGTGCACAAGTTTTTAATTTTTTTGAAGCCCAATTTATGTTTTTTTTTCTTTTGTTGCCTGTATTTTTGATGTTGTATTTAAGAAACCACTGCCAATCCAAAATCATGAAGATTTGCCCGTATGTTTTCTTCTAATAGTGTTACAGTTTTAGCTCTTAAATTTAGATCTTTGATATATTTCTGTTGATTTTTTTTTTAACGGTATAAGGTAAGAGCTCAGCTTTATTCTTTTGCAGGTGGCTATCTAGTTTTCCCAACATCAGCTATAGAACAGACTGTTTTTTTCCCTACTGAATGTTCTTGGCGCCCTTGTCAAAAATTAATTAAATACGTGAGGGTTTATTTCCGGGCTTTCTGTTCCGTTTGTCTCCTTAGGCCAGTAACACTTCGTTTTGATTACTGTAGTTTTGTAGTAAGTTTTGAAAGTGGGAAGTGTGGGTATTCCAACTTTGTTCTTTTTCAAGATTGTTTTGGCTATTCATGATCCCTTGCAATTCCATATATTTAAAGATGAGTTTTTCTGTATACGCAAAAAATCATTGGGATTTTTATAGGAATTGCATTGAACGTGTAGATTGCTTTGAGCAGTATTGTTGTCTTAACAATATTAAGTCTTTCGATGCATGTACACAGGATGTATTTCCATTGATTTAGATCTACTTTAGTTCCTTTCAGTACTGTTTTTTTAAAAAAATAAAAAAAAGATTTTATTTATTTATTTGACAGAGAGCGATCGCAAGTGGGGGGGGGAGGAGAAGCAGGCTCCCTGATGAGCAGAGAGCCAGATGCAGGGCTAGATCCCAGGACCCTGAGATCATGACCTAGCTGAAGACAGAGGCTTAACCCACTGAGCTACCCAGGCACCCCTCAGCACTGTTTTGTCTTCAAAATGATCTAGTTTTCAGTGTATACATCTTACATGTGATTCATTAAATTTATTCCTATTATTTATTTTTAAGATTTTATTTATTTATTTATTTGAGAGAGAGTGAGTGAGAGAGAGCATGAGAGGGGGGAAGATCAGAGGGAGAAGCAGACTCCCCGTGGAGCTGGGAGCCAGATGCCGGACTTGATCCTGGGATTCCAGGATCATGACCTGAGCCAAAGACAGTCGCCTAACCAACAGAGCCACCCAGGTGCCCAATTTTTATTTTTTTTTAATACTATTGTGAATGGAATTGTTTTTTTAAATTTCCTTTTGGAATGTTGATTTGCTGTCTTAAAGAAGTGCAACTGATTTTTCTGAAATTATCCTAGAATTTTGTTGAATTTGTTTATTAGCTTTAGCAGTTTACATGCATGCGTGCATGTGTTATTTACAGTTTTCTGCATATTAAGATCATGTTATCTGTGAACAAGATAATTGTACTTCTTCCTTTCTAACTTAGATGTCCTTTATTTTTCCTTTCTTGCCTATTTTCTCTGGCTGGATTTTTCAGTACTATATTGGATAGAAGCGGTGAGGGTGGGAATCCTTGGCTTGTTCCTGATCTTGGGACAAAAGCTTTCATTCTCTTACCATTGAGTTTGATGTTAGCTCTAAGTTGTTCATACATGGCCTTTCTTTTCCTGTTTTAGTCAGTATTCTTTTTTTTTAAAGATTTTATTTATTTATTTGACAGAGATCACAAGTAGGCAGAGAGGCAGGGAGAGAGAGAGAGGGAGGAAGCAGGCTCCCTGCTGAGCAGAGAGCCTGATGTGGGACTTGATCCCTCGACCCTGGGATAATGGCCTGAGCTGAAGGCAGAGGCTTAACCCACTGAGCCACCCAGGCGCCCCTTTAGTCAGTATTCTTTTTTTTTTTTTTAAGATTTTATTGATTTATTTGGCAGAGAGAGATCACAAGTAGACAGAGAGACGGAGAGGCAGGCAGAGAGAGAGAGAGGGAAGCAGGCTCCCTGCTGAGCAGAGAGCCCGATGCGGGACTCGATCCCAGGACCCTGAGATCATGACCTGAGCCGAAGGCAGCGGCTTAACTCACTGAGTCACCCAGGCGCCCAGTATTCTAATCATAAAAGGGTTTGGAAGGGTGTTAGATTTTATCAGATGCTTTTTTTGCATCACCTGATATGATGTGCTTTTACCTTTATTAATACAGTATATTACATTGATTGGCTTTTGTATGTTAATTACCTTTACATGCCTAGGATAATTTCCACTTGTTCATATAATATACTCTATGTGTACATATATATGTATATGTATAATATGCTGCTGGATTTGGTCTGCTAGTATTTTGTTGACAATTTCTGCATCTGTATTCATACGAGATATTAGTCTTTAGTGTCTTGTTGTGTTTTTTGGTTTGGGGTTTTTTCCCTTGTAATGTCTTTGGCTTCATGATCAGGGTAATGTTAGCTTCACAAAATGAGTTATAGAGTACTTCTGATCTTTCACTTTTGTGGAAGAATTTGAGAGGCATTGGTGTCAATTCTTTAAATATTTGGTAGACTTCATCATGAAAACTGTCTGGTCCTGGGCTTTTCTTTGTTGGGTGGTTTTTGATGACAGATTCAATCTTACTTGTTTTAGGTCTATTTATATTTTCTACTTATTTTCTTATCAATTTTGGTAGCTTATGTGACATACAGTTTTTCAGTTTCATCTAGGTTTATCCAATTTGTTGGTGCAGTTCATATTGTTCTTACAATAGTATTCTTCTATCAGAAGGACTTACTCTGGGTGCCTGGGTGCTCAGTGGGTTAAACCACTGCCTTCGGCTCAGGTCATGATCTCAGGGTCCTGGGATTGAGTTCCCGCATCAGGCTCTCTGCTCAGCAGGGAGCCTGCTTTTCTCTCTCTCTCTCTCTCTCTCTCTGCCTGCCTCTCTGCCCACTTGTGATCTCTGTCAAATAAATAAAGAAAATCTTTAAAAAAAAAAAAAAGGACTTACTATGCTTATATAAAAAGAGCTTATAAGGTCCTTATATAGACTTGTAAAGTCTATATTGTAAAGTAAAAGTCTCTCTCTCTCTATATATATATTTTTAAGATTTTTAAATTTTATTTATTTGACAGACAGAGATCACAAGTAGGCAGAGAGGCAGGCAGAGATAGAGAGGGAAGCAGGCTCCCTACTGAGCAGAGAGCCCGAAGCGGGGCTCAATCCCAGGACCCTGGGGCCATGACCTGAGCCGAAGGCAGAGGCTTTAACCCACTGAGTCACCCAGGCGCCCCAGTAAAAGTATATATTAATATCCTCTTTTGATCCTGTTTTTAGTAATTTGGATCTTCTCCTAGACAGTCTAGTTAAAGATTTCTGAATTTTGTTGATCTTTTCAGAGAACTAATGTTAGATTTCATTGATTTTGCTCTATTGTCTTTTTCTTTATTTCATTTCTCTACACTCTAATCTTAATTACTTCTTTTTTTCTCCTTCCTTTGGACCTAGTTTGCTCATTTCCTTAAGGTGTACAGTTAGGTTAGTGATTAGATTTTTTTGTAATGTAGTTGTTTACAAGCATGAGTTTCTCTTAGAGCATTGTTTTTGCTTTATCTCATAAGTTTTGCTATGTTGTATTTTCAGTTTTATTCATCTGAGGGAATTTTGTAGTATCTCTTTTTATTTTTTAGATAGGATTTTTCACATTTCATTAAGCTGGAAATATTTTGTTTGTAGCTTTGAAAAGAGAAACTAGGGGAGACCTAATTCTTCAAGAATTTGAAGGTTGTCATAATTAGGTTTATTTAAACAGTCACGAATTAGATGCCTCGGAAGGCAGGAAGAAAAGTGAATTTTAAAAAAAACTTTTTAACAGGTATTAAATATACCTTAACAGGAGTTGTTCTAGAAATTCAGATACCTTTTTTTTTTTTTAAACAAAGAAATGGTGAATTCAAGTTTGCCAGCTTTTTATTTTGCCGAATAAGGATATTCTTTCAAATGACATATATCTCCTATTGTTATCATTTTAGTCATAAAAAATGTTTCTGGGTACAACTTAGGTGTTTTGGTCACTGTCAATGAGAGAGTTTCTATTTGCTATCTTAAAATAGCTAAATGTTTATAACCACCAGTGATAAGATTTTACCACAGTAAAAATGTTAGTCAAGCCAGAGAAGAAATTTTAAACCGTGAAATAGCTCCCTTTTGCCTCTAGGATAAAGTCCAGATTTCTTAACATGGCTAATTTAAAGCCTTGGATATCTGACCTCTGCCTGCCTTGGCATCTCTGGCTAGTAGTATGCTCTAGCCACACTAGTCTATTGAGTAGTTCCTGAAATGCTATGTCCTCCCTCACCTCTGGGCATATCTTGTAGTGTTCTCACTGTGCTCTTACCAGTTTTGGGAATAATTCGAGAGAGTGATGGGATTATAAAAGACTTGTTTCCTATCCTAATAGGGATTACCGCTTTATTTAGTGCTTTCTAATTCCCCTTTGAGGCAGACAGGACTGTAGTTAATAGTTTGCATTGTTGTTTTTTTTGTTGTTGTTTTTTTCCCCAGATGAAAACAAATCATATGTGATCTTCTCAAAGTCCTACAGCTGGAAGGTAGAAGAGCCAGGACTCAGGTCTATGTTTTGTTTTGTTTTTATTTAAGTATCCTGTTCTTTCTAATTCCTATGCAGACATTCACTGATTTAGCAAGAATTTATTGTGTGCCTGCTATGCCAGACAACATACTAAGGAAACAAAGAGGACAACGGTGTTCCTTTTTTCCCCCAGGCTATACAACCTAGTGGAGAGAAAAGAAAAATATAATACATTATTAGAATGGAGTGTTATTTGTAGTATGGACAGGTTATAAGACAGACAGTTGAGTCAGAAGAAGCCTTCTATAGGAGGTGAATCCAAAACTGAATTTTCCCCAAGTATAAATTTGAAATAGCTATGGGTAACTCATAAACAAAGTAAAAAGTAATGTAGCACAAATTTAATACTGTGCAGAAATCCTGAAGGGATGACTAATAGAAAACTGAATAATTTGGTAGGACTCAGTGCTGCTCATATTAAATGGGATGAAACTCTTTAATGTGTTGAGCTTACTGGGAAGCCTAATTCATTTAGTAGAAATATACTGAGGGATTTTATAGAGATGTCTTGAAAAAAAAAGCAACTATTAGACATTCAGGAAGTCAGTTTACTTCTGAAGTAAGTTTATGTGTGTATTATATACACATATAATATATATATAAATCCTGTCTGGGAACACAGTCAATGATGTTATTTTTTCTCTGAAGGCCCAGTTCAAATGTTGCCTCATCTCTATGCCTTTACCCATCTTTTCCAGAAATAATTAATTGCCACCTAATATAACATTGTGCCGTGTATGCATCTCTGCCAAGGCATGCATCTCTGCTCGTTTACGTGTTTTCTTCCCCTCTGCATTATGAACTTTGGGAAGGCTAGAGTTCTGTCCCATTGATGTACAATCCTCATGTCATTGGCATCAATAAATGTAGAAATGAAGATCGAGAAGTAGTTTTACTTCGATTCTAAATACTTGTCTCAATCTTAAAAGAATTCTGTCCTCCATATATTTTATTTTACTGTACTGGATTGAGAAGGTCCCTACAGCAGTGCTCCAGCTTACATTTCTGCCTTTACTTTCTACTCTTCTCTGTTTGCATGCTCATTGCAGTACTCATCCCTTTCCCTGAATACATACTTCCTCCCTTGCTGCCGTTTCTTTAGTCCTGAAGCTTTTCCTGAATAACTTGTTAAGTATGCTCTCTTCTCTTTATAAATTATCTTATAGATGAACTTGTACCTCTTTTAGACAGTTGCCATATTTTATTCAATATATGTATGATGTGCTTTTCTTGTGCATTACCCCCTGCCTCCTGTGTTTAGATTCTGAACTTCCTGAGGACAGAAACTTCAGTTTCTGCAGCGTTGCTTTGGATATAATGGATAGTCCATAAGTATTTGCTTAATGAAATAGCAAGTTAAAATTAGATTGACATGGTATTTTCATCAAGTTAGAAAATGCTACCTTTACAGAATGAATTACAGCAATAGATCTTCAAGTGGAACTTACATGAGCATTGTGTCATTTGTAGAATAAACTGTTCAAATAGAAAACATGGCTTATGAGATTTTATAAACTTTTTTTGTAATTTGCCTTTAGTCTCTATTTTTACTTTTTTTTTTTTTTTAAGATTTTATTTATTTATTTGAGAGAGAGGGAGAGGGAGAACACGGAGTGAGAGGAAGAAGCAGACTCTCTGCTGGGTAGACCGCCCGATATGGGACTCCATCCCAAGATCCCGGCACCATGACCTGAGCCCAGGGCAGACGCTTAACCGAGTGAGCCACTCAGGCGCCCAGTCTCTATTTTTATAACTAAAGTCAACTATTTACAAATATCTTTTCACATATGGAATGTGTATCTTCATAATATAGTGTTGGTATCTATATTCATTTTCTTAATCATTAGATGTTCCTCTTATGTACTGACTTTTAGCAAAGCACAAGTAACATGTATTGATAATCTTCTATTTACATGTCAAAATTCCCCTTCAGAGATCAGTTATTACTCATCTTTCAAGTGCCTGAAGTTCTTTATCAATTAATGTTTATTGGATGATAAAATAGCAAAATTATTTTCTTAATTAAAATTTTTACTTCTCCCCTATTTTAGATAAGCCTCAGGTTACATAAATGTAGAAAACATTCTGCTTTAGCACAATCTACCTTCATGTACAAAAATTCAAGGACTATACCAGTTCTTTCCTATATGGACTATTACTGCTCTGATATATCATTTATTTATTTCCAAAGCAGACTCCTAAGAATTGTTGAATGTGTTTTGAGAATTAATGTATAAGAGGCGCCTGGGTGGCTCAGTCGTTAAGCATCTACCTTTGGCTCGGATTGTGATCTCAGGGTCCTGGGATCAAGCCCCACATCAGGCTCCCTGCTCTGTGGGAAGCCTGCTTCTAGCTCTATCACTCACCCTGCTTGTGTTCCCTCTCTCACTGTGTCTCTCTCTCCCTGTCAAATAAATAAAATTTAAAAAAAAATAAATAAATGTATAAGCATGTAGTAAATCGGTATAAACTCAGAATGTTTTATATTTTTAAGTTCACTGTTAATAGCAGAAGGTAGAAATATATACAATAATGTGATATCCTTCCAGTAATTTATTTTCAGCATTCAGTTGGGCTGTAGATTTTTATAGTTGTGGGTTCTGAACTCTTGAAGTAATACATTCTAATTATTCAAAAAATTACTTTAATCATTCTAAGATGCTTATATTTTCCACTTTTAACATCTCTAAAATCTTGGGGTGGTGCCTGGGTGGCTAAGTCAGGTAAACATCTGACTCTTGGTTTCAGCTCAAGTTGTGATCTCAGGGTTATGAGATTGAGCCCTGTGTTGGGTTCTGCACTCAGGTCTGCTTGAGATTCTCTCCCTCTCTCTCGCCTCTCCTTCCACTCACTCTCTTTCCCTCTCAAATAAATAAATAAATCTTTAAAAAAAAAAATCTCTGAAATTGGGATGTGTCTCAGTACCCATGTGCCAGGTGGGGGTCATGGAGTACTTACCTGTGTGTACACACACTTAGTCATAGTTGTTTATACTGCCATGACCAGTTGGGCTATGTACATTAGTACTACATGTGCGTTATTTAAAATGTGTTTTTTGGGGGGGCACCTGGGTGGCTCAGTGGGTTGAAGCCTCTGCCTTCGGCTTAGGTCATGATCCCAAGGTCCTGGGATCAAGCCCTGCATCGGGTTCTCTGCTCAGCAGGGAGCCTGCTTCCCTTCCTCTCTCTCCGCCTGCCTCTTTGCCTGCTTGTGATCTCTGTCTGTCAAATAAATAAATAAAATCTTTTGAAAAAAATAAAAAAAAATAAAATGTCTTTTTTTTTTTTTTTTTTGCAAGTAGGCTCCACACGCAGTGCAGAGCCCAACAGAGAGTTTGAACTCACAACCATGAGATAAAGAGTAGAGCACCAAACCAACTGAACCACCTGGTGCCCCTAAAATGTCTTTTAAAAATATACTATTTTCCTGTATTTAACCAAAATGTTGTTGATTATGCAGAGAGGCACAGGAACAGAGTAGCAGAGCATAAATTTAATATTAGTGAAGCAAATATTTGTTGTCGAAGGAATGAGAGCAGTTCACATTTACTTACAGAGCAATAATCAAGTATTTTATGGACCAAGCAGACTATCTTAAGGCAGAAGAAATTATCAGATCCTTTTGAATAAGACTAAGTCTAAAATCCTTTGAAATGGTATAGTTCCGTAGTGTAACTGGCAGCATTTTCTTTTCTTTTCTTTTTTTTAACATTATATCAACTAATGATGTACCTCATACTTGATGATATACTGGATTTGGTAACTTTCATTATATTTCTTTTTTTGTGTTCCTCGTGATAAATAATCATACAACCGTATAAAATCATAAGACATTGCTTTCCTGATTAATAACTTATAGATGTTCCCCAGTCTGGAGTCTGAAGCAGAAACTAATAAGATAGTTCCAGAGAAGTGAGGTAACCTACCTTCTATTTTGCCAATGGCCTTGTTCAGTTCAGACCACATAGCCTTTCATCTGCTCTGTCTCACAATTATAAAATCTGGAAAAGTAACTTTTTCCATAATTTTCTTCTTCCAAAGTCATATATTTGTTAAAGGACTTAGGTACATACCATTGTGATTAATAATAAGGCAGTTTCCAATTAAAATTAACATAGAATTGGGACCCCTGGGTGGCTCAGTTGGCTAAGCCGATACCTTCAGCTCAAGTCATGATCCCAGGATCCTGGGATCGAGTCCAACATCGGATTCCTTGCTTAGTGGGAAGCCTGCTTCTCTCTGTCTCTGCCTGCCACTCTGCCTGCTTTTGCACTCTTCTCTGTCTCTGACAAATAAAGTCTTCTTAAAAAAATTAACATAGAATTTTTCAAAAGTATTTGTACATTAAAATAGTGAGCATTTTCTTTAAGAAATTTCTGTTTCCTAATATGGACCTCCCAAAATAGAAGTTCTGGAAAACTTTCTTAGGACTTTGCTAATATTTAATTAAACTAATATGTAGAGTAGTGGGAACCTTCATTTGTGGTTCTCTCGGCAAGACAGTAGAGCACAGCCATAAATTACCTTTGTTAAAAATATTTGGAAAGCTGGGGCGCCTGGGTGGCTCAGTGGGTTAAGCCGCTGCCTTCGGCTCGGGTCATGATCTCAGGGTCCTGGGATCGAGTCCCGCATCGGGCTCTCTGCTCAGCGGGGAGCCTGCTTCCTCCTCTCTCTCTGCCTGCCTCTGTCTACTTGTGATCTCTGTCAAATAAATAAATAAAATCTTTAAAAAAAAATATTTGGAAAGCTACAGATCTGGAACAAAATTAGCTGGCCATTTCATATTAATGAGTAACCTATTAGATCCTTTCCACACATAAATAGCATGTGTGTGTGTATATGTACATATATTCATGTAAATGTAGTCATTTTTTGCTCTTCAGACTGTCATAAGACTAATTCATTGCTTAGCTCAAGCTACTGTTTATATTTGCCTCAGCTTGATTGTCACCACACATTTATTTACACAGTTTAGTAAATAAGCAGTATTTATATTCCAAATCACTTAATGAGGGCAGGAGAGAGACTTAGGGACAGAGTAATGAATATAGCCATTAACAGAAAGATTTTTGCTTTTGCTACATAAATATCTAAATCAGTTGGCTGTTAGGAAGGCTGATCTTCCACGTAGATGAGCCGTGAACCATGGTAGCAGTATGTGGGAACATCCCAACCATCCCCTGTCTGCATTGTCTGTCAACTGACCAGATGCTTAACTCATTTCATTTGGCCCAGTTTAACATGATCTCATGCAATTGTTGTTCTTTTTAAAAAAATAAATAAATTTATTTATTTATTTAAGAAGGCGGGGGAGAGAGAGAGAGAATCTAAAGCAGACTGCACACTGAGCGCAGAGTCCCACATTGGGCTCAATCCAACGACTGCGAGATTGTGACCTGAGCTGAAACCAAGAGCCAACTGAGTTGGTTACCCAACCAACTGAGCCACCCAGACACCCCATACGATTGTTCTTCTTCATGTGTTTCTGCATATACTGTATGAAACATGAAGATGCATCTGCTCAAGAGGTCTAGAGAAAAATATCACAACATACTAATCTGAGAAAATCTGGTATCAGCTATCTTAACAAGCTGTTACTTTGAAGTGTTAATATGTATATATTTTAAACATGCCATAGCTGTTGGGGAGTGATGGTCATTTCATGGTAAAGGAGAGAGTCTGACATACCATTCTTAGGTTTACATTCTTTCATCAAAATATATGAACTTCAGCAGCATCTGGGTAGCTCAGTCAGTTGAGCATCCAACTCTTTGATTTCAGCTTAGGTCTTGATCTCACAGTTGAGTTTGAGCCCCATGTTGGGCTCCACGCTAAGTATGGAGCCTACTTTTAAAAATATGTGTACATATGTATGTATGTGTGTAAACATATATATATGAACTTGAAATTGAAATAATATGCATCATTACTTTCAAATACATACAGTCATGTCGCATGCACCCGCATTTTTTTCCTTGTATGGAATATCAATGAGCTTTTTGTAATTTTTAATTATTCTGCCAAAAAATACTATACACCAAGATTGTATGTTTTTTACGCCATATATAAACTTTGTAGAACTTTAATGAATTCTCATCATTAAACTTGAATTGTTTTTCTTATTTTCCTAGGATTCTGACACTTCATGACATGTCATTATCTAGAGCAATAATGAACATTGACCTGTTTCGGATTAGTTGATGACCTTTGGCAATGATCCAATAATATCCACTACACAGAAGCCAAATATACTTCATTTGGAGTGAATAGCCCGGATTGTCACTGGACTTTTCAAGATGACAGATCCAATGATGGACTTTTTTGATGATGCCAATCTTTTTGGTGAGACCTTAGAAGGTTTGTCAGATGATGCATTTGTACAACCAGGACCTGTTTCACTAGTTGATGAATTGAACTTAGGTGCAGAATTTGAGCCTTTGCACATAGACTCACTGAACCATGTTCAAGGTACTCCAACACATCAGAAGATAACTGATTATGAGCAGTTAAATCAGTTTGATTCAATGAAATTTCACCAAGTCAATCAGCCTTTTGGTAGCCCAGCTGAACATGTGTTATCTCCACACTCTCAGTTTAATTGTTCTCCGATCCACCCCCAAACCCAGCCCAATGGTTTGTTTCCAGATGTAGCAGATGGCAGTCCAATGTGGGGCCATCAGACAGCTACCAGCATTTCCAATCAAAATGGGTCTCCTTTTCACCAACAAGGACATTCTCACTCTATGCATCAAAATAAAAGCTTTGTGGTACACCATGACTTTGCCTTATTTCAGGCCAGTGAACAACAAACACAGTGCACTTCACTACGCTCACAACAAAATAGAAATAATCTTAACCCAGGGCAGAATTCTCTCAGCCAGTCTAAAAATTTTATGGATGTTAATGTTTCTGGTCCGCACAGAGTCAGTGTTAACCACCCTTCACAAATCCCTAATGCATCTACGTCGCAACAGTCTCTTTCGATGCAGCAGTTTTCCCAAACGTCAAATCCTTCAGTTCACTTCCTCAAGTGTAGCAATCATCAAGAAGGGAATTTCAATGGACCTTCTCCAAATATGACTTCTTGTTCTGTCAGTAATTCACAGCAGTTTTCTTCACATTATTCCTTCTCCAGTAATCATGTCTCACCAAACAGTCTTCTGCAGGCCTCTGCAGTGCTTGCACCTAATCACACAAATCAGACTTTATCCGATTTTACCGGAAGTAACTCCTTTTCACCTCATAGGGGAATCAAGCAAGAATCCACTCAGCATATGCTAAATCCCAATACATCGTTGAATTCAAATAATTTCCAAATGTTGCATTCATCACATCCTCAGGGTAATTATAGCAATTCAAAATTATCTCCTGTGCACATGAACTTCCCAGATCCTGTTGACTCAGGAACTCAGATGGGCCATTTCAATGATCATGTAGAAACTAATGGCTTTTCATCTTTAGAAGAGAATTTACTTCATCAAGTGGAGTCTCAAACTGAGCCGTTTACAGGACTTGACCCAGAAGACCTCCTCCACGAGGGTCTCCTTCCCCAGTTTGATGAAGCCGCATTTGGACAAGATCATTCAAGTCATGTCTTAGATCATGACCTTGAACGGCAGTTTACTTCTCATCTTGTAACTCGGCCTTCGGATATGACTCAAACACAGCTGCATGGCCAGGCTCGGAGTTGGCACTCTTCGCTTTCCAATCATCAACATTTACATGACAGAAATCGCCTATATTTACAGCGACAGGTATGCGGCTCTTTTATTTTGGTGAGTTGGGATAGGATGGGCTTTTTTTTTTTTTTTTCCTCTTTTTTTAAGTTAATTTTATGTGAGACATATCCAGGATTTTTCAAACTTAGGCATATTTTGACATAGATTCTATTGCTTTAACAGTATTATATTTGAAAGTGATTTCTTGATGTGTTCAAAGCAATACATTAACTTCTATATTTAGAAAATGATAAGGTTTTAGGACCTTTTTTGTAACTTTGAATTATAATTGCTTTCAACAGAATGATTTATTATCAAAAATGAAAACTTAACCATAATTAAAAGGTACAATAGACTGGGAACATTTTGTCACAAATGTAATGAAAATAGTGCTAATATTCCTATAAAAAGCTCATATAGGGGCGCCTGGATGGCTCAATGGTTTAAAAAGCTCATATAAATTGATAAGCAAACTTTTAGAACTTTACTTGATAACTAAATAAAGCAGAGGAGCTGGAATTCACAAAAGGGTAAGTTGAATTAGTAAACAGAACGCTCAGAATAATACGCAACTTTAATAATTCAATTTGCAGCCTGGGTTTTTTTTTTTTATGTATTAGAAAAATATTTTTGGTTAATGCTGACACATTTATGGTGAAATTGGAACTTATATAGCTTTGTTAACTGACACAAATATTTTGGGAAACAGTTTGATAGTAAATTTGAATATAAAAATACTTTATCACAATAACCTAAACACAGGAAAAGTAATATACCCAAGGATATTTTTGTTACACTATCTATACAGGACAAGTGGAAGCATCATAGTTTATTATCATAGAGTATTAGATGGACTATTACAGGCATTAAAAAGTTTGAAGACTAACACTGACAGTATGTTAGTGATGGGGAAAAACCATAATTCAAAATTAAGATCACAGTAAAGCGGTTAAGAGTATAAGCTCAGGTACCAAACTGTCTTGGCTACTGTTACTTACTAGCTGTGTGACTTTTAGCTAGTTAAGAGAATTTCATTCTTTCTCATTTGCCTTATCTTTTAAGTGCCGAGTACTAATAGGATCTACTTAATAGGTCTTTGATAAAAATTAAAAGGGTTGTAATATGTGAAAATACTGAGAACTGTGCCTAGCATATAGTAAGCACTTAATGTTTTTATAATTTTTTTCATAGCAGTATGAAAATACACATGGAAAAAATATTGAAAGGAGATAGATTGTTTTAGGGTAGTACAATTATACTTTCCTTTGTTTTCTATAGTTACAGTCATGTTACTCTGTTGTTTCTATAATAAAAATATATTTAATGTAATATTTTATCACTTACCTGAAATCTTGTCGAGTTAAGGATTCTTAAAATGCTTCAATACCTTGGTTGTAATATATCACAGTACTTGAAATTAAACGTTTAGGGACCAATTATTTATCTCAAAGCCTTGAAATGTTTGAAGAAGATAAACTCTTTATATTTTCCCTTAGTTTGATTTTATTTCTGCTTCCAATGTTATTTTCAGTACATTTTTTGAAATGTCTGGTAGATTTTAAGATAGTTAAAAGACACTCTTAAACCTTTCCTCCTCTTTTGTGGCCTGAATAGAATATTATGATTTTGCTCCCTCTACTGGAAGAGGATCAAGCATCTTCTTTAGAAGGACCCTGGGAAAAAACTCTACTTCTTGAACCTTAAGTCATCTATCCTCTTAATATGAAGTTTTCTGACTAGTTGGGACTAGTCATTTTGTGTAGCATATACTTGAAGGTGTGAAGCCCCAAATTTATTTATTTTATTCTTTTGTTTTGCTAGGTCCTTGTCATCATTGTAGTTTTTCTTTAATTTATGTTTTCCGAAACATGTTCTACTGGCTTCGAAAGAAGTTATAGATTTGGAGTGAATAAAGAGTAATTTTAAATAACTAAAGTAGTTCCCAATGCTAGCATGTAGATGGTATAATCTGAGAGAAATTTTTTTCAGAACCATCCTAAGCAACCTTTCATATATCATCTTACTCTACTGATAAATTCATAAGGCTTTATTTAAACGTACTTACCTTTCTGTTTCAGAGTTTGTTTTGTTTTGCTAACTTCTTGTTCTTTATGTTGAAAAACAGATCAAGGGCAGTTGGTTTGGGATAATTTTTTGACTTATTGAAAAACTATTCTTAAGTTTCTGGAATTTCTTAGTGTTAAGAATGATATTTGGGAGTTGTTGATTGTGGGGATGAAAAGGAGGGATGGATTTGGTAAAGAAGGTAAAGGATTATTATGATTTAGTTTTATGGATTATATGTAGGTTTTATATGTACTGAATTATAGGTCACATATCCTACATTCGAATGTGAAATTCGAATGATTTGGTATGTGTAATGTGTACATACCATTTGGTATGTGTAATGTGTCATAAATTTTGACAGAGCTTTACAAGTTTATTTTGCCTGTGTAATTTTTGGCATATTCTGGGTGGTTATGTTTATTACATAGCAAAAATGTCATATTAATAAGGAGTTTTGTTATGGTCTTTCCCCAGATTCTGTGAAAATAAAATTTTTAAAAGATTTAACTGTCTTAATTGCAGTAATTTCATTTCAGACTAAATTAGCATTGTTAAATATGTATAGATGTTAAGAGATTAAAAAATAATAAAGTGGCATAATTTTTGGTATATCAAAATTTAAAAATGAGATACATTTTATACAGCCGAAACAAGATATTCTTTAACCCAATGTGTGAGAATTCACGATGGCACTCTATTCAGAATTCTGGAAAGCTTCAGTGAGAACGTTGAGTATGTAAAGAATACTTCTAAGCCTTGCTTTTACTTATTTCCCAACTGAGATGGGGTGGTTTGGGTTATAATTTCAGATGTCTTTAAGTAAGTATTCTGTGTCAGTCCTTAAAAACAGTGAATATTGTTGAGAACATTTCTTGAATAACTAACTCTTAGAATTTTACCACTAAATAAGAGAAAAGAGGGGTGCCTGGGTGGTTCAGTGGGTTAAAGCCTCTGCCTTTGGCTCAGGTCATGATCCCAGGGTCCTGAGATCGAGCCCCACATCGGGCTCTCTGCTCAGCGGTGAGCCTATTTCCCCCCGCCTCTCTCTCGGCCTGCCTCTCTGCCTACTTGTGATCTCTGTCAAATAAATAAATAAAATCTTAAAAAAAAAAAAAAAAGAGGAAGGAGAAAAGGTAGGAAGCTAGCAAGTGTTCCTAAATGTAAGTGCTCACTAAACATAGTACAGAAAATACTAGCCTTATTTTCATGTGTAATTTTTAGAGCAAAGGAATTTTGAGAAAAAAAATACCATAAACTTTTCGTTGCTCCCTTGTGACAAACACTTTCTCCTATTTTATAACACAAAATCTTTCATTTTTGTCTTATTTGTGAAGTAGAAATCACATAGAGGATTATGTGATCTCTCAATGTTTATAAATTCAACTTACTATAAAATTTTGATAGCAGAAAAAAATATGTGAGATAGCTGAGATAGCAATCAAAACAGAAAATAGAATTTTAGGATAGACATAATGACACATAATTCCTTGTTGGCTTTGTACTCTGATGAATTCATCACTTTCTTTAGTGTCTTGAATTTTTATTTCATTTTCTTCCTGAACATAGGGAATTTGTATTACTTACAAGCTTTTTTTTTATTTTTTAAATTTTTTTTAAAGATTTTATTTATTTATTTGCCAGAGACAGAGGGGGAGAGAGCGAGCGAGCACAGGCAGACAAAGAGGCAGGCAGAGGCAGAGGGAGAAGCAGGCTCCCTGCCGAGCAAGGAGCCCGATGTGGGACTCGATCCCAGGACCCTGGGATCATGACCTGAGCCGAAGGTAGCTGCTTAACCTACTGAGCCACCCAGGCATCCCTGTATTACTTACAAGCTTTTAAAGAAAGTAGAGAAAGACAGGTTTGAACAACCTATGTAAGACACATTTTAAAACAATGGATCATTGTCTGATAAAAAATTTAATATGTGGGGACGCCTGGATGGCTCATTGGGTTAAAGCCTCTGCCTTTGGCTCGAGTCATGATCTCAGGGTCCTGGGATCAAGCCCCACATCGGGCTCTCTGCTCAGCGGGGAGCCTGCTTCCCTTCCTCTCCTTCTGCCTGCCTCTCTGCATGCTTGTGATCTGTCTGTCAAATAAATAAATAAAACCTTTAAAAAAAATTTAATATGTGGTTATTAAAAAATTGGACCGTAGAGAAAACAAACCAAAACAAACAAAAATAAGTTGTAATGACACTAGCACTGTTGACATTTTCTGTAGGAGTTCCTAGTGAGATCTGTTGTCTCTCTCATCCCTGTCCTCCACCAACATATTTCTGCATTTTTTAAGAAATAAAGTTGGAATCATTATAGTTCATGCTTTTTGGCAAATGGCTTTTTTAACCTTCCAGTTAATATGTTGCAGACATCTTTCATGTCATTACCTTTTTTTCTGAAAATGATTTCGAATACCTGCATAGTTGATCATTATAAGGTTGCTAAAGTACCATGTAAAAAATAAGGTTGTTTTTGAGACCTGGAACAATCTGAATCAAGTTTAATTAAAATATCTTTTTATTTTTGTTGCATGTATTACCATAATAATCTAGTTTAAAGGAGGTGCACAGCAATAGCAAAAATTATAATGACTAACACATAGGGCACTTACTTTGTGCCAAGACTATTCTAAATACTTAATATTAACACATTGATCCCTCACAACAGTCCTTTTATTTGGTTATAGTTATTTCCTTGAATTTCCTTGGGAGGAGACTGAGGTGCAGAGGACTTTAGTAGTATACTTCAAGTCACACAGCCAAAGTGGGGATAGCCGGTGGCCAACACAAGATTCAGACCAAGTTTGGTTACATTATATGTGGTTGTAACCACTTTCACTTTCCTTCAAAGTGTGTTAATACATTGTAATATAGAGTAATAATATACTAAATGATTTTTCCCAACTCCCTCCTTCTTTCAAAAATGTATCCTACTGATGAGGCAAAAACTTGCTTTAAAATCTCTAAGTGGAGGGCTCCTGGGTGGCTCAGTGGGTTAAGCCTCTGCTTTTGGCTCAGGTCATGATCCCAGGGTCCTGGGATCGAGCCCCGCATCGGGCTCTCTGCTCAGCAGGGAGCCTGCTTTCCTTCCTCTCTCTCTGCCTGCCTCTCTGACTACTTGTGATCTCTGTCTGTCAAATAAATTAAAAAAAAAATTTTTTTTTAAATCTCTAAGTGGAAAAGAGCATACATCTCATGGTTTCTGGCTGTATCAGCAATCGTTTGTCCATTACAGAGGTAAAAACAACCCCGAAGCAAAGAGAAGTAAAGCAGAATAGCTGTTGCTTCCAAAAGTGTTGAGATATTTTTTATAAAATTGTGTATAAGATGATAACAACAAATGTCCTGAATGTAAACCTGATCATTATCTTTAAGTGTTTGAAGAACCTTACAGGTCAGAAATAGGCCTGCTAAGTGAGTCACAGAAAAGCAGATTATCATGGGATATTAAGGAAGAAGTTTGAAATAAATGTCTTTCCATGAAAGCTTAAATAGAATGGTCCAGATCGGTTACAGAAAGAAGTCCTATAGTGAGTGTAAGATGCATTAAGTTAGTAGGTTCTTCACAACTCTTAAGACTGGTTGTAATTTGGGGTTTCATTGCAGGACGTATCATTCCTGTTGCCTATTTAGTGCCTGAGTGGTGTTACAAATAATGAAGAAAGGTAAAGCAATATGACAAGTTCTCTGCTATCCAGCAATGCCAGGGATTTATTACAGATGAGTAAAGTTTCCAGATAGTTCAATTGTATTCTTTAAAGCGTGAAATTCTTTAATTATACAGCTCCCCCTCTGGCCCACAGAGGGCGATGGTGATGGTGGTAGAATGCTTGACGGGGAAAGATGAAGAGAAACAGTTTTACAGGGGAGTCTTGTGTAACAGTAAGAGTGTGTAATGGTGTAATGGTAAGAATCCCCACTTACTTAAAAATTTATTGGAACACATTAGATACGTGAAAATTATCTTAAGTAGATACAGCTGATTTTATGTATAAGTAAAGTTGTTTTTAAAAAAGAGAGAAGGGAGGCGCCTGGGTGGTTCAGTGGGTTAAGCCTCTGCCTTTGCTCAGGTCATGGTCTCAGGGTCCTGGGATCAAGCCCGGCATCGGGCTCTCTGCTCGGCAGGGAGCCTGCTTCCCCCTCTCTCTGTCTGCCTCTCTGCTTACCTGTGATCTCTCTCTCTCTCTCAAATAAACAAAAATAAAATAAAAAGAGAGAGAGAAGGGGCACTTAGGTGGCTCAGTTTGGTTAAGCATGAGACTCTTGATTTTGGCTCAGCTCAGGTCATGATATCTGGGTCACAGGATCAAACCCCTCTTGGGGTCAGCGCTGAGTCTGCTTGAGATTCCCTCTCCCTCTGCCCCTTCCCCAATTTGCATGCTTGCTCTCTCTCCCTAAGATAAATAAATAAATGTAATCTTTAAAAAGAGAGGAAAATCTATGTAAAACTAAACTGTGTAAAACTAAAGCAAGGGATTCGCTGTACGTCCTCATATTCATTGAACTCAGAGGATCTCAAGCTCTTTACTAGGTTGTTTTTTTTCTCCCAGTGGTAACTTTTTGAAGCCAAAAAAGCAACCGATATATGAACAATTAAAAAACTTGTCACTCCACTTGTTCTCTAGACAAAAAGAGAAAAAAACTAAGGAATTCTTAGCTGTCTCCCTGAACTAATTAAAAATCTTATAAAATACATCCCTCAATTTATCTGAGTTTACTTAAATCTTTATGCATTTGGCATGTTATTGCCTATAAGAAGCTTCACAATTCTTAGTTGTATATGCCAGAAACACAAAAGAGAAATTCTGTACAGGAATTTCCCATGTAGTTGTGCTTCCCACCCCCCCCTCAGTTAAAGTGGGCTAGTTTTGGTTTTAACATCTCTGTCATGTCCTCAGGATTAAAATATTCTATTTGAATGGGGGAAATTTGTATAATATTAGCTAGCTCTAGAATACAATCTTAAGTATTAAACCATATACTATAAATTGTAGAAAAGCGAGCTCTGCACCGCCTGTCAAAAATCAGAGTAACAGAAACTCCAGTTCTTAGCAGTAGCTTTAAGGCTGTTGACCTCTCACATGCATACTTAAGGGTGAGAGGTGAACGGGAAGTGAATTCCAGGGGTGGGGAAGAGGCAGGCAGCAGTTGGTGAGAAATTTGTGGATTAGTGCAGTATGTGAAGAGCATGAGATCCAAGCCAAACTTCAAAGTAGGTCTAATGAAATTTTGTTGTATTTAATTTTATTGATGAGGTGCACTCCCAACTATCTTAGGACTACTCGATCATTTACTTCTTATTAATGTCTGAAATGGAGAACAATGCATTAGGGCTCCTGAGCCATTAAATTTTATACCTATTATGATAACATAAATACACAGTTGTCTAGGATACTTCAGTATGGGTGATCAGGTTTCTTCATTTGGGTATTTGGACTGAGATTATTTTAAATTAAGGAAATATTTTAATACAATGTGTTGTGGGTAATATATGAAGAGTTCGTAAGTGCGTAGCTGGGAAGCCTGGACTGCAGTTGGAGTTAAGTAAGATCTGGTAATTCGCTGTGCTTGACTATGCAAATACTACCTTGCACGTTTATTATGCAAGAATACCTTGTGAATTACAAAAGAAGAGCAATCTTTAAAGCACTGTTTTTTCCTACAGATTTTCTTTTCAGGTTTGTGTACCTGAAGCAGTGCAAGTTTACATGGACCATTTCATGAAACCATAGGATTTGGGAGCTGGATAAGATTTTACTCTATTCTCAAATACACAAAAAGGCAATAACAGTATTAGAGAAGTCATAACGTGCTTGCTAACTAGTTAGCAGATTCCTTTCGTAGTTTAAACTCTACAGTGTTTTAAGAGTGATCTGAAATGAGAGTCCTCCCACGCTATGGTCAGACATTAATTTTACATGTACTGTGTTGTATTATAAAGCTTAGTTGTCTCCAAGTTGAGAAATACGGTAAGGTTTAGGGGTTTTTTTGTTTGTTTTGTGTAGGTAGCTTTTAGTGTGTCATAACTTTTTAACTATATCTTTATAGTTAGGTCTAAAAAATGCACCCTTACTGTTATTTGTCAAATGTAGGTGTAAATTATATATACTGAATTTTATGTAACATCTGTGTTTTGGAAATGTTGCATTTTTAGTGCTTTTATTTGTTCAGACTTTACTGTATGTCTCCCAGGTGTATGAGATTATGCAGGCCATGAGGTTGTGAAAATGAATATGTCCTTTGCCTTTGAAGAGCTCCCATTGAAAATTGCATCATACTTTCCCATTGATCTATATTATAATTTCAGAGCTGTTCTCTTTTCATTTCTGATTCAGTTTTGTTGGATAGTGGTTTCCAGCACTTTCCCTTAGCCCTCCAGCTAAGTGACTTGGAATGAGTGATTTACAAACAAAAAATTAATTTCTTTGACCTATCCTGGTTCAAGGAAGTACTGTAGTTTCTAGGTTAGCTCCTTGTCCCATGACATTTTAGCAATCTATTATTATTTGATTCTTCATATACATATAATAATATATGTGCGTATAATATACAACTGTCTGAGTCTAATTGCTTTTGTGAATGGCAAAACCAAGAAAGCAGGCCCTTTTCTTTTGAGCTTCTAATCTACTTAAATTTATTACAAACTATTGCTAAAGTCTTACAAAACTGTATTGTGTTTTCAACTTGGAGCCCTGTTTTTTGTTTTTTTGTTTGTTTTTAAAAAAGACATAACTAGTTACCAAGAGATATATTATACTTACAAGATGATATTACTAGATAAATATCCTATGGCTTTTTTTTTTCCTAAATACCTCAGGTGAAAGTTAGACTTAGAAGTAATTTTTTTTTCTCCAATTTATTTATTTTTCAGAAAAACAGTATTCATTATTTTTTTCACCACACCCAGTGCTCCATGCAAGCCGTGCCCTCTATAATACCCACCACCTGGTACCCCAACCTCCCACCCCCCCAGACTTAGAAGTAATTTTTTAAAAACTATTATGGTAAACATTAAGAGTATGATTACAATGAGGTTTGGAGCACTGAAAAAAAAATTTAATTTAAAAAAAAGATCCAACATCAATTTAAAAAAAAGAGTAAGGTTACAGATAGAAATAGTAATAACATTTATAGTATTTTGAAAAATGGTTCTTTTAACATTATTTGAGTCTTTAGTAATAATGTGGGGTATATGCAAGTTAGTAATATTTGCCAGAATCTGCAGATGAAATGTTGAGAGGGAGAACAACCTGTCTAAAATTAGACCACAACTAAGTGCTTAGCAGAAACAGCACATGTTGCTCGAGCACCTGCTATTTGTGTATCAAGTGCTGTGCTAAGTACTAAAAGTACAAGTAGAGACTTCCTAAGGCTAGTCCTGTACTTTTGTTATTTTACAAGAAAAAAAAAAAATTGGGTCCAAATCAGCTTCAGTGATATTAGACATGTCAATGGTATGAATTTCTCCAGACTGTTTATTTTGAAAGTATCATTTATTTTTTCTAACTTTTTATTTTGGAAAAGTAATTTAAACTTACAGAAAAGGTGAAAGAATAATACAGTAAACATCCATATTTCCATTCATACAGACTCACTAATTGTTAATTTTTGACATATTTGCTTTCCAGTTTTATTTTTATAATAAAAGTTACTTTTTTTCTAATAAAAGGTACTTTTACTAAGTGATAAAACTTAGCATCACCAGTAACTAGATATCGTGACACTTTACCCCCAAATACATCAACATGGCTCTCCTCAGAACAGTTATATTCTCCTACAAGTATACAATCCTTTTATCATAATCAAGAAATTAGCAGGGGCACCTGCTCAGTGGGTTAAGCCTCTGCCTTTGGCTCAGGTCATGATCTCAGGGTCCTGGGATCAAGCCCTGCATCAGGCTCTCTGCTCAGCGGGGAGCCTGCTTCCTCCTCTCTCTCTGCCTGCCTCTCTGCCTACTTGTGGTCTCTCTCTGTGTGTCAAATAAATAAATAAAATCTAAAAAAAAAGAAAACATAAAAAATATTAAGAAAAAAAAGAGATGAACAGATAGTAATAATAAATACAGTGCTGTATAATCCCATACAATCCCATACAAATATAAACAATCCAAATCCAAATTTTTTTAATTATTCCATAATATTCTTTAGAGACGTTTATTTTAAAATCCAGGATCCAGTCAAGAGCCAGGCAATGCATTTAGCTCTTCTGTCCCCTTAAATCTTTAACCTCACACAGATTTTCTGGGCCTTTTTGTTGTTCTTTCCTGACATTGACATTTTTTAAAGTCCAGGCCAGTTGCCTGTATTTGTCTAATTGTTCTTCATAACATAACTTAAACATTTTTTATAACAATGTTGTGTAGATGATGTTGTATATCTCTATTGACTTACATTATGAAGTACGATGTTAGTTTGTCCCATTATTGGTTATGCTAAGTTTTATCACTTAGTAAAAGTACCTTTTCCCCTTTATAGTTAATAAGTGGAATTTTTCTATCGAGGATTGGACCCATAGATTTAGAAGAACATTAAATATGTTATAAGCCATTGCTGTGCATATTCTTTTTGAATATTTGGCCACTGGGAATTCTTTCAGACCAACTCCATGCCTTTTTTTTTTTTTTTAAGATTTTATTTATTTATTTGCCAGAGAGATCACAGGTAGGCAGAGAGGCAGTCAGGGGGAGAGGGGGAAGCAGGCTCCCCATTGTGCAGAGAGCCAGATGTGGGGCTCGATCCCAGGACCCTGAGATCACCCCTGAGATCATGACCTGAGCGGAAGGCGAGGCTCAACCCACTGAGCCACCCAGGCGCCCCAACTCTATGCCTTTTTAACATGTCCTCATCAGTCTCTAATTTTCTTCTCTACTTTCTGGTGCAAGAAAATGTTTCTAATTTCCCTGCTCCAGACCTGGAATCAGCCGTTTCTTTAAGGAGCTCATTTGCTTTGTTTATCCTATGTAATGCTGTGACATCTCCGAGTATTATTATGTAATTTCTTAGCTGTGTTTTGTGTTGGAAACTTGTGATCATATGAACAAATTCCGGAAATTTTTGATTCAGTTTCCTAAGTACTTTGTCAGCCTCTATGATTTTTGCATGGTGCTATGCTGTGTGTGAAGTTAGAAGTGGTCCTTTCTTGGCATTTGATTTAGGTACAATATACTTATATTGAACAGAGGGATTTAAGTTTTTTAAAAGGATAGATACGGATTTTTGAGAACATGCTATATGCTAAGCACTGAGGAAGTTGTAATTTTAAGTCAGTTTTATCTATAAGATACTCATTTGTTGATGAATTCAACAAATGTATTTTTAATACCTGACATATTTAAGGCAGTATGGTAGGCATTCTGCTTTTTTTGGTAACTTACAGGGGAGATAAGACCCTTATAACAAATAAGCATGAACCTCCCAAATAATGTATTGTCAGCAGTGTATGCCTAGATCGATAAATAAATAATCTAAAATGGTAGAGATATTAAAATATTTATGTAGCTTTGTAAGATATTTCATGTGTTTCCTCTTTGGGAATTTGTAATAGTTCAAATCTGTTAATGAAAGTGATTTCTGGCATCTACTGACTGCCTAGTATGTGAAGAGATACAGACATTTGACAACTACAGAAGTAAAACATGTTCATTGCAATATTTAGAAAAAATTTAGAGAGCATAAGCAAGAGGAATCATGCTTCATCACACCAACTAGAAATAATCCCTTTTTATATTTGGGGGCTTCTATGCTTTCAGTCTTTTGTGTGTGTGTGTATTGAAGTTGACACACTGACACACAGTTTATGTTTTTAGTCTTATACTCTCTGTTTACCTGTTTGTTTTCTGTATCAAATTTTCAGCTTTATTTAGATAAAATTGATATATAATGAACTGAACATATTTCAAGTTATACAGTTTGCTAAATTTTGACATGTATATACCAGTCATACCATCATCACAGTCAGGATAATGAACATACTTGGGCCACCTGAGTGGCTCAGTCTGTTAAGTGTCTGCCTTCGGCTCAGGTCATGATCTCCAGATCCTGGGATCGAGCCCCGCATCGGGCTCCCTGCTCCGCAGAGAGTCTGCCTCTCCCACTGCTCATGCTCTCTCTCGTGTGCCCTCTCGCTCTCACACTTTCTCTCTCTCTCTCTCAAATGAGTAAATAAAATCTTTAAAAAAAAACGAAAAAAGATAATGATCATACTCATCACCCTGAAAGGTTTCCTGTTGCTCCTTTCTTCATTTCCTACCTCCTCCACCACAGGTAACCACTGATCTGATTTCTGTCACTATAGACAGTGTGCATTTTTTAGAAATGTATACACATGAAATAATGTAATGTATACTCTTTTTTATCTGGTTTCTTTTACTCAGCATAGTTGTTTTGAGATTCATCTAACTGTTGCAGCTATGGTCGTTCATTCCCTTTTGTTGCTGAATAGTATTCCGTTATATGGGTATACCATAATTTGTTTACCCCTTTGCTGGTTGGAAGATGTGTTTCTAGTTTGGGATTATTATGAATAGCAGTGCTGTGAACATTTATGTATCATCTTTGTGAGGGCATACACTTTTGTTTTTTCAGGACTAGGAGTATTTTATTTCATCTACTGAAAGATTCACATCTTTCCTATTTTAAGACCTCTGACTGGAATGTGTCTCTCAGTCGATGGCATTTTAGAATCTGTCTTAGGGAAGCCAAAGTTGCGAAGTGGTAGGAGTCACCTGTACATGCTTTCAAAGTGTCAGGGTGTCAGCGGCATGGAAGAAAATCCTGGAGACAGGAGCGGAGAACACTCCTTTAACTGCTGGAAATTGTTCCAAGTGCTGGCAATATTTCTAAAGCCAGAATCAAAGAAAATTAGCTCTGCATAATTACAGAACCACGTTCAGGAGACTCTCAGCAGAGGCTTTTTGTGATATTACAGGTTATTTTAGGAAATACTTCATCTCTAGCTCTTCTCATGGCACAGAGGATAATTTTATGTGGCAGAACTTGGATATTGACTCTAAGTGGAAAAGTGATGAAGAATTAGGACTCAGAATTTGGAAGCAGTTTTAGGAATACCTTCACTGATTTATTTTACTTACATTTTCCTTTGTATGTATGCACAAAGGTGTGACTTAAAATAATAATAAAAAAAATCTATGTCTAATTGAGCCAAAACTCTGCCTTTCATTTGGTTTTTTTATGTTCTGTTTTTGGATAGTTTTTATTCGAATGTATTCACCACCCTTTTCTTCTGTTGATCCAGCGTGTTTCTTAAATCTTGTTTTCTTTCATTTTATGTCTTACACGTCTCCACTTAACATGCTCAGTCTTTCCTCTAACTTACTGAACATTTGGAGGATAATTATAATAGTTGTACTACTATCCTTGTCTACTGCATCCATCATTAATGTCATTTCTGAGTCTGTGTTTGATGATTGATTTTTCTCCTCACTGTGGTTTGTGTTTGCTGCTGCTTTGCATGCCTGATAATTTTTGAATGGATGCCAGACATATTGAATTTGACCTTGTTAAGTGATGGAAACTTTTACATTCCTGTAAGTATTCTTGAGTTTTGTTCTGGGATACAGTTACTTACTGAGATAAGATCTATTTTTAGGCTTTGTTAGGCTGGACTAGAGTAATCTTTAGTCTAACGTTAATTTTTCCCCCCTACTGACACTATATAACCTTGTGAGTTCTCTGTCCAATACCTTATGAAATACAAGCTTTTCCACTCGGGTTCATGGGAAGATGTGCTATTCTTAGCCCTAGTGAGATGTCAGCTGCTTTCAAGTACTTTGTTCTGGGCTTTGGGTAGGTTGTCTACAAACTAGTAGCACCAACCAGTACTTACCTAAAGCTTTGTGAGGGGACTTTCTGAAGATCTCTGGTGGTGTTTCCCTGTGAACTCTCTCATCTCCAGAACTTTCCCCTGCAGACAGGTTTCCTTGGCTTTCTTGAACTTCCAGCTCTGTCTCCTCAACCCCAGGAGGCCCTAAGATTGCATGTGGCTTCCTACTTTCCCTGTTCCGAAGTCTGGAAACCCTCTCCCTGAAGTAAGCTGGGATAGGAGGCAGTCTTAGCTCATGTGTTTTCCTTCTCTCAGGGATCACTGTCTGGGTTACATGTTGTCCACTGTCTAAAAACTTGTGTTATACATTTTGCCTGGTTTTTCAGTTGTGTCAGCATGAAGGTAAATCCAGTTCTTATTACTCCATCTTGGCCTTAATTGGAAGACTTATACTGCCCCTTTAATGACTTTACAATAATTTATAATGCAGAAGTCCTATAATTTATTTAACTTGTTTATTATTCTTGGATAGTATAATAAACATCTTTGTAGATAAGTTGTTGTATATACCCATGATTAGACAGATTCCTAGAAAATCAAGGTAAATATATATAGACTTTCCTTTGAAGACTTGTATAATTATAAATAGCAATAATCGCGCCTCGGATAAACCTCATTGGCTACGATACTGCCACTGCGCAAATCTTGTATAATTATAAATAATAATAAACATACAAATAGCCAGTAAGTACTGAGCATTTATACTGACATTCATGGCTTTACATGTATTTTCTCATTTAATTGAAACAACTCTGTGAGGTAGATCTTACCATTTACTCCTACAGATAGGGGCTTGAAGGATGGGATGGTTAAATAGTTTGCTCAGGGTCATGCAGTAGAATATGGCGATGCAAGGTTTCAAGTAGGACTCTGGAGCCCACACTATCCTCTGTTGCTTTAAGATTTGGAAATATTGAAGCTAGAAGTGACCTATAGTCATGTAGCAGTTTTTCATTGTTACTGTAACAAATAGTCACAAATCTGCTGTCTTCAGACAACATAAATTTATTATCTTATAGTCCTGGAATTCACGGGTCTAAAATGGATCTCACTGGGCTGAAATCAAGGTGTTGGCAGGGTTGCATTCCTTCCTAGAAACTGTACAGGAGAATCCATTTTCTTGCCTTTGCCAGTGTATGGAGGCTACCCACATTCTGTGGCTTGTGGCCCCCTTCCAGCGTTGGCTGGTCAAGTCATTCTCTAATTGTATGACTATCTTCTGCCTCTGTCTTCCACTTACAAGGACCCTTGTGATTACAGTAGATCCTTGGACAATCTAGGATAATCTCTCTCTGTGTTAAGATCAATGTTAATTTCATCTGCAGTCTGAATTCCCTTTTGCAATATAACTGAACATGTTCGCAGATTTGGGGATTAGGAGGTCGATATCTCTGGGGTCATTATTCTGCCTTTCACAACGAATGATGCCAATTAGAAGATTTTCCTTTAAGGAATGAATCAACAAGGCCCTCACTTTATGAAACTTCCCTGTTTGAGGATCTTATCCTTCTGTGTTTCCTCAGGATCTTATCCTTCTGTGTTTCCTCTCTGCTCCTCATTCTAGGAATTATCTAGTGATCTAGACTTCAGTGATTTAGAGTTGGCTGTCCAAAACTTACAGTTTTAGATTTCCTAATAATGCATATTTAACTGATTTAAATAAATTAAGCAGTTTTTGAAAAAAAAAAGTTGTTCATTCAATAATTACTTAGTAGGCCCCTGTCTTGTACCAGGCATTGCAGTAGGCACTTTTTATATGTTATCCCATTTTATCTTCACAATGATGTCATGATGTTAATAGTGGCATCTTAATTTATAAATGAGCAACCAGACTTAGGTTACCATAGTTTATAAATCACAGACCTAAGATTTGAATGTAGATTCAAGAAAAGTAGATATTGAGAAAAGATAAAGAAGTTATAATTTTATAATGTATAATCTGCTAATTTTACTTATTTTAATAATTTACATTACTATTGACTACAAAATAATTTTACACAATTTCAAGTTAAATCATTAGGTACTGTAGTACTACACGACTTGGTACTATTTTTTTCCCCAGATAATTTGATTTCCAAAGTGTAGCCATGTTTTATTTTGTAAAAAGGCTGTCGTTGACTCTGTTGCTTTATATCATGTGCGTTTAGCACTTTCTTAATGTTATTCATGTGGTTGTATCGTACTGAACTGAGGCCCAATACTAGAAAGTTGAAACCCTGAATTTTTGTCATCAGATAAATGAGCTATTTATGAAGGAGAAGAATAAGATTTTATCTTTATTCTTGGCATCCGTCACTTGTTTCTTAGTTCTGGTATAGGACAACAGATCTTCTAGAGGTGGGTCTTTGGGTGTAAGTTTCTTTGATAAAGTAGAAAAGGCAGTGCATTTAGCGTCTGGAGGGCTGGGTTCAAGACACTGTCATACTGTTATAGGAGTCTTAGGCAAGTTACCCTCCCTGTAGCTTTCTCATCTGTAATAATATGGATACATAATGTTGGAATTTCTGATTAATAAACTTGAAATGAATTTGAAAATGCTTTTATAAATTATTAAATCAGCTTGTTTAATGATTCCTTGCTTTAAGGATTCTTTTTGGCTTTAGAACTAGAAGTAGTTTTCATATGAATCATTTTTTTAAAGTTCGTTTTTGTAGAAACTGAGAACCAGATGTAAAGTTTACATAGCTTTCTAGTGGCATAGTCTAGAAAAGATTCCCTGATCCTATTTCCTTTTTATTGTTTTTTTTCCCCTTATATAGCTGTTTATTTTATATGCAGCCTTGTCCCTAATATTTGTGGGTCCCAGAGAAAGAATACAAATGGAAGCTCTCATTTTTGTATGTCAGAATATTTAAAAGTTGTAAACAAAGCCAATAAACTAAGTATGTTCTGCCCTTCTTCCTTGACAAACAGAAGCATTGGTTTGAATTTAGAATTCTTGAATTCTCTGGAGTTGGACATCCAGAATATAGCAAAAGTGGACTGTTCTACTTCCCTTTCCAGCTCTGGTTTCATCCTACATGTCAAGGAGCCTCATGTACAAATGTAGACTTCTCAGCCTCCATCTACAATCTCCACATCCCTCTCTGCATCTCTTTGTCCTAGCAGACACATACTGGCAATATATATTCCTTGCCCTACAAGGAATTCCTTGAGAGAACAGCGTAGGGAATAGACCCAGACAGACTCTGCAAGGAGGTGGGAGACTGTTTTAGGTAGAGAATTCCTGCATTCCTAGAGCATGTTTTGGGAGAGAGGAGGGATAATATATCTTTTTGGCCATGAAGTGGGGTGTGGCAAAGGAACCATACCCTCCAAATCGTGCTGCTGGAGGAAGGGGACCTCTTTTGCCTGATCTAAAGGTAAGTATTTTTCTTCATGAGCATGGCATGGATTTGATAAGTTAGTTGGTGAGAGCTAGTAAATTGGTGAGAGATGTGGGTAGTTTGCTATAACCAGGAGAATTATTTTCTCCCTGTGGAAATTATTATCTGTATTTTGGACTCTGTATCAGTTAAAATATTGTTGATTTATGAAATACTTTTAAGAGTTTATAGGTGATGGTACAGTTTTAAAATTTTCCTAAAAGCAAAGCTGTCTGTGTTCTTGGGATTCCAGACTTCAAAGTGAAATTGTCTTGTGAAAATGTGTATTTCCTGTCAATGAGTTGTTAGTACCTAGGTAGTAAATCAGGAAAGCCATTTTCTCTGTTTCTTTTTTTTAATGAAAATTATTCAATATCAAAAAGAAAAAAAAATTCAGTATCCAGAAAAGTTAATAAAGAAGAGTAAATAAATGCCTTTCACTTCAGTAATTGTTAACATTTTGCCATGTTTCTTTCATTTTTGTTTATAGATGAGTACCTAGATTTTGTTGGTTCTGGCTCTATGATTTGAAAGTAAATTGTAGTCATGAGACTTTACTTCTGAATACTTCATTATCTCCTAAGAATGAAGAAATTCTTCTATGCAACCAATATCATACCTGTTAATTAATAATTTTACATATCCTCTGAAATCTAATTCATATTCAAGTTTCCCCACTTATTAGGACAAGCTTCTTAATTTTTTTATCATTTTCATTTAAAATACTCCAATGAAATGCTTTAACCTTCTAGTTTTGATCATAACATGGGAATTAAAAATATGTCCAGTCTTACTATTTTGTCATTTAAAAAAATTACTAAGTATGCTGGCATTCAGATTTTTGTGTATTTTCTCCTTGCCAGGATGTCCTTTGAGGAGCAATAGTCTGTAAATGACTGAGTTCCTCTCTGACATTCTTGAAATATGTTCCTTACCTTTGGTTTAATGTACTTTCTAAATTTACTTTTTCTTTCAGAGAAAATGTTGGCTAAGACTGGGATAAATTAAAGGGATTTGCGTAATTTGAGGAAGACAAGTGAGTTGCCAACGATCTCCTAGATTTATTTTACCTTGAGGGTAGAGAAGAATGAGAGAGATATATATCTGAAAACTGTTTTAGTGATATATCAAGGGGAAGTAAAGATGACAGTACCTTTGGTGGGGAGAAAGCATCTAGACTTGTTAAAATTTACACAAGGGATACATTTGGTTTTCAGCACTATGGATTTCTGAAGTGCACAACAGTATTCATTCCCAATATTTATTAATAATGATATGGTTTTGAAATGGGTATCTTTAACGAGTATGAAAGCCCTGATTTCTTGAGTTGCTTGTTTTTGAATTTTAATTTTTGGCTGAAGCCAGAGATAAATAAATTACACTTGTCATGTAAATTTTTTTAAGAACAGTAATTACTATCATGTAATAATAACTCATATACTTAAGCAAAAGTTGGAATGCTTATATGACAGTTAGAGGAAAAGCAGAGCAATACAAACATTAGAAAAGATTACAAATAAAGGAATATATATCTTTTGCTCAGTTGCTTTGTAAACTAATTTTTTTTACATTAGCCCAGTACACTTCTGAGTATTAAATTGGCTTAATGGAGGAAGCAAGATGAAATATTTGTTTAAAAATATTTTCCTGGGACACGGGTGGCTCAGTCGGTTATGCATCAGACTCTTGATTTTGGCTCAGGTCATGATCTCAGGGTCCTGAGTTCAAGCCCTACATTTATTTAGTTCTGCTCTTACCACAGAGACTGCTTGTCCCTCTCCCTCTGTTCCTCCCACCCCTTCAGGGGTGTGCTTGCACATGCACGTGCTTGCTTTCTCCCCCTCTCTCTAAGAAATAAAAATATTTTAAAAAGATAATCAAATAAAAATTTTTCTCTGTGTGAAACAAGCTTAATGTCGCAGCATGATATTCGATGTGTTAACATCTAAAGCACTATTTAATTCCTATAGTTGATGGTAATAATCCTGGAAAAGTTGTTGAGAAATGTTATCTCTAATTAAAAATAGTAAAACAAATATTTTACTACGCATAATTAACTTACCATGTACACTCATTATAATTTGTTACTTTAATTATCTCAGGGTATTCTCTATTGTGAAAAATTTGATGGATTTACTTTGTTTCTAATTGTTGATTTTATTTGTAGTTGGTTAGTCTGATTTATTGTAACTTCAGAGGATAATATTTTGGAGACGTTTTCGTAGAAACTGTTGTTGTTGGGCTCCTGGGTGGCTCAGTGGGTTAAGCCGCTGCCTTCGGCTCAGGTCATGATCTCAGGGTCCTGGGATCGAGTCCCGCATCGGGCTCTCTGCTCAGCAGGGAGCCTGCTTCCTCCTCTCTCTCTCTGACTGCCTCTCTGCCTACTTGTGGTCTCTCTCTGTTTGTCAAATAAATAAAATCTTTAAAAAAAAAAAAAAAGAAACTGTTGTTGTTTTGGAAGAGTATCAGTAAGGACCGTATATTTGGGTTTATGCAATTTGTGTTATCATTTCCATAGTATATTTTAGTTAAAGTTCCTTATATTCTAGGTGAGCCAAATGTTTTTTACATTTCTCTTGTTTAGAAAATAACTTCATTAATCAGTCTTCAATATTTACTTAAATGTACATAGAAATTTGAGCCACAAAGAAGAAATCTGGCCTAATTAGATGGAAAAAAATGAGTTTATTTTTTCTAATTATTTAAAAGGAGATTTCATACATTCATGTCCTTAATTCTGTTAATAAAGCATTAAATATATTAAAAGACCTATTTTTCATTAAAATTTATTTGTGGAATTATAAGTCCCCAGTAAGATTAAATATTTTAAATTAATATAGTATATATTTGAGAATGTGTTTATCAGCTAACTTTGGTTTTGTTTGATTTATGAACACAAGTCCTTTCAACAGTTATATTCAACAACTGCCCACCTACTACATACTTTTTTTTTTTTTTAAGCTATTGGGATCAGAATTATGTGCCATTTAAAGATATCTATTTCTAGACTAAGTCGTGAATCAGCATTAACGTATATTTTGGTACTGAGCTGTGCAAAAATATTAAAGTATATAACTATTATACAGACACCCATAAACCCACCATCTAGGTTTAACAAATACGATATTTGTTTGAAAAAACGTGTTTGGTTTTTTTTAGAAGAAGTCACAGTGAATAACTGCTGAAATCCCCAGTCCCATTCCTCTCTCCAGAGCAAACTACTATTCTCAATTTACCATGTGTCTTTTCAATATGTGTTTCTGTAACTTTATTGCAGAGGTATATCTCTATAAACATCTGGGGAAGGAAGGAAGTGGACAGAAAAGGGATAGTTATATGACTTTATTTAAAAGATAGAGATTAGGAAACCTGGGTGGTTCAGATGGTTAAGCATCTGCCTTCAGCTCAGGTCATGATCTCCCGGTCCTGGGATCGAGCCCCGTGTCCGGCTTCCTGCTCAGCAGGAAGTCTGCTCCCTCTCCCTCTGTCTCTTCCCTGCTCATGCTCTCTCTCTCTCTGTATCTCTCTGTCTTGAATAAATAAAATCTTAAAAACAACAAAAAAGGAATATTCCTTAAAAATTAAAAAAATAAAAGATTTAAACTAAGGCAGATATTAATATCTATTTAATTTCATGGTAATAGCTTATTTTCTCTACATTAGAAATATTGTATAAATTCAACATTAACAATAAAGTAAAATAGTGACTTTGGAATTAGTCAGCTTTGAGTTTAAAACTTGTTTCTGGGGCGTCTGAGGGGCTCAGTCAGTTTAAGCACCTGGCTTCGGCTCAGGTCATGATCTTAGGCTCTTGGGATCGAGCCCTTCATCGGGCTCCCCACTCAGTGGAGAGCCTGTTTTTCCCTCTTGCTCTGCTGCTCCCCCTGCTTGTGCTCTCTCTCTCTCTGTGTCAAGTAAATAAATAAAATCTTAAAGAACGACAACAACGACAAAAAAACCTTGTTTTTGCCATGTAACCTTGGGCAAGTTTGTTCATCTTTCCAGATTTAATTATCCTCATCTGTAAAAGGTGGATTATATTGGTACCAACTATGTCAGGTTGTTTTCAGTATTAAAATAAGCTAGTCCATGTAGTGCTTGGTGTGATACTTAGTTAATATTTTTTGTATGCCTATTTTCTGAATTCTATAAATTATTCTATTTAATCTTAATATTTATCAATCACTAGAACATGTATAGAACTAAAAGGATATACATCTGCATATCTTTAGTGATTTCTGCTTAGACTGATATTTTTTTAATTTTCATTTATTTTTTGTTAAGATTTTATTTATTTATTTGACAGAGAGAGATAGAGAGAGAAGGAACACAAGCAGAGGGAATGGGAGAGGGAGAAGCAGGCTGCCTGCCGAGTAGGCAGCCTGATGTAGCACTCAATCCCAGGACCCCGGCAGCCTGATGTAGCACTCAATCCCAGGACCCCGGCAGCCTGATGTAGCACTCAATCCCAGGACCCCAGGATCATGATCTGAGCCAAAGGCAGACGCTTAATGACTGAGCCACTCAAGAGCCCCTAGATTGTTATTTTTAAAGGAAGGGAAATACCTTTATTTTATTTTATTTTATTTTTTTTTTGAAATACCTTTATTTTAATGAATGAGTGATACTTAGAGTAATGAGAGATGATTTGAGAAGTTAGTTGGGTGCCATGAGTAAGGCCTTGAATACGAGGCTAAGTGAAGACTTTGGGTAGGGAAAAACCTATACCAGATTAACCTACTGTTGGAGTGAAACAGAGCAGAGGCAGTAAAACTACTTTAGGTGAAGAAGTCTACATTGCATTGAAAAATGTAACACTAGATTTCAGAAGATACTTACTTGCAAATATATGCTACAAGGTAATAGTTTGAAGGTATGCAACATCATAAGGCCACTGAAGTAGAAAGTATCAAGTGAGAAGACATAGAATTTTGGCCAGAATCTTGGGGAATCTGTACTTGTGGGGCAGGAGGAAAAAAGAAACAAAGAATTAGATAAAGAATAATTAGATATAAGACTTTGTAGTATTTCTGAAGCCATAGAAAAAGTGATGAGCAGCAGTGTCAAAAATTAAGATTATGAAGAGGATAAAAACAGAGAAAAGATTATTGAGGGACTATGAGAAGTAACTGATGACCTTGAAGAAAGGACTTTTTGTAGAAAAAGAATGGAGGAACAGGAACCAAATCAGAAGGAATTTATAAGTGGTAAGAAAGTCAGGATGTCATCTGTAGACTACTCATGAGGTATCCAGTATGAAGGGAAAAGGGGAGTATTCTTGAAGGTTGAAAGATGAGGAAAGTAGAGTGAGTATTTTAAATGTTAATATATGTATTCTAAACTTCCAGGAATATGATGTATAACGTACAGAGTTAGTATTGAAAGCTTGTGGGGTGCCTGGGTGCCTCAGCTATTAAGTGTCTGCCTTCGGCTTGGGTCATGATCCCAGGGTCCTGGGATCGAGGCCCATATTGGGCTCCATGCTCAACAGGAAGCCTGCTTCTCCCTCTCCCACTCCCCTGCTTGTGTTCCCTCTCTTGCTGTCTCTCTCTGTCAAATAAGTAAATAATCATAAAAAAAGCAAGTAAGCAAGCAATCTTCTGATTACTGTTTTGGGAAACTGAGAAAATGCATAATGCTGTGTTTTTGCAGAAATTGATCTTGGTGTTTTGTGCAGTCTTACTTCGTTTTACCATATACTTAAGTTGCAACTTTTAATTTGAGATAAAGGTTGTGTAGAAAGGTCCTGTAAATGAACAGTTTCTTTTAATTGCCGGTGAACTCGGTTAGGATTTAGGTGACTAAAAGAATACATTAGAAAAAAAGGAACATGGTTATTTTATTTATTTATTTATTAAAGATTTTATTTATTTATTTGTCAGAGAGAGTGGGGGGAGCATAAGCAGGCAGAGTGGCAGGCAGAGGCAGAGAGAAAAGCGGCTTCCCGCTGAACAAGGAGCCCAATTCAGGACTTGATCCCAGGGTCATGACCAGAGCCAAGGGCAGCCGCTTAACCAACTGACCTACCCAGGTGTCCCAAACGTGGTTATGTGAATGACCATAACAATATTTTATGGGAGTAACAACATAAATTCAGTGTAACTTTGCAATCCTCAACAAAGCAATGATAATAAAGTTATTTTGCTTCTGTAGAATTCATTATTTTAAAAAATTGCCATATTGAGATGTAGTTTATGTATTGTCCAGTCTATGCACTTAAGGTATAAGAATCAATAATTTTTAGTATATCCACAGAATTGTGAATTACCATGATTGATTTTAGAACATTTTCTATAGCACCAGTTAAAAAAGCCCATATCAGGCGCCTGGGTGGCTCAGTGGGTTAAGCCGCTGCCTTCGGCTCAGGTCATGATCTCAGGGTCCTGGGATCGAGTCCCGCATCGGGCTCTCTGCTCGGCAGGGAGCCTGCTTCCCTCTATCTCTCTTTCTCTGCCTGCCTCTCCGTCTACTTGTGATCTCTCTCTGTCCAAAAAAAAAAAATCTTAAAAAAATAAATAAATAAATAAATAAGCCCATATCTGTTAACATTCATTCTCTAGTTCTCTCACTGCTCCAAGCCTTATGCAACTACAAATTTTCTTTTATGTCTGTTCATTTGCCTATTCTGGACATTTGAACTAAATGGGACCATATAACATATGGCCCTTTCTAATAGGCTTCTTTTATTTAACATAATGTTTTTTAAAGTTCATCTGTGTTGTGGTATGTGTTGGTACTTCCGTAGTTGCCAAGTATTCAGTTGTGTAGCTATACCACTTTCTGTTTAACCATTCCTTAGTGATGGATATTTGGGTTGTTTCCACTCTGGCTGTTATAAATAATGCTGCTACAAACATTCATACAAGTTTCTATTTCCCTTGGGTATATGTCTAGGAATAGAATTACCGTATCATATAATTCTGTGTTTAACCTTCTGAATAACGTTTAGACTATTTCCCAATGCAACTACACCATTTTATATTTCCCACCAGCAGTGTATGAGGGGTCCAATTTCTCCATGCTTAACAACACTTACTGTCTTTTTGGTACAGCACAACCCTAGTGGTTGTGAAGTGGCACTTCATTCTGGCTTTGATTTACATTTCCCTGATGGTTAATGAGGACTGTCTTTTCATGGGCTTTTTGGTTATTTATATTTCTTCTTTTGGAGAAATGTCTATTTAGATCTTTTGCACATTTTTATTTGGGTTATGGGTCATTTTATTATTGAGTTATAGGAATTCTTTATGTTAATGTAGATATGTCTTATCAGATATGATTAGCAAATATTTACTTAGGTTTTTTAAAATATAAAAGATGTCTTCTGCATATAGTGTGGCCTTTTGCTTTCCAATCTGTATGCTTCTTATTTCTTTTTCTTTCCCAATTGCGCAGCTAGAGTATTCAGTACGGTGTTGAATACAAGTGGCAAGAGCAGACATCTTTGTTTTGTCCTGATCTTAGGGAAAGTATTCAGTCTTTTACCATTAGGTATGATAATGGCCGTGAGTTTTTTGTAGCTGTCTGTTACCAGGTATGGCTGTTTCCTTCTACTCCTAGTTTGTTGAGTATTTTTATCATGAGATGTTGGTCTTCAACATCAAATCCTTCTCCTACACTATTTAAGATGATTTTGTGTTTTTATTCTTTATGCCATTGATGTATTGTGTTGTGATACTTGATTTTCAAGTACTTTGCATTCCTGGATGAATCCCACTTGCTCATGAAATATATACTTATAGATATTTGCTATTATTTTGTTAAGGGTGTTTGTCTCTATATTAATAAGAGATAATGGTCTATAGTTTGAATCCATTATTTATACCAGTGTTTAGATTTTTTGTTTGTTTTTGGTTTTAATAGGTACTCCTGGAAGATTGCATTAAACAGAATAATTAGCAAAATGTATTTTTAATTAATTAATTAATTTGTTTATTTGACAGACAGAGATCACAAGTAGGCAGAGAGGCAGGCAGAGAGACAGAGGAGGAAGCAGACTCCTCGCTGAGCAGAGAGCCTGATTCAGGACTCGATTCCAAGACCGTGGGATCATGACCTGAGCCAAAGGCAGAGGCTTTAACCCACTGAGCCACCCAGGCATTCCCCCCGACTTTTTTTTTAGTATTTTATTTATTTATTTATTTGACAGAGATCACAAGTAGGCAAAGAGGCAGGCAGAGAGAGAGAGAGGAGGAAGCAGGGCAAAATGTATTTTATAGCCTTTGTCAGAATATAATGCAATTGTAGATGGTGCAGTTTTTTTCATGTCTTATGGGATGATGAATAGAAGAAGTATAAAGATAAATTCGTTTTTTTTAAATATTTAGAATCAACAAAGTAGATTAAAAATAAATGTTGGGATATTTTGTGACCTATATTTAGTTATTTTTTTAAAGATTTTATTTTATTTATTTAGAGAAGGAGAGAGAGAGTGGAAGTGGGAGCAGGGGCAGAGGAAGGAGAGAGAATCCCAAGCAGACTCTGCACTGAGCACAGAGCCCAACATGGGGCTCTATCCCAGGACTCTGAGATCATGACCCGAGCCGAAACCAAGAGTCTGACACTTAATCACCTGAGCCACCCAGGTGCCCCTACTTATTTTTGTATTTGTATTACAGGGGTATACTTTAATATTAAATTTTTTTCATTCTCTCGAGCCTGGGTGGCTCAGTTGGTTGGACGACTGCCTTCAGCTCAGGTCATGATCCCGGAGTCCCGGGATCGAGTCCCGCATCGGGCTCCCAGCTCCATGGGGAGTCTGCTTCTCCCTCTGACCTTCTCCTCGCTCATGTTCTCTCTCACTGTCTCTCTCTCAAATAAATAAAAATAAAATCTTAAAAAAATTTTTTTTCATTCTCTCATCCTCTTATTTAAAAATACTCTGGCCTATTCTCAAAGTGCCCTATTTAACTGTGGTTTATACTTCCTCCTCCCTCCGTCCATACACACACACACACACAATTAGAATCGAACCAACAAGCTTCTGGTACACATTGGTCCCCAACTCATTCTTCAGGCTTCCTTCCAATGAAGTACTGATCCCTTTATTGCTACTAAAGATAGTAGCAGTTCATAATACGGCTTTCTATTGGGGGGGGTAGAGATGAGTGGGGACAAACCTAATTTCTTTCTCAACTTTTAAAAACATTTTGTACTGTAAAAAAAAATAGCTTTTAGGACTACTTGGGTGGCTCAGTTGGTTAAGCATCTGCCTTCAGCTCTGGTCATCTTCGGACAATCCTGGGATCAAGTCCTACATCAGGCTCTTCCCTTAGCAGAGAGCTTGCTCCTCCCTCTGCCTGCTGCTCCCCCTGCTTGTACTTTCTCTCTGGTAAATGAATAAATAAAACCTTTTTTTTTTTTAAATAGCTTTTTGAAGATATAACAGGGTCATTGTTGTTTACACTGAGAAACAAATTTTCATAATTTTGCCCACTCAATTTATTCAAGGTTAATTACTATTAGTTTTCTTTGGCTTTCTCAGAGTAAGCTTTTAATAAATTAAACTTTATTATAATGCTCCAAGAAGGGGAAAATACAGGGCAGCATTGTAGAATCTTCCTTGAATATGAATATTTTCACATTTCTTGGAATACAGCTTGTGAAATAATGTTCTACACAAATCTTATTTCAGTTGTCATGCCTTTTTCATGCTTAGCTCCCTCCCTTGACCATCTTCTCATTATCTCTTCATTATAAAAATTAACTTATTCCTAGATAACACAGACCCAAATGTCCTTTTCCTCTATGATTCATATTGATTTAGCTGTTCCCCCAAACATCTGATTATTGTTTTGCTTCCTTTTCTCATATATGAAGTGTGATCTATATATAATTTATACAGTAAGAGCATGAACTTTTTTGTGGATAGCATTCAATCTCATAATTTTTTCTGTCCCCCAGAGAGTCTGTTGTTGAACTTAATGCCTGTATGTACCACCTATTTTCTAACTTGGTTATCTACCACTAGCCAGTAGACTAACATAAATTATAGAAATTAGGATAATATAATCTAATTTTAGTTTGTAGTGAAGTAATTAAAACTAATTAAGGAAGAAGAGTTATTAAATAGATAAATGAGGGTAAAATTAATCCTGTTCCACTTATGTTCATTTGATAAGTACATTTTAAAAATTAATTTTATTAAGGTATAATTTACATACAATAAAACATACTCATTTTGAGTTGTAATTTGATGTATTTTGACAAGTGTATACACCTATATAGTCATGACCACAATCAGTATATAGAACATTTCCATAACCCCCAAAAGTTTCTTTTTTCCCCTTCGCATGTAGTCATCCTTTCATCCCTGGCTCCAGGCAATCACTGATCTACTTTCTGTCACTCTAGATTCGTTTTGCCTGTTTTAGATTGTATATAAATGGAATCATATCGATGTGTGCCCTTTTGTGTCTTCCTTTTTTCACTCTGCATAATATTTTTGAGATTTATCCATGTTCTTCCATGTATCATTGGGGTTTTTTGGAGATGTAATTTAAATATAGAAAAAAGTCATTCTTTTCAGCACATAGTTCTGGCAAATATGTTTAGGTGAGTAACCACCACCTCTAATCAAGCTACAGAATAATTCTTCCCAAATTCTTTTGTTCATTTTCGTAGCAACCCTCCTCCAATCACCAGCTGCTGACAACCCCTGAGGTTTCCCCTTATATTTTTGCTATTTTGAGAATGTCACATAAATGAAATTATGTAGCCTTTGAGTCTGGCTTTCTTTTACTCAGATATAATCCATTTGTGGTTCAGTTACATTGTTGAGTGAGGTAGTAGTTTGGTCCTTTTTATGGCTGACTAGCATTCCACTTTATGGTTATACTACAGTTTGGCCATTTACCTATTCATAAACATGGGGATTATTTCTAGTTTTTGGTTATAATGAATAAAGCTTCTGTGAACATTGAATTCACCCTTTTTGTGTACATGTTTTCATTTCTTTTGCATAAATACTAGCAGTATTAGCTTCTTAATATGGGAATAGAGGTCTAAAGAACATAAATCTTTTTTTTTTTGCAGGTTTATTGAGATACAGTTGACATCCAGGAAAATTCATCTTTATTAATGTACAGTTCTCAGTTTTGACAAATGAGCACATCATGTAACAACACCACAATCAAGGTTGAGAATTTCATAAGCCCCCAAAATATTCTCTCATGCTTCTTTATAGTTAGTCTTTCCCCCAAAACCCAGACCCTGGAAACTAATAATTAATTTTCTTTCTTTGTAATTTTGCTTTCTTGAGAGGGTTGTACAAATGGAATCATGTGACATGTTGCCTCTATAGTCTGGCTTCTTCCACTGAGCATAATGTGTTCTTTGTTGTACATATCAGTAGTGTGTTCTTTCAGGTGGCTGAGTAACTTCCTCATAGGAATATGCCAAAGATCGTAAATGCAGTCACCAGTTAAGGACATCTGGGTTGATTCCAGATTTGGGCAATTACGAAGAAAAAGTCTACATAAACATTTGTGTACAGGTTTTTGTGTTACTAAATGTTTTCATTTCTCTTGGGCAAACATATCAGAGTGGGATTGCTGGGATCATACATTAAATGATCTTACACTTACCTTTATAAAAAGCAGCCAAACAGTTTTCCCAAATGGCAGTGCCATCTTGCATCCCCACCAGCAATGTGTAAGATCACACCACTTAGTATTGTGAATTTGTTTTAAATTTTATTTATTTGTTTGACAGATCACAAGTAGGCAGAGAGGCAGGCAGAGAGAGAGAGAGAGCGCGGAGGAAGCAGGCTCCCCGCTGAGCAGGGAACCCGATGTGGGGCTCGATCCCAAGACCCTGGGACCATGACCTGAGCTGAAGGCAGAGGCTTTAACCCACTGAGCCACCCAGGTGCCCGTGAATTTTTTTTAATTCATTTTTACCCATGGGAATAGGTGTGTAGTTGTATCTCATTGTGATTTGCATTTACATTTCCCTAATGTCTAATAATGTTCGCATCTTTTCTTGTGTTTACTTGCTATCTGTTTGTCATCTTCATTAAAGTGCTTAAGACTTTGGCCCATTTAAAGAAATAATTGTTTTCATATTGTGGAGTTTGGAGACTTCTCTCTTCTTTTTTTTTTTTTTTTTTAAGATTTTATTTATTTATTTGACAGAGAGAGATCACAAGTAGGCAGAGAAGCAGGCAGAGAGAGAGAGAGGAGGAAGCAAGCTTCCCGCTGAGCAGAGAGTCCGATGCGGAACTCGATCCCAGGATCTTGAGATCATGACCTGAGCTGAAGGCAGAGGCTTAACCCACTGAGTCATCCAGCGCCCTGGAGACTTCTTTATATAAGGACCATTAATCTTGATCATAATGATTAACACTAATATTTACTGAATGCTTTTTCTATGTCAAATACTGTTCTAAGACCTTTACTTGAGTTCTCTCATTTAAATTCACAGTGCTTAAGTTAGATACTATGATTATCCTCATACAGATGATGCAACTATATCAAACACTGGCCAGGTTTTAGAAATACACATTGAATATGACCTTGACTTAAAAGTGACTACAATATACTTTGGTAAATGGAGCAGCAAAATAATTTTATCACTTCCTTGAAAAAAGAAGTGATATCTGAACTGAGTTTTGAGTAGACGCACACCAGACAACCTTAAGAGGTTTTTGGGGTTTTTTGTTTTTTCGGCTTTTTTTTTTTAACTGAAAGTAGTTCAGTATTGCTGGAATATAAAGTAAAATAAGTGTTTGAAAATTGGACATGTAACTAGAGAGAGAGAGATGATCATGTTATCCAGAAGCATAGCCTCATAACTGAGTACAAGCTTCAGTGTTCTCTTTCTGTTTTCTGTCCTTCATGTTTTGACTGGGTTTCAAGGAGCTTCCTTTGCTTCAGCTCCACGCTTCTCATCATTAATAACATTGATCTAAGTAACTCTCAAGCCTCTTGCTTCATTTTATGGATTGCTCCTACTATTAGAAGAAATATGTAATATTAAATTTCTCTTTACTGTTTTCTTTCTGAATGAAAACCATCTGAAATATCATGCTGGGGTGCCTGGGTGGCTCAGTGGGGTAAAGCCTCTGCCTTTGGCTCAGGTCATGATCCCAGGGTCCTGGGATCGAGCCCCACATTGGGCTCTCTGCTTGGCAAGGAACCTGCTCCCCTCCCTCTCTCTCTCTGCCTGCCTCTCTGCTTACTTGTGATTTCTGCCTGTCAAATAAATAAATGAAATAACCAAAAAAAAAAAAATAATAAAGATTTTGAAATATGCTGATACAAGAAAGAAAAATTACTTGTTTTTTTGTTCAATATATCACTGTATTAGAATAGTTTTTTCCTTAAATATCTGCCTGTAACGAATTGTTTGCTCAAATAAACAATATTTAGATTAGCTTATCTGGGTTCTCTGCCCAGGGTCTCACAAGACTGTACCCAACATGTGCGTTGGGGCTGCAATGTCCTAAGATCCATGGTCCTCTTCTAGGCTTACAGGGTTGTGGCAGAAGTCATTTCCTTGCAGCTGTAGAACTCATGGGAGCTTGTTGCTTCAAGGCCAGCAGGAGAGTGTCTCTGAGCTCAGGAAAGGCCTAAGCCCTCTAGTTTTTTATAAATTAAACTTTTAATTTTAAGACAAATGAACTTCTGCTTGCAGATGTAAAAAATAATACAGAGAGATCCAGTGGATCCTTCACCCAGTTTCTTGTTACATGGATGTTTTGCTGTGCAGATTTTTTTTTAGACTGTTACATAGGAATATTTAGGGAAGCAGTTTTCTCAGTTCAGATTTCCAAGGGATGAGCCTCTGGTAAAATGGAATCATTACCAACCAAATTTTTATTCTTTCATGAGTCTTAAAATTTTTTTGAAAAATTTTTTAATTGGAGCTAACATTTGAAGATACTTTTCAGATCAAGATCTCTTTCTCGGGTGCCTGGGTGGCTCAGTGGATTAAGCCGCTGCCTTCGGCTCAGGTCATGATCTCAGGGTCCTGGGATTGAGTCCCGTATCAGGCTCTCTGCTCAGCAGGGAGCCTGCTTCCCTCTCTCTCTCTTTCTCTCTGCCTGCCTCTCTGTCTACTGTGATCTCTCTCTGTCAAATAAATAAATAAAATCTTTAAAAAAAAAAAAACAGATCTCTTTCTCTTCAAATTTTCTTTTTCAGTGAATAGTATTACTCAAGGGTTAGTCACACTGCAAAATTAACACAAATCCGAACCTGTCCACACTTCTGATACCAACTAAAAAAACTCGGGGGGTTCCCAAAGCCACCTTTAGTCTTAATAATATGTTAGCAGTACTCACAGAACTCACTGAAAGCTATTATACTTGTGGTTATGGCTTATTATGGGGTAGGCTACAGGTTAAAATTAGCCACACACACAAAAAAAAAAGCCAATAGAGCAGTCTTGGAAGCTCTGTGCTTCCACAAAGCTTTCCCCATGGAGTCAGGTCCCAGCATTGATGTGTGATATTAGACATAGAGTATTGTTCACCACAGCAGCTCACCTGAACTTCGGTGTCAAGAGCTTTTATTGGAGGTCCCTCGAATAGTCATGACTGATTGCCCACATGGTTGATCTCAGGTTGACTAATAATAGATGATTCAAAACCCCTCCCCCCAAATCATGTGATTGGTCTTTCTGGTGTGACCAGCCCCACCATATGATATAAAATGGCTAACTCCATAGTCATGACTGATTGCCCACATGGTTGATCTCAGCTTCCAGGTTGACTAATAATAGATGATTCAAAACCCCTCCCCCCAAGTCATGTGATTGGTCTTTCTGGTGTGACCAGCCCCACCATATGATATAAAATGGCTAACTCCTGACCTTAAAAACATTCCTATCAAGTATGACCTGTGTTACCTCCCAGAAGCTAAGGGAAGAGGCCACATCTCTCCTTGGGCAAGGCCAAATTCTTTACTATGTTTACTGTTAGAAAAACAAGTTTTCTCAAGGTTTATTCAGCCTTTACTCATTCATTCATTCATCAAATTTTTTTTATTCTGTGTGATATATAGGTTGTTGGTCTCTGGGTACACACAGACATCATCCCTGCTCTGTAGATCTTGCTTCCTAGTGTAAGTATAGGATTTTGTTCCTCTGATTCTGTTAGCCAACACCTCCAAAACACCATAGACCAAAACAATAGTCTAGGTTGAACTCTCCTATGAAATGAAATTGAAACATTCATTAAGCTATTATAACAATGTTTTTCAAACTTTTTTGACTAGGACCCAGTATAGAAATGTCTTTATAAAATGTTTGTGGAATGTGTATTTGTAGGGATGTGTATCTATTAAGATATAACCAACATTTTGCAAAACAGTGGTCTGCTTCACTTATAAAGAATGTTAATGACTATTCACTGAATTAATGATTCAAAAGGAGATTTCAACTCACAGTTCAGAAACATCGTCTTGGGGCGCCTGGGTGGCTCAGCCATAAAGTGGCTCAGGCCATGATCCCAGGGTTCTGGGATTGAGCCCCACATTGGGCTGCCTGCTCAGCAGGAAGCCTGCTTCTCCCTCTCCCACTCCCCCTGCTTGTGTTCCCCCTCGTGTTGTGTCTGTCTGTCTGTCTGTCTCTGTCTCTCTCTCTCTCTCTCTCTCTCTCTGTTAAATAAATAAATAAATAAATATCTTTTTAAAAACCCCAACATTGTCTTAAACAATGAGATCATTGAGAATACTGATGGCCTATTACTAGAAGGAATCAGCTTACTAGGAGGAATTGAGGTGCAAAAGTACCCATTTCCGTGGGATAGTCTCTAGATGAACAGCCTGGGAAGTATAGTATTGCTAGTAGTAATATTATTCAGTAGGGAAACTTAGGAAGACATAAAACCAGTATGTTTTTCTTTCTGCTTTGTAGCTGCTTTCTCATACTCCCTTAAGATGATTTCTGCTTCATCTTTCCTCCAGAGACTGCTCGGCTAGTCTTTCCTTTCATTCAGATTTCCTTATAAAATGGCCTCCCTCAGTTAGACCTTCCCTGAATCCACTCTAAAATGGTCACCCTACCACTTCTAATCACATCATCCTGTTTTCATTCTCTGCATATCCTTTACCTAATGTTTTTCCTATTCTCTCCACTCCCTCTCTAAAATCTGAGCTCCATTAGAGGAGCAACTTCCATCATCTTGTTTTACTCTTTTATTCCCAGCTCATGTAACAATGTCTGGCACATAGTATGTACTCAAATAATACGTTCTATATGAGTGATCTAGCTCATGTTCCTCTTTCACCCAAAACAGAACACATTTCTCTTAGTGAAAGTAGAGTATACTGTAATTATCTTGTTCATTATACCACATTTCTGTTTGGCAGTCTAAGATTGAATTTGCTTTTTTGGCAAGCTCATTATACCATACACTCATTTCATTTACAGTGAGCTGAAATTCCCTGGTATTTTTCACATGAGCTGCTGTTAAGGCATGCACCCATTTATTTTTTTACTTAAGTAGTTGTTTTGTGTATGTGTGCAAGCATGCCCGTATATAGATTCAGCCTCATAAGACTTTTTTTAAATCAGCATTTTTGGGTATGCACTAAGAGGAAGGCTAATCAAGAACTAATGGTAGGGTGGCTGAGGAGAGATTAGGCTAAAATGAAAGGCAGGTAGGAACCCAGGAGACTGACCAGTTGGCACCAGTTCACAAATTTAAACTGAAAGTACTCATTTGAAGGGGTTTAGTGCAAACTGAGGAAGTAGAATCAGTTGGATAAATTTTGGAGGGGCTCACTTGACAGGATTAGGTTTGCTTTTTCCTATTCTTAAAAGAAATGTAGCATGACTCTGCCATGTTGAGACTCAACATCAAGATGACACCCTTTCCTATCTGAATTATGTTCTCTGTCCTCTTTCCCCTCCTTCCCTACCCTTCCTTTCCCATGCAACCCCCCATCCCACACGATGCCTGCAAGATCCTAACTGTTCTGGTTCAAAACAGCCAGGGGAACATTTAATTGCCCTTAGTCATTTGTCAAACCTTAAGGCATTGTGGACTTATCAACAGTATTACAAGTCAGTGCCTCTCATATTGTTACTAATTCTGTTTCTGTGCTATGCTCCTTGAAATCTGAATGGCTACAACCAATATTTTTAGACACTTTTTCCCACCTTAGAAGCACTTCTGCTTATAGTATTGGAACTTCGTTTTTGAGTCCTGACTTGAGGTTCCTACCTTACTGATCTGCCCATCATTTTATAGTTTCAGGTCATATGATGACACCTTTTTTTCTTCTTTAACTTTAAAAGTTCTACCTTTATAAAGTCAGAGACACACAACTGCTATGCCTAGATGGTTATAGACCCCAGGAGGGCCTGTTTATCATTCTCATTCAGTTCTCATCACTTCTGCTTCCACGAGTAATTTTTTCTCTTGTGATTAGAATTGCATCTAGAGACACAATTCCTCACGTTACTTACTTTGCATTCTGCAAGGTGAAATTTTAATATGGCAAAATTACATATACTTTGTGATTTCTATAATGCTTTTGGCTCTTTGTATATAGCTACTCTTTGACATCGAATAAAATTCTATTTCTTTTGCCTATGACTGTAGATGAGGTTTAAATACCTTATTTTGTCCTTATTGCAGACGTATCTGTATCAGCCTCCCCTTCACATCATTTATATTTGTTAACAATCATTTGAGTATTCTAATAGTTTTTTAGAAATTATCTTAGGATTCTGAAAATTAACATTGGTTTTTCAATGTAGTGTATACAAAAACTAAGTGTCTTTCAACATAACTGATGCTCAGTTTCCCCTTTAAAAGACGTGAAAGAGGTGTTTTCCTTGGTATTTATTTTATTAACACATTCAGAGACATTTCCAGAAGAATGAGATTGTGGTGGTTAGTGTTACCAAGCCAACTCTGTAACTGCGCAGTTAATTTCCTTACGCTGTTGCCCTTCCTCTTTACCAAGACCCATCCAGGCTGTAAGAGTGTCCTTCACCTTGGGTTCTGTCAGAATGCCACCACCAACCCCCAGCCTCTTGCGCTAGGGAAAAAACCAATGATGGCGACTTGATAAACTGCTTTGGAAATTGGAAAGATTACTGATTCCTAACAGAATATCATAAATTTTAATGCTTCGTGAACTTTGGATCAGTTGTCACCTATGTGGGAATGGTAGGCAATACTTAACAAAATGGTGCTTTTTTTTTTAAAGAGTTGAACTCTACTCTTGTACCAGTGTGATAGACGTGTACTTATCTCATCTGTGCCTGACCTCTTTGATGTGCAGTTGGAAGTAAGATTTGATTTTATTTTTAAGCACATAGGAATATCATGAAATGAGATAAGAAAATTCACCAGAAATTATGGAAACATTTGGGCTGTAAAATGGTTTGTAAATTAACATATTCAACAAGTTTTTAGAAAATTTCTTTTCAGGACACCCATCTGGCTCAGTTGGGAAAGTATGTGGCTCTTGATCTCAGGGCCCTGAGTTCAAGCCCCACGTTGGTTACAGAAACTACTTAAATTCGATTTTTTTTTTTTAATTTTTTTCCCCTAAGAAGAATTTTAGGAAAGTTGCTATAGGAAGTTAATATGATTTACCAAAGTGATACTTATCTGTAATATTTTTATTTTTTAATTGGGGTGATATTTTAAATTGTTATCTGGCAATGGTCATGCATATTCTACATGGCCAAAGCTGGGGCAATTTGAACAAGTAAATAATCATAGTACCAGATTATAACCCATAGAATAAAATAAATATCCATGAGTCTATATAGTGTAGTATATGCTATATAAATATAATAATAGTATAATTATAGTATGTATGTCATTAATATGTAGTAATTATTATTAATATGTGGTATTATATATTAATTTATAATATGCTATATATAAATAATTGAATGAATGGAGAGAAGAGACAGCTTTATTTACAGTAGAATTTCGATTAAAAATGTGGGGGAAATGATAGGAATAGAAAATTTGCATACCAAAATAATCGTTATAGGCAACAACTGTCAATGCATGCTAAAATTACTGGGCAAATGTATATGAGAAACAAGATATTTGTTTACTCTCATTAGGTACTTATTGATAAAAGGAGAGATTTATAGTAGAGATCATGGTAGACACCACTTGAACCAAGCAATCAAAATCAACATCCCTAGTGAATAATAAGGTATACTGACATCATCCACCCCCTGATACAGATGATCCCTGAGACAGGCAGTGTCACATCACAGCAACAACAGTAATACCTAACATCTCTGATTGTTTGTTTGCCAGACACCACAGTAAGCACATTTTCGGCTGGGCCTCACTACAGCCCTAGTATCACAAGGTAGGTGCTATTATATCTCCATTTTACAGATGAGGAAGCTGAGGCCCAAGTAAATGATGAAACTAGGACTAGAACCTGGGGCTGGCTGACTCCAGAGCCTGTTCCCTAAATAACAACATTATGCTGAGCATAACTTGTAGTGTTGTAGCTAATTTATGGACTGATGAATGCAGTATATTTAATATTGTCAAGTAAGTAGTAAACTTTGTGAGGTTTCATGGTTTGATGGAAGCAGAAGATGAACTTCTAAACAATACAGTATTGAAAAATCAACACACACTAACATAAAAGGTTAAATATTACTTGTTTTCATATCATGTATGGCTTTTTAATAAATAAAAGTTTCCAAAACTAAGTAAATGAATAAAATTTTTCATCAAGTATTCAGGTATTATTACTAAAACTGCCTAGCAACCCTAAATCTAAAAATTGGATACCCTTCTCTTTATTTAATCATTTATCTGTTCGCTCATTCCTTCTGCATAAAGTCCAGATATTTTAACATAACTTATAACACTTTTGATAATCTAAACCATTACGTTTTAGTCCCTGTTGCTTATCATTTTCTACATGTACCTTTTCTTGTTATGCCAAGCTACTTGTTATTCCCAGAATGTAACTTCTTAAGTTTCTTTATTATATAACATTTCTTTTTTTCTTTTTTAAAGATTTTATTTTTTATTTATATGACAGAGAGAGAGATCACAAGTAGGCAGACAGGCAGGCAGAAAGAGGGGGAAGCAGGCTCCCTGCTGACCAGAGAGCCCAATGCAGGGCTCAATCCCAGGACCCTGAGACCATGACCTGAGCTGAAGGCAGAGGCTTAACCCACTGAGCCACCCAGGTGCCCCCTCCATTATTTTGAAGCACATCTCAGTCATATCACTTCATCTATAAATATTTCAACTTAAATAGCTAGAAGTCAGACACTTTTTGTCTTTAAAACACCACTGTAAAATCAGTTTTATACCTAAAAAATAATTATAATTCCTTCATAATTAAGTATCTGGTCTAAGTTAAAATTCCCTAGTAGTTTAATAAATGTATTTTTACAGTTGATCTTTTCAGGTACCTATCAAAACAGGGGCTACTCATTACATTTGGTTGATAACGTATTTTAAGTGTCTCTCTCTTTTTTTCTCTTTTATCATTTAGTCTTAAATCTCTTTGTTTTGTTCCTTTGCTGAAGAGACTGAGTCATTTATATGTAGAGTTTCCCACATTCTGGATTTTGCTGATTACACCGACTGATGTCCTCTAATATGTTCCCTCTCTCTCCGTATTTGCTGTAAGTCATAAAACAAATTAGTATTAAGAAAAATACAACTTCTGTGAATATGTACTATTTGCCTGAATTGCTGTGTGGATGATTAAAATAAAGGCAATACTTTCAATAGTATTACCTTATGGATGTAAAGTTCAAAATTAATGACACTAAAAAAAGAAAGGAACGTCATGGTTAGCTAGAACTGGAGACCTGGGTACTAGTACAGGTCACGAGATGAGAGTAGGCCTTTTTAGTTCGTGAACATGGCACTTCACAGATGTGAAGAAAGCAAGTAAAATAACTGCTTTGCTTCCATCAAAAACTCTGAAAATAGATCTAAGGGTAAAACTCAGAAATAGTCTTTGACAGATTATAATTTGCTCTTCGGCCAGTTTTTCCCCTTCTTTTCTCATTTAAAGTAGGTCTTTATTGATAGTTTGTGGAAAAAACATGTTCTATGCAATAAATAAAATCCAGAAGAAGTTACCACAGTAATGTTTGGCACATATTATTAAGATAAACTACAAATTTATTGTTTTTAGAAGGTTCGTTTTATATGAATATTTAAGTAAATAATGTAACTCTTCTTAAAAAGGTTTGAAACTAGCACACTGGCTTATCACAAACAATTTAAGAGAACTAAAATGCTTTGTAAGTTTTAATATCATATTACTATATTTGCTTTCCTTTTGATTGCAGAATTTTTAATGCTCTCCTCTTGGCTTCCATGACACCACCCTTTTGCTGAGACTGACCTTACCATTCTTATGGTTGCTGTTTGTTTTCCTTCATTATGTCCTCTTCTGCAATTCCTTGAACTTGGTGTTTTGGGGTTTCCCTGTTGGCTCTCTTGTCCGCATTGTCTCTGCAGGCAGTAACACTCATTTTCACTCATGGCTTGCTATCTCTGTTCTGTTTAAATTGTCTTCCATTGGAGCCTCTCTGTCCACTCTCACCCCTGGGCCTGAAGCTTAGCAGCCCTCTCTCCTGAGAAAGGTTGGAAGATTTTTAGATATCACACAGTTTTATCTGTGTTGTTGAAAATTCCTTTTTCTTTGTTTTATTCTTACTAAGAAATTGCTTCTGTTTTAATATTTGAGACCTTTTAGACTTTCATATTACTTTAAAAATATGTGAAATGGGGGCTCTTGGGTGGCTCAGTGGGTTAAGCCTCTGCCTTCAGCTCAAGTCGTGGTCTCAGGGTCCTGGGATCAAGCCCCAAGTCAAGTCTGGTTCTCTCCTTATCTCTGCCCCTCCCCTGCTTGTGCTCACTTGCTTGTTCTCTCTCTCTAATAAATAATATAAATAAGTGTGTAAGTAAGTAAATAAATAAAAATATGTGAACTAGAACATTCGCCCAACAGAGGAGACTGTAACCTATAGTACATGTGAGTATAGCCATGTGATTATTCTCCCCTTCTTCTTGGAAATTTATAATTTCCATCCCTGCCAATAATAAATTATTTGTATGCAACTAAAATATTTGAAATGGACAGATTCCCAGTGTGGGCTGGGTGAGTATGTGGGATAATCATTCCACCAAGAAAGAAGAGATCTGACTTCACCCTCAGATTTTAGCACATCTAATTTCTGGAACAAATCTCTTTGCGTCTTTCTGTCATGAAGAAAAAAAGATATAACAGGTGGTATGAAAGCTTTTTAATTTTCTAATATGTGGCATTCATAAAGGCTAGTGATCATACTTTTTCATTCTGTTCTATTTCATGTTTTTTGGTGCTGGTCTGGACCCACTAAATTTATATCATGAGTTGCTATTAGGTCATGATCTGTGGCTGTGGTTTAAAAACACTCATACCATAAATCCTTGAGTTTACCCCATAACAAAATATGATATATCAGATCTTCCATATATTCCTTTCAGTTGCTATCAACATAATTAATATATCACATATGAGATCATCATTATGTTTCACTTTGGCTTCTTTGTCTTATAAAATTTAGATATGATATTAAAATATAAGCCTTTTTGTTATGTTTAGGTTGTGGGGTTTTTTTTGTTTTTTTTTTTTTTTGTCATTTATCATATAGGTTGGGGGGGGAGTATGACCTCTGCCTTTATATTTGATTTCTAAGCAACTTCTGTTTAAAAAAAGTATTTTGAAACTATGACAACCTTACAGAAAAGTCACAGGTGAAGTACAAAGAAATTCTTCCACTTTGTAAAGAATTGGAAAGTAGATTGCAGACCTGATATTACATCACCACTGAAGACTTTAATATGTATTTCCTACAGATAAGGAAGATATATTTCTGTATAACTACAGCTGAACCATAATAAGTGGAAAGTTGATACAGCAGGAGCTGTGGAATGGGGAGAAAGATAGAACAAAATACAATTAAGTAGAGCTGACAATTTAATGAGTAAACACTCATAAGGGAAAAGAGAAAGACTGTGGCACTGAAAAAAGCATATCAGCTACCCTTTTGCATGTTTGTGATATATGTGTGGATTGGGAAATGACCTACATTAAAAATGTTTTACTTAACACCTCAGTATGGATGTTCTTTGGGAATATAATTTTAAAATACTGTCTTCTCGGGGCACCTGGCATGGCTCAGATGGTTAAGCATCTGCCTTCAGCCCAAGTCATGATCTTAGGGTCCTGGGATCAAGACACGAATCCGAATCTGGCTCCCTGCTCAGCGGGAGGCCTGCTTCCTCCCCCTCTCTCTCTGCCAGCCTCTGCCTACTTGTGATCTCTCTCTCTCTCTGTCAAATAAATAAATAAAATCTTAAAAAAGAATACTGTCTTCTAATAGCAGAAGAAATATTTGACCATGGATTTTATTATTGTTGTTTACTATTAAGATTTATTGTTAAATAATTGGGATTTTGAGTCAAGTAATAGAATGGAAAAGCTTTAATGGGAGAAATGAGATATTTTGGAAATCATCCTAGTTCTGAGGATAGTATCAGTGAGTTAAGAAGGATATTGAAAGAAAACAAGAGAACTGACATCTTCCATTCCAGCCCTGACCTCTCTGAGGATCCGGTCTTCAAATTTTCAGTTTCTAGAGCTTTTAAACTTATTGCACACATATACGTGTCCTTTCTTGACTAGATATCCTATTTCTTTTACCTTCTCCTAAACCAGCACTTGGTCTAGAAACTAAGCATTTACGCTCCCTGCTCTTCACCTGCCTGTATCTAATTGATTTCTACATCTTGGAAAGAGCACAGGAAAAAAAATTCATTTCATCCTAGCTTTATTGCCAGTGTCTCTGCAATTTTGAGAAAGTCATTTGGCTTCTTTTGTATTCAGATCAGTCTGTGTACATTATGCTGTTTGAACCACATATGATTAGGAGGCTGGTGCTCATCACGAGGCTCTTTGCCTTTTAATCCCTGCTTCACCAGGTGATCTGGGGTGAGTTACTTCTTCATGTATCAGTATCCTCAGCTCTAAGTATATATATACCTCACTGGGTTGTTTTAAAGATTGAGTATATATATATATATGCACACATATATAATGAAGAATAGTGCCTAGAATACAGAAAGGATTAAATATGTGCTAGCTCTTACTACTGTTGTTATCATTATGACTTTTTGCTTGTGCTCAGGTTGTTCTAGCATTTTGTAATACCGCTGTGAGAGTACATCTACCATTTGCTACTCCTCTTCATTATTGCCATTTCCCTGTTACTGTTCCAGATTAAGTGAGTTATTATGTGAAAAATACTTAGAGTAGTACCTGGCACTTAGTATGCACTAAGTGTTAAGCCCTTACTCAGTGGTTCTTGTGAACAACCTCTCAGGACAGTCAGGTCCTTTCCTTGCCATTAGTGGTTCTCTAAACTTTAATTTCTTCCCCTGCTGCCCAGATTGGTCTTTCCTGGACATTGGTCATATAATGTTGCTCCATTCTGAGACCTTTGGTGCTTAAAGGGAAAGAAACAAAAAAATGTTCTTTGATAGAAATATCATATAACTTTCCAGGACCAACTGAAAAACATGGTATTAATAAAGAAGTAAACTTGAATTTTGAAGCAGTGAAAATTTTGTTTTAGGTATGTTAGGGCATTACTTATTAAAACAGTCTCAACTTTTTACAGGAAGAGAAGTTCCTGAAATTCAGGAGGACTTGTTATTTATTTTTAGCCAGCAACTGAAACTAGAATTTTATCTGAAAAACTCCACTGTTCAGTTAAAATAGATCATGAAGGGTAAAGGTCAGGAAGGTTTTATCAGTCTTTTTATGTTAGGAAAATAAACTAATGTATTTCTCCAGGTTTAAATAAGGAAAAAATATAAGTGTTGTTATTTATTCTCTGTGGGCGTACTGACAGCTCTCCAGTGTTTTTATCGAAATCTTAAACTTCTCTTTAGAATTTAAATGAAAATAGCTTCGTCTGTCTGTTAGCTTTTTGTGAGAAGAATCAGAAGAGAACTTATCTAATTTCTTAAAGAGAAGTCACTTGTTCTGTGTTCATTTGCATGACCTGCTCCTTAACCCTTCGCTCCTCGTTGGCTATTTTCCTACTTCCAGTATTTTATGGTATCCTGGAGAAAAGTAATTTTCTCCAGTAAAAATTGCACCGGATTTTGTTTGTTAATATTGATAGCTATATAAAGCTAATTCACCACAGTTTTAGTTTTCAGATGAGCTCTTAAAATCAGGTTTTAGGTGTTTTTTTTAAAAATTTGACTGCAGGAAGTGGCAGAGCAAGAGTTAATGTGTTACACGGAGGGAAGAACAGTCCATCGGGGGTTAAATTGCAGAGTCTAATGGAATAATAACTGGTAGCACCATCTGCTGGCCTACTTCCGCAGAAGGAGTCAGTATTTTTAACGACATCTCTAATATTCATGCTGATGCATTTTGATGCTTTGTGCATTCATTTCTTTCTGTGCTTTGTTGGAATCTGGCTATCTGCTTACAGCTATTGAGGAAACTCAGCTCTTCAGGAGGGGTGTACGGCCTTTTTCATACCTAAATTGGATGAACAGTGGATATAAACTTGCCAAGGCAGAAATGTGTTGATAAATCACAATGTGTGTTTGTGGAGGGTTGTGCATCTCTTGGTTGCAGCTTGCTAAATAGGCCATTTAGGAATCTTCTTTCAATGCTTTTTTCTTGAGCACTGCCTGGGGTGGTGAAAAAGCAGAGGGCAAGCCTTTGTCTGACGCCAAAAATGTCTTCAGTGAAGAGGCCAAGAGGAAGGGTAAGTGAAAGCCTGAATGAGTGGGAGGAGGAGGGGTTCTTTGGGCTAAAAGGCTAATGGGATTGAATAACCTTCCTTATTACTGGCTGCTGCTGCGGGAGTCGGACTGCATCGCCATCTTGAGCTTGTTGCTGTTTTCTCGAGTCTTGGTTATTTGTTATAGCCTTTAGGCCTTAAGGTGGCATTTTAGTCCGCGTTCTAAACCCTCCTTCCTTTCCCAGTGCTGCGGCACTGCTATGAAACCTTTGATGAGGCAGGTATAGAACAGATAGCCAGTGAAGCACACTGAAACCAGCATGAAAATGTGTGTGGAGATTCCTGGTGGTTTTTCCCTTTGCTATAGTCAGAGGCATGTTTACGGGTAAGAACATAACAAAACTGTGATCTAAGTCTCTGTGGGTGAATGCGTGTTTGAAGAAGAGATTCTTTTTTTAAATGCTGTTGATCTGCTTCCTGTGATATTGCTAAAATATTAATAATTTTAACGTCAAACTGTAAAACTTGGGGTTTTTTTTCCAGAATTGCTTGAGCCAAATAATTACGATATAGAAAGAGAAAAAAAAAAATCACATTTAACTCCTTCACGGAAAAACTAAAACTTTCTCTAATTTTAAGTATGGGAATGTCTGTTTACTAACTAGCTATGTTTCTGCATAGATTGCACATTTAAAAAATGATTTAAGTGATTTCCGGTTCTAGTTCTAATTTCATGTGAAACAGAGAAGCTTTAGATTTCTAAAAATTATAATAAACCAAGGAGTAGTCACTCTAAATTAAAATTGCTATTTTAAATTTATTAATAATTTTCAGAGTTCTGGAGTCCTGAGGAGGAAAGAAAAGACTTAATTCAAATGCACAGAGTGTTTACAGGACAGAATTTGAATCAACTAATCAAGAATGCTGTGAAAATATCAGTGAACCTACATTATCTTTCTTTAACCTTCATTTTTAAAAGCAGTAGTTGAGCTTTTTATTTTATACCTACACTAATGTCCAGATCAGCAAACTGTTTTAATTTTAAATTTGTTTGTAGCACTCACATACTGGCTCACATATTTTACTTGAAGCATAATTTTAAATGTTTATTTATTTATGTTAATTGTTAATTGTTTTGGTGTACTTTGATACACTGTATAAAAAGTATTCTGATTTCTCTAGCCTCCATCTTCCAAGAAGAGTGATGGTTCTGGGACATATACTAAGTTGCAGAATACCCAGGTGAGGATCATGTCCGAGAAGAAGCAGAGAAAAAAAGTGGAATCAGAAAGCAAGCAAGAAAAGGCTAATCGGATAATATCAGAGGCCATAGCAAAAGCAAAGGAACGTGGGGAACGCAATATTCCTCGAGTAATGAGTCCTGAAAACTTTCCTAGTGCTTCAGTTGAAGGAAAAGAAGAAAAGAAAGGTAGACGGATGAAATCGAAGCCAAAGGACAAAGAGAGCAAAAAAACAAAAACTTGTTCTAAGTTAAAAGAGAAGACAAAAATTGGGTAAGTTGGTTGAGAATTAAACTTAATTCCTTTGAATTTTTTTGTCAAAGCGCAGTCTGTTTCATCTTTTACTTTTGATTTGTGTGTAATGTATTAACTCCCTCTTTGAAGTTTTAAGTTGTTAGATTTTGTGTGTACCTTATTTCCTTTTTTGAATGAATTGGGGAATATTCCAAGATTTACTGAATTTTACAATTCTGCTATCATAGCTTATTGTATGTTAATATTAGTAAAAGGCATTTAAAGTAGGAAAATATTTCATACATAAAATGGAAAAAGGAAAACAAAACCAAACCCATTGTTGTGCCCATTCCAAATTCACTTTCTTTACAGAAAGTGCATTGAAATCCTGGATAAGATTTCTTTACCCCTTAGTTGTACTTCATTGGGCAGCTTATAGTTTGGAAATGTGAGATCCAATCTTTTCTCATAAACCCACAACTTTGGACTAAATGGAATGACAAGAAAACTAAGACCATTTAAATCAACTCTGAGTAGGGCTCAGCTCTTCCTGGTCTACTCCCTCACTGTCTTTCTGATTTACTTTATGTAATAAAGAGGCCAGGTGAGGATTAATGCTCCAAGACAATTATAAGGCCAAGGAACTGCTCTAGAAGGGTACATTAATCTTTGGTGTTTTTATTTGACTACTCATCTGATACATTTTCAAAAAATAAAATATAATAAATGTTAATATTTGTGTTGTATTTAAATTTTTGCATGCAAGGGTAAAAATAGCCCAAGGTCAACAGTTTAGGATTATTTTTGCAAGAATATTTTGTCATTTTTGAAGGCGTTATGTGAAATTTTAGATAAAGTGTTTAATCTGGTTTTTTTCCACACAAAGTACATAGTAAAGAATTTATTATGAAAATCTTCATTTGCTTAAGAAATAATTGATATATTATATAGATATTTAGAACTAATATCTATATATTAGTTGTAAAACAACTAATATATTTGTATTTGTAAAACAAATTTGTAAATTTGTAAAACAAATTAATTCTCAGCATTTTAAATGTAGCCACCAAACTGAATTATATTGTCATATCCTGAGGCCTTTCAGTCCAAACCATTAAATAACATGGGCTCTCTTGTCATAATAGAACAGTGAGTAATGTTTGTGATTTTCATATTTTATTTGCAGACAGCAAAAATGAAATTTGAAAGTTAAATTTGTGCTCCTGTTATATTTAAAGGTTTTGGCATGAAAGTATCTTATTTTTCTAATATTATGTCTAGTTTTAATTAGGAAATCCCATATTTAATCCTTTAATGTATTAAGAACTAGTATAATTTAAGTTTTCTAGTTTCAACTTATATGGAGACATAGGCAAAGTGCTTGTATACACTATTTGGACGGGCATTAAAAAAAATAGTGCACAAACCAAGAGAAACTGATAGGGAAACTTCAAAAGTTACAATAAGTTTAAATTTGGGAGGGAATAGGTGGAGGCAAAAGATACCAGAAGTGAATGTGTTTCAAGAAAAACGATGTACATAAGGGGAAATTAGAAACAATCATAACAGAGAGAAACTGGATTTTTGAAACGTGTGAATATGATAGGGAGTAGTAATATATTGCAGTAGAATGTCTGACTTCTTCTGTGATCTTTATATTTTTGTTAGAAATAGGTAGATTATTAATAACATTTTAATATTGCACAGCATTGATCAATTTAGTAGTTGTGTTTAGAGTGTTTGTGAGAAAATAGGTGAAAATTGTATTGGAAGGATAAATACATGGCAAGACACTGAACAGTTGCCAGAAAAAAACTTATTGAGAGTGTAAGAGCATCCTTTTGATAGAGAAATTTATAAGTTGCAGCCCCATAAAGTAAAATGGAAGTAGAATGGAGGTTTGTCTTGTATATTGTTTATAAGCTGTTGCAGTAAAACAATGACTTCTTGGTCATCTTTATCAGATAAAGATTGTCATGTTGGAGGAACATAGTTGGAAATGAAATTCATTAAAACCTAGAGTTCCTATCCCAGTCAATTGAAATGTTACTGTACTTTCCAATAAACTGGTATATTTAAATTTTGAATTTGACAATTTTTAAATTTCTGTGAAGTCATTTAAATAGTTAAGTTTAGGTTGTGTAATTTTAATTAACAGCATTTTATGATATATTAAACATATTTGTGTGTGAAAATTTTATTTTTGTTCGTTTGAGAAGAATTGGGCTATTGCCACTATCAAAAGACAAAGACCAGATAAAGTTGAAGGGAATGTATGCTGGAGCTTAACCGCCAGCAGTGAAACAAATTCTGAGAGTAGCTAAATTTGTAAACACTAAGCTATGGTTGATGTATAGTCAGAGCTGGTGTTCATTTCACCCACACTTGTAGTTTGATATGGTCTAGAAAGAGGAAAACTAGTACTGCTTCTGCTAATTAGTGTGTTTGAAACCTTTCTATCATTTCTGCTACTCTTGTAGATTAATTTTTAAAAAAATACAAGGGGAAAAGGGCCCTTTTTAGAGCCCTTGAGTACAGTCTCATTTCATCTTTACACCTCTTTGAGTTACATTGGCACACAGTGTGCTAATTGGATTAAGATCGTTGGCTTTGGAGCCAGGAGCATTTGTCCAAATCCCAGTTTTGTCACCTACAAGCAGTGTGACCCTGGACAAATACTTAACCTCTCCAACCTTTAATTTCTTCCTGTGTAAAAAGGGGATAATGATAGTACTTACCTCATGGTGTTATTTTAGGGATGAAATGATTTAACAGCATTTAAAGCATATGGAGCAGTACCCGGAATTTAATAAATGTTAGTCGTTATTTTCTGAAAACATAAATAGCATGCAGCTATTTAGGGAGAAGGCTGCGGCCAGGAGCCACGCCCCTTTCTTCAAGCCTAAAGTTTCACTGGTCTGCCTAAGTTCTCTTTCCATTAAGGCTCTTTTCCAAGATAGGACCAGTTAAAAAGTTAGGCAGACAGTGCTCACTTCGGTAGCACGTCTACTTAAAAAAAAAAAATCAAGCAGAAAAACTAAAACAGTTGCTAATTGTTAAGAGTATAATAGTTTAACTTTTTTAATGTCTTTTTAAGCATGCTAGCATGCTTCTGTTTATCAGGTAGCTAGGGTAGCATTTAGGAGAGGTAAATTTTATTTGCAATTTGCAATTATGTGGAAGGGAGTGAGTTGAAATGGCAAGTGTAAAACAATGAAGTGATGTAGGGAAACAGCCTTTTTCTACTTTAATGTTGGTCATGATCGTGGCAGTCAGGTTCTAACAAGCTGCCTTTCAACTAGAGTAGCAGATATTTCTTTAGTATTAAGATGCTCCATGAGTGGAATGGCATGAATTTTATGGAATGAATGAATGAATGAATAAGAGATTAAATATTAAATGTTACCAAATGGCTAAATTTGATTTGTTAAATCAAAAATAGAAATGGCAAGCTAATCCTTCACTGAAACCACAGGGACATAGCTAATGGTTTAAGTAATAGTAGAGCGTTAGTCAAAAATAAATTCATTCTAAGACTTTAGAATTTTCTTATGGTTCTATTTGAGATTATATAGTAGTATATCACATGATTTAATAAGAGCATTTTTAAATTTATGGTTTATAACTTTAACATTTAAATTAATGTTTCCATGTTGTCCATTAGAACTTACTTCTATGTGTTACAGATTGTTGGATTGGCATAGGTAGAATGATTTTGATACTTAAAGTGTTTTGTGGCTCTATAAATTTAATCAGCCCTTCATGATTAGACTTATTTTCTTTTTTGTATTCATAATTATTCTTTCTGTATGCTAGGCATTAGGTGGCTAGAAGTAGCTTTTCTCTTGAGTGAAAGCAGAAAACTCTGAGTTAGGAAGTATTTATCAAATTCAAGCAGAAATTAAGGATGTTGGGACTCATGGGTGGCTCATTTGGTTGGGCCTCTGCCTTCTACCAGGTTATCATTCCAAGGGCCTACAATCGAGTCCTGCATTGGGCTCTTCGTTCAGCCAGAAGCCTGCTTCTCCCTCTGCTTGCTGTTCCCCCTGCTTGTGCACGTGCTTTCTCTCTCTCTCTCTCTCTGGTAAATACATGAATAAAATCTTAAAAAAAAAAAAAAAAAGGAAGAAGGAAATTAAGGACATCATATTATAAGGAAAAACAATAAAACATAATTCTGAATTATATTGTGCCCTTTTTTGCTGTAGTTTGAGTCCCCAAAAAGAAAGAAGGAAAATAACATTTATTAATTACCTTGCATTGTATATATACATATATAGTATGTGTGTTTTTAAAATAAAACTAACATGTCAGTTTGTCCATATGCATGTCTGTAGAGATACATTTACATCTAAATAAAATATATAAGGGAAAATGAATTAACAAACTCTGAGGGAAAATATAATGGGTCATCAGAAATTGGGAATTTTCACTTCATAGTCCATGTTGTTAATAAAGTAACAAATGAGACCCTGATTGCCTGTATTCAAAATAAGAATTTGATATCTGGATAAAATACAAATATATTAACTAATTGTTTCTTGGCATCTGACCAAAAAAACCCTGAAAAATATATGGTATAAATTTATTACATTTTTTAAGATTATTAATCATATACAATTAGTAGTCTTTAGAGGTTCTATAATTTTTAAATGTCAAGCAGGTAAAATGTTTTATTGACTTCCTTCCTTAGATCTAAGCTTAAACTCAGTGAAAATCTAAAACACATTCATCTGTAGAAAGAATTGATACAGCCTATAATATTTGTTATGAATTCAATGAAGATTTGCAGTTCCATTTTTAAGAACTATACCTTTACATAAAATGTATTAGTAAGGCCTGTTGTTAGCAAACAATGTGTTGTATGTATTTCATTGAATCTAAGATGTCATTGATTATAAGGCATGCCATTATTTTTTTTTAAAGACTTTATTTATTTATTTGACAGACAGAGGTCACAAGTAGAGAGGTAGGCAGAGAAAGAGGGGGAGAAGCAGGCACTCCGTGGAGCAGAGAGCCCAAATGTGGGGCTCGATCCCAGGACCCTGGGATCATGACCCGAGCTGAAGGCAGAGGCTTAACCCACCAAGCTACCCAGGCGCCCCAAGGCATGACATTATTTTATGTGTCAGTAAGAAAGAAAAAAAATATTGCCAGTTAAAACTATGGCTCATGTTTGAGTATTAAATGAATCTTGATTTCATAGATGTTAATATGTGGGGGAAATTTGTATCTTAGAACCATGTAAAGTTTTTGATTTAATGCTCCTACTCTGTCCATATATTTCAACATAAACACCCTTCTCTTTTTAAAAAAGAAGTAATTTTTAAGAATAAGAAACTGTGTTAATATATTGACCATGATTATTAATACTTAGCTAATACTTGTATCCCTAGTAACTGTATGAAACAACTCAGTGAATTCAACTTTTTTTAAAAAATCCTATCTGCCCTTAAACAGGAAGTAATTTATAGTCCAAGTTACCAAGAGCATACAAGACAATATTACTTTCACAAACTGAAGGATTAACTAAAATAAAGGACCCTTTTAAAACTTGCTTTTCCCAGAGGAGTTTAAGCTGGAGTCTTGAGTTGACCCTTAAAATGGAGAAATTTCACCAGATTTAAAGTGTTTCTTTTTTTAAAAGTTTATATTTTATGACTTTAAAAATAGCCACAGTGTCTTTCACTTGGCTTGCAAAAAAAAAAAAAAATTATAATGTGAAATAGTATTTTTGCTTGTTCCCTTCACTTATGATGAATTGGATGCATTAATTACAACAAACGGACTAATTGGGGAAGATTCATTGTTTGTCCAATTATTGCAATGAGAGAATCAACAGGGGGCAATTACAGATTGACACTGTAGAATGCAGCTTGTTACCCAGCCTCTACTAATAAACATGTGGGCAGGATTCAGATGAGTGCATAAATTACATCTAAAAATCAAATATAGATGTCAAGTGTAAACACGGAGATTTTCTAGTGCAAATGAATTAACATTTCAAATTTATACTTAGTTTGAAATTGCCCTTTGCTGTCTGAAACAAGCTATGTTTTGATATTTAGTTCTTTTACTTGCCTGAGTATCTGTTGCTGCAATTTGCTGACATTGATAACAGAGCCCTTTAATGCTTTAAAAAAACAAAACTTGCAAAAAGCCTTTATTATTCATATATTCTGTATTTGGCACTTTACTTAGGTGATATTTCTAAGAATAGCAAACTGTCAGTTTATTTGAAGAATGTATCTATAATGAACTTTTAGTTTCATTTATAATGATATTTTATAATTTGTATAGTAGACTCTTTGTGATCCTTGTTGGAAGAATGGAATGCTCTTTGGTAATTGGGTATTTTACTTAGCTGATTTCATTTTATTTTTCTACTTTTGGATTATCTGATTTCTCTCACATAATATTTATGGCAAACATTTGTCCTAATACAGGCAGTAGAGGTTTCTGGTTGTTTGAAAATCAGATAAACTTTAACCTTAATAGTTTACTAAGAGATAATAATAGTTTCATATTTGTTGGTACCCCTTAAGCTATGAATATTTATTGACTGTAAGTATTTGCTGACTGGTTGAAATACAGTGTTATTTTATAAAATCAGTAAGATATTGGAGATAGTAGACTAGGAATAAAGAGACCTTTGTTGTTCTTTACTAAACTTGAGACTTGGGCATTTTATTTCACCTTTTGGAGCTAAACCTTCCATATTAGTATATTGGGACTAGCACCTTATCTATCTCAGCGTTTTTCTCAGGATCAACCAAGATACTGTAGGCAAGAGCACTTTGGTGTGTTTTAAGTGCTCTATAAATATAAAATCACATTATTATCCTGAATATTTGTTTTTAGAGTTTTCTGTGATAGTAACCCTGAACCAGTGGTTCCCAAACCTGGTGGAACATCAGAATCTTTTAGGGAATTTTTTAGAAGTCTGATTGGAATCCCACTTAACTGGATCAGAAACCTGAGGTTGGGACCTGCAAATCTGTATTTTTTTCTCTTTTTCCCCACTTTTTACTTTGAACTAATCTCAGAATTGCAGAAATAGGTCAGAGTTCCTTTAGGCCCTTCACCCAGCTTCCTCAAATGTTAACATCTTCTATAACCAAAGCACGATTATCAAAAACCCAGAAAAAAACACTTGTGCAATTCTATTAACTTTGATACCTCACGCACATTTTGTTAGTTGTTCCATTGTTTTGGCCAAGATGCTACATTTCACAGTGTTGTCATCCCTCCTTACACTCCTCCAATTTGGGATGATTCCTCAGTGTCTGTGTTTTGTGTGTGTGTGTGTGTGTGTGTGTGTGTGTGTTTGTGTGTGTGTGTAGAATGCCTCTCTGTTTGGGTTTGTCTGATAATTTCTGATTAAGAATCCTTATTTTTAACAGCCTTCTAATGAAACCTAGCTCTCACACATTTAGGAATTACTCTCAATATCAACCTAATCTTTGTTCCCCTTTGTAGTGTCCCCTGTATGCCATTTTAGAACTGTACAATAAGCCAGTATGACTTCATTGTTTTCAAGAATCAGTGTTCCGTGTTAGCAACCCTAGTTTTTAAATCTTAAAATATGTCTGTATTTTACTCAGAAATAGATCCGTCAAGCATGACTTAATGTTTTAGAATCGCCTTTTTCCTACCATGGAAATGTACCATTTTTTAACAGAAAGGACATGTGTAAATATTTTGAACTCTGTAAGGCTTAATAGGAAACTACTATATCTGAAATATCTCTTACAAAGTTAGGATTTTAAAAAGATTTTTGCATAGGTTAAGAATGGTTGATGAGTTTATGAAATAAGATGCTCTTCCAGGCCTGTAGAACAGCTTGGAAGAAAATACAGAATATATGGAAGACATAATTTAAAAGGTCCTTTTTTGTTTTGAAGAACATTTTCAAGTAATTAGTATAATGAAGGTTTATCCTAAGTTATTATGGGCAATGTTTTTACTAGGACCTACCCTCCTCTGCAAAAAAGGGTAGGTATCTGAGGTTGATAGGGGGACACGGCACTTCTTTTCTAGAGATTTAGGCAATATTTATCTATAAAAATATTTGAGCAGATGGCAGAATGCATCCCATATATATTTCTACTACCTAATTTTACTTAACAGTTATCCCTGATCTTGCCACTGAATACCACCTGGGCAGGTGCCTTGGGCTTTATTGGGTAATCACAAGGAGCATCAAGCTTGCCCATCAAGGAGGAGACTTCCAGTCTTGTTTCTTGATCTAGAAGCTGGTTACACATTTATGTTCATTTCAGTAAATACACGAAGCTGTTCTCTTTTGATGTGTGCACTTTTCTGAACTTACATAATACTTTCATATTAGAAGACAGGTTTAGGAAAAGTGAGGGCTTGCCTTTGGGAACATTTTGAGAGCTTCGGTTCAAGCTCTGGAGTGAGGCATTCGTAATTTTTATCTCTAGTCTTAATTTCCGTGTGACTTTGAGCAAGGCATTTAACTTTCCTCAGCCTCCATTTCCTCCTCTTATAAAATGCTTGTATTCACTTCTTGGAATGGTATGAACATGAAATGAGAGAATGCATGTTAAAGTCAACAGAGACCGCCTCCATAAACAATGGCTAAATGGAAGCTTTGAAGAGTAAAGGAGTTCCAAGGGGTCAGATAACCGTGGGTTGAGGACTGAAAATGAAATAGTCCATATAGGCAGACGAGGAGGAGGAAGAACAAGATCGTGTGATATGTAACAGTAGATAGGACCTCAAGGGAGAGTTTTATGTGAGCAGGGAAACCCGAGTAAGGAAAAGAGACCAGAAGAGGGAAGAAGCGACCAGTTAAAGTGGTGAGAGGGAATGAAATAGAAGCATGGTTGGTTCCTTCATGTTGTTTCAGGAGATCTTTTCGTACTCCCTCTGAGTTCCTACTTCCAACAGGAGCTGCGTTTGTACTCTTACTTGCTTTCTTCACGTAGTCCAAAGAGTGCAAGTGAGATCCCCAGTAAAAATCATCCTTCTCCTGTGGAAGGTGGTAATCATGCCATACAAGAAGCATGTAGGTGTGACTCTTTCCAGAGGTTTCTTGCCTTGTATCCAGTCATCCAGTCAGTGACCATGTCTGTTGATTGTGCCTTTATAATAAAGTTATGCTTTTCTTCTTCACCTCCCATCCACACAGCGTGGCCCTTTGTTGCACTCTTTATACCTCACTCGAGTTGTCATCTGCCTGACTGCTGGTTTCCCTGCCTTGTGTTTCTCTTCTTCTGGTTGCATTGCTCTCTTGTTTGAGATTCTTCCCCCCACCAATTTTATTGAGGTATAATTGACGTATAACATTGTATATTCATTTAAAGTGTACAATCCAATAATTTGACATATGTTCCTATCACAGAGCTGTTGCCATCACCTCACTAGTTAGAAATATTTTTCTCATGACGAGAACTTTGAAGATTCACTCTCCTAGCAACTTTAAAATACACAGTGCAGTATTGTTAACTATGATCACCGTGCTGTATGTTAAATCCATAGAACCTATTTGTGTAAAAGTCTCATAACTTCCAAATGCTTTATTACTTTTTTTCATGTATTCAGAATATCTCCAAGCCGTTTGTTGTCAGTGGTGAACAAAACATTCTGTTTCAGTTCCTGCCCTGCGGAGCTTAAAAGCTGGCCTTAAGCTAAATTGTTAACTCCTTACATGTCATACAGGATCTTCTGTGATCGTTAGCCTGTCTAGATGACCAGCTCTCTCTGCTTCCTCCTCCTGCAGTGCCTTGTGGCTCTCTGACATGCTCTTGTCCCTGTGTATTTCTCTCATTCTTCTCTAATACCCCCCTGCCTGGCATGCACCCTTTGTCTTCTTTCACTACCAGTTGAACTCCCTTTTATCATTCATTTCCTATCTCAAACTTTACCTTTTCTGTAAAGGTACTCCTTCACAGCAGACAGAAGCACTTCTTTTGTGTTCACATTCCATCCAGTACTAACTTCCACTTCTGCGTTTGAACCGTGTTCATATTTTAACAATGATACTTTAACATTAGGGACTGTGTCTACTTTATCTTCAAATCCTAGAACCTAGAAGTGTCTGGCATATAATAATTAGAGGTTAGTTCAGAAAGTACCGTGTCAGGACTTTGCTAAGAACTCATTTGCATTATCCCACTTACTTCTCAACAACAGTAGAGGTAGCTATTATAGGATCCCTACGTTCCTGGAAGGGAAACTAAGGCTAAAAGAGATCAAACGATTTGCCAGGTGTCTTACAGATAAGCAAATGGTAGAATCACATTTAAAATCTTTGATGCTGGTGCGCCTGTGTGGCTAAGTTGTTGAGGGTCTGCCTTCAGCTCAGGTCATGATCCTTGGGTTCTGGGACCCTGGGATCGAGCTCTGCATCGGGCTGCCTGCTCAGTGGGAAGCCTGTTTCTCCCTCTCCCACACCCCCTGCTTGTGTTCCCTCTCTCACTGTATCTTTCTCTGTCAAAGACATAAGTAAAATCTTTTAAAAATCTTTGATGCTATGGTTTCAAAGTGTGTGCTCTTAACCTCCAAGTTCTCCCACATTAATAAGTAATTGTTGAAGAAAATTCTTCTATGTTTCTGATACATCATACTTGAAAATATTTGGGGAAATTTCCTCTGTTTGGAATATAAATATCTAAAATAGAATTTCCCTGATTAGCAATTAGCATGGTTTATGATTAGTATGGTGCTTCAAAATCAAACCCTCTCATCTATTTTACCAGAATAAGGAAATGTCAGAGCTCTGTACTGTACCTTGATAAGGAAAAACAACTAAAAGCACATTTTCTTTTTAAACATTACTATTTCATGTGTCTGTGTATACATACTAATATGTATACACACATATGCATATATATATACACATACATATATATATATGGGAGAGACAGGCAAACTGTGGAAATATTTTTTAAAATGAAAAAAGAGTTTTTAACTCTTTGGGAACATATAGTACAGCTAGGATAAGCCGTAGCATAAATGAAATAATTAAAGGACAATTCATTTTTAAAGTGTTTTAAGTAAGGGAGAAATTAGGGAAAAAATAGTCAAGGCTTCTAGGGAATAAGTGGGATATAAGGACATTAAGTGGAATATGAATTTCGTAAGAGGTAGAAGGGGAGAAAACCCCATTCTAAATCTATAAGATAATAAGTGAATTATTTTAATTACTAAATATGGTTGTAGCACTTGACCTTTTTTCTCCCTTGAAAAATAATTCTGAACTTGAGAAATAAGGGATAGAACTTGAGTGCCCTTCTGTGCTTAAAAGTATGTTAACTGTAACATTGGTTTGTGTTTGTTCCATTAGAATGCAGTTATTGTCTTGAAAACGCCATTATGGATTTCATGATAATTACCCTCTTTGGTTGAACATTCATGTGATATGAAATGGAAAAAAGTTTATCATTGCAATCTTAATATGACAACAAATGGAAAAAGGCAGAGAGTTCATACTGTTTACTCTTTTCCTCTTGAAACAGCAAACTCATTATTACATTGGGTAAGAAACAAAAAAGAAAGAATGAGTCTTCAGATGAGATGTCTGATACAGAGCAGATGCCACAGCATACGTGCAAAGAGGAAGACTCTCAAGTGAGTACTGCATTTGTTTTCTGAGAAATGAAGCACTGGTAGAATTATCTAGACAGCCTAAAACTGCTTTATGGTTATTTATACTATAGTTTAGTAGGAAAACTACATTTTATTAGATGGTAGAACTCGAAGACAGCATTATGATAATATGCTCCTAGTAGTATTACTGTAGAATGTCCAACCTGGGAGGAAACTTACGTACCCTCTCTAAACCCCTTATTTTTCAGACAGTAAAACCAAATCCCGGAGAAGTTAAGTAATAGTCCAAAGTCCCTGATGGCTTTTAGCATGGAGAAATATCTAATGATATTATTCTGTACTTATAGAGTGCTTTTGAATGAACTTAAGGATGGAGATCCCAAGTTTTAGAATCACATAGAGTGATAGAGCAAATGGCTCGAATCATTCCTAGAGATAATTCCTTTGGTCTGCTTCTGTCAAAGAAAAGATAACCAGTTCCATTAAAAATCCCCTAATGTAGACAAGCTTACTGTGCATTTTGCCTTTTTTTTTTAATAGGTGGTTATTCAAACTAACCTTGTAAAGTTTAAAAAAAAAATGTTTATTTATATATATATATAGGGAAGGTCATAATAATTCAGGCCACCCTCTGCTCTCTAATAATTTAAGTACAACTCTAGGCCGTATGGGTGGTGGCAGTTGTTGAATTATGGGGCCAGAAAGCCCCTGAATGGCCTTTCTTCTTCCTTATGCAGCTTCTTATCCAATGGGAGAGTAGTGGCTCAAGGCTCCTGGGCTGCTGCAAGAGTTGAGGTAAGGGCAGTAACTGAGCTCCTAATATTATATGGCCTGGCTTTTTTGTCACATGTTATCCTTCACTCAGGCAGACTTACAGTTACCTTATTCACCATGAGAAAATTCAGTTTAATTTTTAACTAGCATAAGGCTGGCCATTTTTCCATTATGTAATTACCAAACAATGAAATGATAGAATAGGTTAATGTGCACATTTCTTCCATACCTTCCATTGCAGTGTTAGTTGTTTGACAGGCATGTTGCTTTAACCCAGAAATGTAAGTGGAGAAGAAAAGAAATATTTTCTAGAAAATGATTGCAAATCTGTATTATTGATATATTTAAATGTATAATATGAATGATGGAGAGGTCCATGTCGTTTTCAACCACCAGGGACCATCAAGATTTGAAAGCTGAAAAAGTAATTTAAGTTTCAGGCTTGGAGTCCGGTGGAAATCTAAAAATCTGAATGTGATAATTAATTTTTTATCTTTAATCTTAATACACAGTACTTCAGTAGTCTGACTGTATTTGCAGACTTCATTTAAAAAAAAAACCTGCAGCACATTATATTAGGATTATTATAGGAAACAATGTGTTACCATAACAAAGTATTAGGCATATACGAGTGTATTTCTGACCACTCACGTGAAGTGTTGCGGACTGATCCATTGAAGCCTCTAAGACAGAAGAAAAAAAGCTGGAAAAAAGACATTCGAAGAAAGAATTTGTCACTATTTTAAATTGTACTCTGAAAACATTAAGAGAAAGAAAGCCAGAAAAAAGCGCATCAGCTAAAATGTATACACCAAATTAGTTTTTATATTTTTAAAGTAGTAGCGATACTACATGACAGAGAAAGTAATTTAATGAAAATGGTGCCTCATTTGGCTCTGCCTGATGTGTAACTGGGTACTTTAGGAGAATATAATTTATTCCACTGTAATGATTCCAGCTGTAATCTTATAATATCTATAATAACCTTATAATATCCCAGCTATAATCATACAACTCAGACTTTTTAATTAATCTTTTAGACTGATAAAGTCTTCATGAGGGTGCAGTTTACAAATTTATTGCTCTCGTTTTATCTTGTGAAGAATCAATTAAATTTGCACTTTTGAGAGTTCAAAGGATTCTTTCAGGCCACTAATTTACAATTTACTGAAGACCTAAGTGAGGCATCTCAGAGAACTAATAGATGCCTAAATGACCAGAAAGGAAACTTAAATGCTGAAAACATGAGACAGAATCTTCTAAAAGTATACTGAATTATTCTTAAACTTCATTATTTAGAAGATTTATGCCCAGTGAGACATAACATTGATAATACATGTTATTGTTAGAACAATAAATGCCACTGTTGGTTTATTAATTTAAACTATTCTTCAGTATTCAGAGACATATGATAACTGTTGTAGAACTCTAAATATTCCTGTAGCCTTGTATTAGACTAGATATCCATAGAATTTTTCTCTCAAGTAGTAATAAAAATGAGTGTTTTGTTTTGTTTTTGTTTTTGTTTTCAAAATAAGATGTGGGAAAATTTGGGTTTCTAGAAGTCCTTTTATTATAACTTTTATAGCCACCTTCCCTGGCTCCCATATTAACAGAAGTGTAACTTTGAGTTTTGAAAATGTAAATGTCTTCATGGCCAAGAGATGGTGAGACCCATCCTAAATGAGCCATGAAGTTATCTGCTCTATTTGGCTAAGCTAACTTACCATATTAGTGCCTTTCTTTCTCACCATAGTCCACAACTCAAGAGAAAGAAGTAAAGTAAGGTTAAAAGCCACTGTCAACTTTTTGGATGCAGATAACAGTTTCTCCCCAGCCTTCTGTACTGACTGAGCCATCTTTGTCATGGCTGTGGAAATAGGAAAGGCCTGCCAAATTAAGGATTTGGCAGAAACCAAAAAGAAAATACATGGGTTATTTTGCAGGTTACATTGTGGGGGAATGTCATGGGAGTTACTAAACATGTAAAAGAAAAAGAAAAAAAAATGTAAAAGAAAAAGGAAGAAGGGGTAGATTTACCAAATATTGAGCAATAGAAAAGTTGGCTGAGATGCCTCCACCCATGAAATTTTAAAGAGGTGAAAAAAAGCAAACCTAAGTCCTTTGAAGTTGTCAGGCCAATGTGAGATTTTGATTTTGTAGTGAGGAACATCAAATATTAGATCTTTAGGGAGGTAAGTAAAGCCATGTGTATTTGATACGTGATTTAAAATCACTTAGTTTATTTTAAAATTATGGTATTACATGTAATACTTTTCAAAAGGTTTACTTCTGGTTTTGATAGTGATGTTCTTTATTTTTAAGGGAAGCTAGTAAAGTTAGTAAAACACTGGTTCCTTTTTCATACACATTTAATTATTTGGTAGATTTACTTGATTATTTTGTGTATCTCTTCTAAAACATTTTATATTCTTTTGTTTTAAACACCAGTTCAGGGATTTTATGGCAAATATTTGATTTACTCTTCTAGTTTTATGTCCCCGATTAATTATTTAGCCAGTATTCATCTGATGCGCTTTTAAGGTTTGGGGCAGAAACTGTGACATTATTAACATTTTAAAGTATGTGTTGCCTAAAGTGTGAAATAGCTAAATAAAACATGTTTTTACTCTTCATAATGATAGTTTCTAAAGGGAGATAATTAAGGAATAAACTTATTACTAATAAAATGGGTTTTGTCCAAGCTATGAAATAGTTAAAAAAAAGTAAATCTTTTTATTCCTAACAATTTCTAAAGAAAAGTAATCGAGGTATTACTAATCTTTGTTATTTGAAACTTTAGGAAGTAAAACAAGATTCTAAGCCTGTGGCAAAGGGCAAGTTATAATCTTCCTTTAATTGAAAGGGAAAATGAGAAAAGATGACGGTTGAACACAATTTCAGAAATTTAATGTACAAAATTACCACACTAAAAGTAATTATTTTAAAAATCTTGCCTTGAAAATCAGTCATATAAGTATGTTCCTTATGGTTCATTGCAGAAAAGAAGATCAAATCGTCAAATTAAAAGAAAAAAATATGCAGAAGATGCAGAAGGGAAGCAATCTGAAGAAGAGGTTAAAGGTTCTATGAAAATAAAAAAGAATTCAGCTCCTTTACCTGGTGAACAGCCTTTACAGTTATTTGTGGTAAGACATATTTGGATTATGACTACAAATCATTTGAAATCAACATAGTTTAAGATACTTTCAGTATCTTTCCTCCTAAAACCTACTCTGACTTTTCCTCCTGGATTCCCCTTTTAGTTAATAGAACCAGTAATTATTCAGATCAGAAACCTAGGAATTCATCCTCTCATTTTTCTTCCTTTGCCTCGTCATCCAGTTTATCACCACATTTTTCACCCCCTAAATATATATTTCTGAAACTCCTCCAAATTCTGTCTTTTCTGTAGAATATTTCTAAGTTATAGGACTGATCATTGTACTGCCTATTTAAAGCTTCTCTTAGAGTTTCCCAAGTCTTACAAAAAATAATGATGCCTTCTTAGCACATCACATAAAGCCCTTTGTATGGATTTTTTTGGCCTTTTGTCCAACTTCTTTACAAGCACTGAATCCTCTGACCTTATGAACGTAGGTGCACTCTCTGTCTTTGCATATTGCAATTTCCTCTCTTAATCTTCCTTATCTGGATTGTGAACTAACCACTCATCTGCCAACTGAGTGATTTGCCACCTTGGGCGAGTAGTTGGTCCTCTATGCCTGAGCTTCCTAATCTGTACAGCAGAGAGATGACAGTGGCGCGGTGTAGTTGCAAGGATTAAATTAGTTAATGTGTGCCAAGTGCTGATAATAATGCTGAGCCAATTAAGCAGCACAGTGTGTTTACCGTGATGATGATGACGCACATGATGACGAGGACAGTAACAGTAGTGATTTCATTTTCCATTTTTTATTCCTAACATTTGACACAGTGCCTGACACCTGTGCTAACTAAACTGAGTTTCAGTGTGTTCATAAACATACAAAGCGGCAGCTAAGGGAATTTTTAGAATGTGACATTGTGTCTTCTTTCCTCCTTCCCATAGGAGAATCCAAGTGAAGAAGATGCTGCAATTGTAGACAAAATACTATCTTCTAGAATTGTAAAAAAGGAAGTAAGTAATTGCACATTACATTTTACCCTTTATATTCCATGGCCTTATTCTTAAAATCATAAGTATTGATTTTATTTTCTTAGGTATCACCTGGAGTAATGATTGATACAGAAGAATTTTTTGTAAAATACAAGAATTAGTAAGTATCTGAGTTAGAAAATGCTGATTTATATATAAATACACTTAAACATATTAAGTTAAATTATTTCTTTTATTTTACCTGACTTTTAAAATGTTTTATTAGTTCAAAATCTTTTGTGGTAAAATTTAAGTGAATTTTTTTCAGGAAGTGTTAATTATTAACATCAAAATGCAGGAATCTTTATAAAATGTTCTTTTACAAATGATAGACATTATTTATATTATTGAATTTTTCAGATTTTATTCACATTATTCCTGTATTTAGGTGAAAAACTGTTTTTAAAAGAATTAACACTGATTTCAAAACAAGTCAGCTTTCTGATCATTACAAAACTTTTACAGTGAGGAAATAAATGATAAATCACATCTTGTTACCTTTGTGATTTGGTCTATCATTCTGTTTCTCTGTGGCAAATTGTACATCTTTATACTACATCCTTGAGATATAGTGATCACCATGGCTTTATAAATTGAAAGGAGTCTGTTAACATTAAATGAAATGATGAGCTACCTGTTCATAAAGTTGAATATTCTGTATTAAGTGCTGTGATTAAAAATAAATTTTAAAAAACCCAAATGTGTTATTCTATGTCATTCTAATATATTGCTTTTATACAAATATTAGCTCCTATCTTCACTGTGAGTGGGCCACCGAGCAGCAGCTTCTGAAAGATAAAAGGATCCAGCAGAAAATCAAACGATTCAAATTGAGACAAGCACAAAGAGCACATTTTTTTGCTGATGTAAGAAAAAGAAATAAATGAAACTATTGTGTTTTGAACTTTGAACACATGCAGTATTTATCAAAAATTTAAGTATCATTCATTTTAAGTCTTAGGCTTCCAAGTTTGATATTTGAATACAAATGCTATCTACTTCTCTCCCCAAATTTAGCTTGGAAACTAGCTGAAACAGGCACAGTGATAATTCAGAGTGGTAGATAACTCTTGTGTTTTTAAATTAGCATGTATTTCAGTACTTAGAGTTGAATATGAGTGGGTTAAAATCTCAAGAATTGTATCAGCAAAGTTACCCAAGTAATGGAAATGGTAATATAGCAAATGAAAGGAAACTTGAGATTTTTCAGTACGTGAGATACATTACATATTTTCTATGCCAGGTTTGTGCAGGTATGAACAAATCATCATACGCATAATTCATTTTAAAGGCCTCACCAATTACTTTGATGTCCTTTCCTGCTCTAAATTTTTTTCTTTTTTCTTTTAATAGGCTTGTTTTAGAGCAATTTTATATTCATCTAAATTTTTTGATGTTTTAATTTGAAGAGCATTTTGAGTTTTTATTTTGAAAAATCTAAGTTGCAAAAATAGTACAATGAATTCCCGTTTGTGTGTGGGGGGGTGCGTATTTCACTATCATTGACACACAGTGTTAAATTAGTTTCAGGTGTACAACCTAGAGATTCTCTTAGTCTGTGTATTATACTATGCTCAGCACAAGTCTAACTGCCATCTGTCACCATACAGCACTATTAGAATACCACTGACTATATTCCCTATGCTGTATGTTTTATTTTCCAATGTATATTTTGATAAGATTCCCTAAATGTTAATATTTTACCATGTCGGCTTTGTTCTCCCTCTGCCTCTGTCCTCCTCTCTCTCTCTTCCTGTCCCATGCGCATACATTTCTTTTCTAAACCATTTGAATGTAAATTGCAAATACTTCAGTATTTAATTTTTTAAAAAATTCTGTCACATAATAATGGTATAATTAACACTGAGATAGTATTAACTCATCTATAGACCAACCTTATTCATATTTCACTAATTGTTCCACTTTTTATAGCAAAAAAAAAGTGTTTTTGTGTTTATGGTGGTCCAGAATCCAATCCAGCATCATATGTTGAATTTAGTCGTCATGTCTCTGTTTGTCAGTCTTTTTTTGTTTTTCATTATTTGGACTTTTTTTATAAAGAGTATAAGTGGTTTATTTTGTAGAATGTCCCTCAATTTGGGCTTGTCTAATGTTGCCTCAGGATTCAAGTCATGCATTTTTTTAAAAGACCATCACTCTATTGTACACCCAAAAGTAATATAACACTGAATGATAACTACACTGGAATTAAAATATTTTAAAAATAAAAGACCACCACAGAAATGATGCGGTACCCTTCTCACTGAAGGAGGAGGAGAGTGTTATCTGTTTGCCCCATTACCTGTAGGGCAAGTTAACCTGTGGTGGTAACTTTACTCACTCGATTATGGTGGTTTCTGGCAGATTTTTTCACCATGAAGTTATGGTTACTTCCTTTGTAGTTATAAAATCTCCTTGAAAAATTTGATGACCTACTCAGTTTATGGGTGTTCGGAGGCCAAAAATTTAAAGACTAAGTTTTACTTGACTCCGGTACAACGTAAATTGGAGCTATGCAGATTGTCTTAAAGTACCTGGTTACCATTCTGATGTTGGGCAGTTATTAAGAGATCCTGAGATGATACTGTCGTTCAGGAAGGATTTGAGACAGTGAAGAGAACTAAAGACAGAACCGTGAAGCTCTGCAGTATTTAGAGGTTAAGCAGAGGAGGAGAGGCAGCAGAGATAGCCAAGGCAGCTGGCTATTGAAAGTGAGGCATCCAGGAAGGAATAATAAGCAGCCAGGGAGACAAGAGAAGGAACAGCAGTCTGTTCAGAAGAGAGAAGGAGGAGTATAAAAACATGGAGGTGTGCCATAACATGGAGTTTGAAAAGCATGTGTTTTTGTACTTTGGAAGCATGAAATCTGGGGTGCACCAGTGCCAATGATAGGAGATGAGGCTGGAGGACAAGGTAGGATCCTCAAAACCAATGTGGGCCTGATCCCCAAACAGGGGAGGGTCAGTGAAGGATTTGAAGTAGCGGAATAGATAATATTTATATTTGAGAAACATCACCCTAGGGTCATTATGAGAATGACTAAAGGGAGGCAGGGAGGTAGTTGAAAATTAGGCGGTTTTTGAGATCCAAGTAAGAAGTGATGAAGCAGTGAGAAAGAGGAAGGAGGAACCACTTTGAATTGTAGTTGAAGACAGAATCTGTAAGAATTGATGACTTACTGGATGTGGAAGATTAAAAAAGAAAGAGAGAGAAGGACTCTGAGCTGACTTCTGCATTTCTGACTTGTGTAACTGGGAGTAACGTGTGGACGGGGTGCTGTGTTACCATTAACCTAGTAGGAAACTATAGGAAAGAAGCAAAGGTTGAAGAGTAAACGAGTGCAGTTTGAGGTAGCTCAGGTAGAGTTGGCATCCACTGGAGTAACTGGGTCCTGAGCCCAAGAGTCATCAGTTGATAGTGTTTGATAGAGGGACTCCTGGGTGGCTCAGTCGGTTGAATATCTGCCTTCGGCCAGGTCGTGATCCTGGAATTCCAGGATTGACTCCCACATTGGGCTCCCTGCTCAGCAGGGAGTCTGCTTTTCCCCTTCCTTCTGCCCCTCACCCTGTTTGTGCTTTCTCTCCCTCTCCAATAAATAAGTACAATTAAAAAAATAATAATAATGCAGCTGAGAGATGAGGGGGGGTGATTGGTCTTCAACGCGTAGACCTGAAGAAAGGGGCACAAGAAAGGTGCGGAGGCTCTTCTAGGACAATTTTAATGAATGTATCTTCGAGAGTAAGTCACTTGTCTGAGGTATCTTATTTCATAGTGTTATTCAGTTGGTTTTATTACACATAACGTGATGATTCATCATATAGACAAAGTATCCTAGATATCTTTTGGAAATTAAAAGGGAAGTGAGCCACTTATTGAAAATCTAATCGAAATCAAACTTCTGCTTGTTCTAGAAAATAGCTAGTAAATTTGTTTATTTCACTTTTATCTTTCTACTTCTTTGTCAATTATCACTTAAGTTAACTTTTTAATTTTAGATGGAAGAGGAACCATTTAACCCAGACTACGTTGAAGTAGACAGAGTATTAGAAGTCTCTTTTTGTGAAGATAAAGATACTGGTGAGGTAAATATTTAGGGGAAAATTTTTTTTAATTAGGAAGAGCCTCAAACTTTCCAAATATTAAAACTTACTCCTTTTTAAAACTTAATGACCTTAAAAACACTGAAAAATGTTTCATTGGTTTTTATTGATGTAGGTTAAGTATATTTAAACTGTTTCTAAATACTCTATTTCAAAATAGTAAAACGAAAAAATAAATATTTTTTACAGCCTGTTATTTACTACTTAGTAAAGTGGTGCTCATTACCATACGAAGATAGTACATGGGAACTAAAAGAAGATGTAGATCTTGCAAAAATAGAAGAGTTTGAACAGTTACAAGCTTCAAGGCCTGACACAAGACATTTGGTAAGAATCATGTCTTAGACAACTTCATAAAATCTTAGCACTTCTTGTATTCAGCAGGTTTAATGTAATCTTTGCATTTTTAATTGTGATTTTGGTGTACAATGAATACCTTATTTTAAAAACTGCCGCATAGTATCTTATGTATGTTAATTTGATTATTCCTCCATTAGTGTGTGTTCCAGTTTTTTGCTCTCATAAACAATCCTGCATTGAACATTGAACCCATGTGTACAAGCCTCTGTAAGACAAATCAGAAGTGTAATCACTTAGAGCATATGTGCATTTATGATTTTGATGAGTATTTCCTTCAAATTTCCCTCAGCAAGTTCCAAATGCTTTTGTCTCATCTCTGAATTTAATAAGAGTTTCCCACTACTGTTTCTCTCAGGTCATGTATAAAAATATCAAAAATACCAGTTTCAGCTCAAGTTGGAGTTATTAATTCTCTATCTCTATAATAAGGAAAAATCCTTATTATACCCACCTTTCCTTCTTTTCTAAAAACCAGTTAATTCTCCATAACTAAATAGTTACAGTTCATCTCCTTCCATCGTACCTTTATTTTATTTTAATTTTTTAAGATTTTATTTATTTGTTTGACAAAGAGAGATCACAAGTAGGCAGAGAGGCAGGCAGAGAGGGAGGGGAAGCAGGCTCCCCTCTGAGCAGAGAGCCCAGTGCAGGGCACCATCCCAGGACCCTGAGATGATGACCTGAGCCGAAGGCAGAGGCTTAACCCACTGACCCATCCAGGCACCCCCATAGTAGCTTTATTTTAAAAGAACCTTTTATATGGAATATTGTTGAAAGCCTACATAAATTCAGTATGTTGATTTTTATTTTTTTAATTATTGACTACATGCATATCTTTTCCCTGGTCAAAAATAAAAAGTATGCAACACCTGAGTAGCTTGGTCAGTTAAGCATCTGCCTTTGGCTCACATCATGATCCCAGGGTCTTTGGATCAAGTCCCACATCAGGCTCTTTGCTCAGTGGGGAGCCTATTTCTCCCTCTGCCCGCCTCTTCCCCTGTTTATGCCCTCTCTTCCCCACCTCTCTCTCTCTCTCTGACAAATAATAAATAAATAAATAAATCCTTAAAAATATTTTTTAAAAAATAAAAAGTAGATTATTAACTTTTCTAGTACAGAAACTATAGAATTTTAGAAGGCTATGGCAAGTTGTGCTGTTGTTAATATTCAATGTTTTATTTTCAATTCCTAAAATTATTTACTTTCAATCCTAAAACATAGGATTATTGTCATATGAATTCAGTTTTGGGGAGCCAACCAAAGAAATTTACCATGAGGAGACCTATTATGATTTTATTGAATATTTTGTCCCGTCCTTTTTCAAATGTAATTTGGTCATAGAAATCTCTTACTTCACCAAAGAGGGAATTTATACATGAAAAGGCAGGAGCACTTGACTTTTCCATTAGCATCAGAGTAAGGAAAAACTGCCATGAAAAATGTGGAGGTGCAACAGAAGAGAAGGAATGAATTAGAATTGTTCATGAAATAAGTCATATTTTGGTTTTGGGGAGGCTTTTTTAAAAAAGATTTTATTTATTTGACAGAGAGTGCACAAGCAGGGAAAGCAGCAAAGGGAGAAGGAGAAGCAGGCTCTCCACTGAGCGGGGAGCCCAATGCAGGACTTGATCCAAGATCCCAGAATCATGACCCGAGCCAAAGGCAGACATTTAACCAACTGAGCCAGCCAGGCTCCCCCATAATAACTTTATTTCTGATAGCCAGTATAAGTATTCATCAACAGGTGAATGGATAAACAGAGTTATTATGAACATTAGTATACAAGTCTTTGTCTAGTCATGTGCTTTCATTTCTTCTCAGTAAATAGCTATGAGTTAAATGGCTGGATCATATGTTAGGTATATGTTTAATTTTTTAAGAAACTACCGAGCTTTTTCCAATTGGTCATACCATATTACGTTCCCAACAGCCTTGTGTAAGAGTGCTAATTGCTTCACATCCTTGTCAGCACTTGGAACAGTGTTTTTAATCTTAGCAATTCTAGTATATATATAATGGTGTGACATTGTGATATTGGTATGACATTGTGATTTTCATTTACATTACCTACTGATTAATGATGTTGAGAATCTTTTCATGTGCTTATTTCCCGTTAGTATATCTTCTTTAACAAGGTGCCAGTTCATATATTTTACCTATTTTTTATTGGCTTGTTTTCTTGTTATTGAGCTCTAAGAATTATTTGTATTTCTAGATGCAAGTCCTTTATCAGATACATGATTTGCAAATGTTTTCTCCAAGTCTGTGACATGTAGTTTCACTAGATTAACAGTGTAAAAGAACAAAAGTTTCTAATTTTGATGAAGTCTGGTTTACCTGTCTTTTCCTTATGGATCATACTTTTGGTGCTATAGCTAAGAAATCTTTGCCAGAAGTTTTTTTAGTTTTAGGTAACGTTTAGGTCTACAATGAATTTTGAGTTAATTTTTATATATAGTACATGTATGAATCAAAGTTCAGTTTTTGCTTATCGGTATCCAATTGTTCTAGCATCATATTGTGGATAAAACCACCTTCCATTCCTGGGGAAAATCTACTTGGTCATGATACCAAGGATATTGGTGTATAGTGGGTTTTTTGTTTTGTTTTGTTTTGTTAATATCTTTTATTTTAGTGCCTGGGCTTCATGGAATGAGTTGGAACATATGCTACCTTCTTCAATTTTCTGGAAGAGTTTGTGGAGAACTAATGTGGTCTTTAGACGTTTGTAATATTTCACCATAACACTGTATAATGTTACGCTTCTATAATTACTTTAAAAGCAATGTTTTTACTATGTATGAGGTTTGTGCAAGATTAGAAAATCTGGAATACACCGTTCTTTGTTTTCCCACAAAGGATCGTCCTCCTGCTAATATTTGGAAAAAAATTGATCAATCCAGGGACTATAAAAATGGCAATCAACTCAGGGAATATCAACTGGAAGGACTCAACTGGCTCTTGTTCAATTGGTACAATAGGTATGTAGTGTACCAACAGAAAAAAAGCTTAATGTGTTGTTTTTTTAGTATGTGTCAAAATATGTTAAGTAAAATAGTTCCTGGTGTTGCTATATTATTACTGTCATGGAGTCTTTATTATTGAAAGTGAGGTTATCTCAGGAAGATGTGTAAATTATAATTTAGGATTTTGACTTCAATTGCTTCATTTAAATGTATGCCAGTCAGAATAGAAGAAAGTTGATAAGATGATTAATAGTAAAATTTGAAATGCCTTTCTCACCATCATAAAACATTTGTTATGTTACGGGGTATTTTTCAACTTATCAGCTTATACTGCTGTCTGCCAGTAATTGAATCTAGTTAGTAAAGTGTGAGCAATTATATCAGTAAGAATTAAGTAGGTCTATTATTTAAGTCTTTAGAGAAGCAGATTGTCAGCAGTTGATGAGGAATAGAAATCAAAATATAAGAACCTAGTAATGAATTTATGCTTTCTATTAATTGTTTATTTTCTAAGTTATTCAAAATGCTGGGTGGAACATTAACTCACTTTTTTACAATGAAAAGATAATTGCAACAGAAGTGAAAAATGGACCCATGATTTGGAAAGTATAGTGGCATATACAAGAGAGCAAGCAAAGGCATTATGATGAGTAATAACAGGACAGTTTGATGACACTTTTTATTCAAAATCACTCTTCCATGTTTTTACTTCTCACATGATTCTTCTGAGTCGTTGCACTCAGTAATTGTGAGTCCCGAGACTCACTCATGTGGAGTTGGGGGACCTGTTAACTCCACACCGAGCTCTTTCCTCTAGAGCTCATATTTTCTAAATGTTTATATTTTCTAAATGTTAACCATCATTTTCTAAATGTTTATATTTTCTAAATGTTAACCATCATTTTTCCCAAGAGATCCTTCCAGGCAAAATATGTTTTGCTTGAATCCCCTCGTTGCTGCCCTTCCTCATTGCCCACATTGCTTGTTTTAAACTTCCAGCACTTTCCTCAGGCCATCTATCACAACCCTACTCTCTTCACCCCAACGCGACTGGTCCATAGAGAAGCCTAGGGCCCGTAGGTGAGCTTGTTCAAGTTCTTGCCTGCCCTCACAGCCAGGCCAACAAACGTATCTCCATTCGTAGCTTTTCTTAGCTGTCCTCATGTGCCAGAAGTTAAAAGGTGCCTCCACAACCAAGACTCATCCACACCTCTGTTCTGACATATGCCGCACAGCCAGTTTTCTCAGAGCCTCACTCCATCAGCTGTCCTCCCGCACTCTTACACCTTCAAGCCTTCCCAAGACTAGTGCTGTCCCTTCACTCTGCAAACAAAACTGGGTCTAATCTTTCATAAAAATGCAAGAAGGAAAAGGATAAGCCTTCTCTTGTTGGTTCTGTTTTTCCTTCTAGCGACCTTGAGCCATCAGTAGTTTCGTGGAAGAAAGCCAACAGGAGCTCTTCCCGTTTCCTCATCGCCAGCTCGCTTTAAACCTTTTGCTTCGATGTGATAATTTGTCTTTGAAACGTGTAACTTCCCAATCCAAGGGGTGGTTTTCACCCCTAGTTTGCTTTGTCCCTGCTGCTTTGGGTTGTGGTTGCTCCTGCAAACCTTCCCCCGTTCTCACCCCCAGCAGCTTCCACCGCGGGACTTTCTCCAGACCCTGTGACCTGGAGATCTGCTGGTTTCCCTTCCTCTGCTTGCCCTTTCAGTGTTGCGTTTTCCTCCTAACAGTGCTCTTTTGCTCTTTCCTTGTAGTACAGTTTTGTTCATCCTAAGCCATACTCTACACAGCCTGTGCCTTCATTTATCAATAACATCCTAATGGTCTCGTATCTTTATCTCTAACTTGAGATATCTCTAACTTGAACTCCAAGCCCATATTTCTGTTTGCCTCTTGCTACTTTACAGTCTATCTCACTGTTCTTTTATCAACACAAAATTCAAAGTTAACCTTATCGTTTCCCCTTTCCTCTGTACCAAACTTGTTCTTCCAACCTATTTTGTATTTCTATTAAGAATAACACAATAAAGGGGCCTCCGACTGACTCAGTCAGTAGAGCATGCAACTCTTGATCTTAGGGTCATGAGTTCAAGCGCCACATTGGCATGGAGCCTACCAAAAAAATAAGAAGAAGAAGAAGTAAATGACATGATTCATTTAGTCAACAAGACTGAAATCTGGCTGTCATCCAATACCCCATATATCTGGTTGGTCACTAAGTCCAAATCATTCTTAGTCGTAGTTAACCTTGGAATTAATTCTCTCCTCTTAGTCCCCTCTCTCTTAGTCCAAGTGCCCACCATTGTTCCCTGTGTTATTGCAGTTAACTTTCCCACTCAGTGTTCAGCTTCTACTCACTTCACCTTCTAATGTCCACAGTAGAGCCACAGGGAACCTCAGAATACAAACGTGATTACATCGGGTTTCTTTAAAAATTTAAGTGACTCCCATTGCATAACAGAATGATGTCCAGCGTTCTTTATTGTGACCTCTTCGTATCATAGTGATTCCCCCTCCTTTTACCCTCGTCTCAAAACCACGTTTGTGGTCTCCCAGTTGATCGTGTTCTTTACACCTCTGCTCCTTTGCTGTGCTCTCTGGCAAAATCCTACCCATGACTGACCTCTTCCCTGAAAGAGATCTCCTTTCCTACCATCTCTTTTTGCCAGAGTTGGACACTTAACTCCTCTGAGCTTCTTTAATAAACTTAACCCTGAGGGTCCTCAACTGGGCCTATATTACAATCATTTGTGGAACTTTAAAAAAAAAAAATTATAGCTGCTTTATCCTACTCCATAATGTGTAGGGGAGAGCCCTGGGTATCTGTGTTTCCTTCAGGCTTTTAGGCTCTTCTAATGCACAGCCAGAGTTGAAAACCAGTGCTTTGTTTGTGCTTTCATGATAGGACACTGTATGATTTTTATCCACTTATGTGCATGTCTGCTTCTCTAATAGATACAAGCCCCTGGAAGGCAGAGAACATGTTCTGTTTCTTTTGTATCCCATCTTCTCATACTATCCCTGAGATAGAGAAGGTATTTAATAAATGCTTCCTGAATAAATAATATATTTAGTTTGTCTTACTCCTGCCATTCTTTAACAAAATCATACCTCTAACAGGTGTTATCTTTGTTTTGGAGCTACAGAAATCTATAGTTTTCCCTTTGCGGGATTATAATGAAATTACAGTTTCATATATATACAAAAGGATTTGCCTCATCTGCACTTCAGCAATTTTTATGTTTTTATAAATGCAAGTATTTTAACTTGATCTTTGATTATTTTTATATATTTATCATTAAAAATGTTATAGTGTACAGAAAAACCCACTGTATACATGGATAATATATTTGTTTATTTCAGACGAAACTGCATTTTAGCAGATGAAATGGGTCTTGGCAAAACCATTCAATCAATTACATTCCTCTACGAAATCCTTCTGACTGGTATAAGAGGACCTTTCCTGATTATTGCTCCGCTTTCTACTATTGCAAACTGGGAGAGAGAATTTCGTACGTGGACTGATATTAATGTTGTGGTTTATCATGGGAGCCTGATTAGCAGACAGATGATACAGCAATATGAGATGTACTTCAGGGACTCACAGGTGTGTTACTGGTGATTTTGTTTATTGTTTGAAAGGCCAAGTTTGAAAAGCCAATTATTATGCATTTATTATTTTCAAATTTGGAATGAATTTTATTTGCCTATGTGTATCTTAGTTCAGTCTCTTTATTCATCATCTTTATTTTACAATAAACTTGAGCAGCTCAAGAGAACAGGGACAAGGAATTAGGATCACGTTCTGGTTCACTATCTAGTATGCTGATATATACAAATGTACTAATTTGATTATATCCCTAATTTTTCAACTAGAATAATTGTTTTACTAACTGCTTTAGAAGAAAACACACATTAAATTTATTTTTTAGAATACTACCTGTCTCTTTAATCAGACTCCAATTTTCTCCCTCCATTTTTAAAATTCAAATCTTCAGTGAACACCATGGGTTTAAATGCCTCTTTGGATGAAACCGTAGGTTCTTTTTCATGTTCAAAGGATTTTGATTTTAGACACATCTTAAAGTTTGGTTTGTTTGTTTTGTATGCAGATACAAGCATACCTCTCTGTTGTTTTCCCCTTTGGATTGATTACTCCAGTGCTCTGGTGATTGGGTGGTTTTCTTCTCCTCTGTATCCGGAAGGCACATTTTCCATTTTACTTTGGCCTCTTCAGTAGGAAGCTTAGTAGAAGATTTCTTATTTTTCAGCTAAATACACACATCATAAAATTAAGGGATATCATTATAATAAAAAATTTTCTAGCAGAAAGTTAAAATCTAGAAAGCATTAAGTGCCAGTTGCAGTTTTGAGCAGCTAAATAGGACTCTTAAATTAAGAATTTTATTAAGAAATAATGAACAAGATTAATAAAAACACAGTTCACACAAAGTTACACTCTTTAATTGGAATAGGTTTATTGCCTAACATTCAGCTTCAGTGGCACCTTAATACTTTATTTTTCTTTCACTAATTCTTTTGTTTTATAAGGGTCATTATAACATATGATGTGATAGCATCATGTGATATGATGCAGGTTGAAGTAAGTTAATGTGCCTAGCCTTGTACTGCTTTTCTTCCCAGTTGTAATTGATTTTCTACCTATTCAGAATGGAAAATGGATGAATTAATTGATTTAGTCCCTCTTACTTTATGGTTGAAACAACTACATTCCTATGAAATTAAGCATCTATATAACCCTTTAGTTATTCCTCAGTTTTATTTTAACTATCACCTTTGTACCTTTCAAGCCTCTGACATCTCAGATTATAGTTTGATATCCTTCCATAGTGTTTTATTCTTCCAGTCATACATTTGTAGAATTTAAGAGCTGTGTGGTAGTCATAAAAATGATTATGATCGACTTAGTTCAATCTCATTTTTTACAGAAGGTATGATTAAAATATTGGGATTTTGAGTGTTAAAAAGGGTTATAGTTTTAATATATGTCTCATATGATTTTGGTATGAACACAATAGTCAAAAAGCTAAAAGATTCTTAATGGGTTAAAAACTAAATAGTATATATTAAATATTATATTTTGTGGTAAATGTTATATACTCTAGAAGAATACTATCTGACAGGTTTAAAATTTAAAAAGGTAAAAAATGTCTCCTCTAAATAGATCTGTGCTTTAGATACATATTTAACTTGGAGTTAACTCTTTCATGTAATTTTAATATAAATAAGTTAATTAATTGAATATTTAACTTCTGCTTTTTCAAGTTATTAAATAGCCCGATATCATAGCAGTAGTAAAATTATGCTAAGATTTTTCTGAATTGCCCTGAAAAAAGTAAAGATAATAACACTAATAATCACAAACATTTATTGAGTATTTACCATGTGTCAGGCAGTATGCCAGATATTTTAGATATGTATTTCCTTTAATCTTTGTAATGCCTACCTTGTAAATATATAATAACATTAGCCCCATTTACAAATGAGGAAACTGAGGTAAAAAGTTACGTGGTTTCCTCCAAAATCCTGGCGAAACTGGGTTTCCTCCAAAATCCTGGCGAAACTGGGATTACTTAGAATCAAAAACCTTTGTTCTTAAACACTGATATCACTTTAACTGAATGCATCCTGTCCCCAGTTATTAGAACTGTATAAATGCCCTAGATGTACACTGTATGCCTTTTTTAATAGTATTCTGCTGGATCTGTTATTCAACGTAATGGCCATTGTATATAATCAATATGAATTAATCTAATTAAGTTAGTAGAAATTAAACTCTAAATCAGAATACATGATCTTTCTTAACCCTTCATTTCTCGTAGTCCATGATAATTTACAGTTTTCAGTCCCATTTAAATATTCTCTTGGCTTGGATTCTAGGACTTCATACTGTCCTATATCACCACTTATTCCTTCTGAAGCTCCCTTTACTGGTTCCTTCTTATCTTCCCTATCTAAACTTGGGGGTGACCCCAGCGCTCAATCTTCAGACTCTCTTATATCCATACTCATTCCATCAGAGGTTTCATTCATTCACATAATTTGAGTACCAGCTATACTGCTAGAAACTTCCCAAGTCTTACCACCAACTCTGACTTCTTTCCTGAATTCCAAAGTCCTCTCCAAATGTTTATTCAGCTGTTCCACTTGGATGTCCACTAGCTGACTCAAACACAACATGTCCAGAATCCTGAATTTTCTCATTGAAAGTAAGTAGCAACACCACCTTAATTGTTCAAGATAAAAAATTTTACAGTTAAGCTTGAATCCTCTTTTTATCTCACTCTACACCTATCCATTAGCAAATCCTATTGTCTCTGCCTTTAAAATGCATTTAGAACTGAATACTTCTCATGGCTTCCAATGATGATCTCTTGCTTGGATTACTATGACAGTCCCTTAACTGGCCTCTATGATCTGTCCTTGGCCTCTTCATGACAATTTTTACTACAGCAGCTCAAGGGACTATTAAAATACATGTCAAACAACGCCCCAGTAGCTTCTTGCACAGAGAAGGTGCCAGTCCCAGTACAGTTTCATCCCTCCACACTCCATGGGTTTCAACCTCTCTAGCATTCTTACCATGCGAAGATTGCCACAGATACTTCCACTTTAGGGCTCACACTTGATACTTCTTCCAAGAATATTCTCTGCTTTAGATCTCTGGGTATCACCTGGATCTTCGGGATCTCTCTCATCTTCAGGACTTTGTTCCAAAGTCACCTCTCAGTCATGGCTTCCCAGCCAATCCATAAAATTTCAGTGATCACCTTTGACCCCATACTTATTCTTCATCCCTGTTTTATTTTATTCCACAGCTCTATCACTTTCTGACTTTTTTTTTAGTTTGCTTTTTTTTCTTATCGACTATGTCTTACATTTGAACCATTGGACTATAAGTTCTCCTTGGATAATTATTTTTGTCTGTTTTGTTTACTATTATCTCCAGCATCTAGAACAGGTTCTGGCACATAGACACTCGATAAATATTTGCTAAATAAACTACTCAGGTGGCTAATTTTGATAGTAACTCTTGATTTGCTATTGTATGTGTAAACTCACGGATATAAGTAATAAACATTAAAACTGAAATTTCATTGTCCAAATTTTGTAATGGTCATTTCTTCCTTGATCTAAAATTGTTACTATATCACCTAATATTTATAAAACACTTTATCAGAGAATACTTATTTGAATATAATTATAAATTAAATAATTGTCTTGGCACAATTTTTTACATTCTTGAAAACACTACAATTTCATACAGTTTTAACATTAAAATCCCTCATTTCAAGGGCATGTGTGCATATATAAAAATTCAAGTGGAAAATCTTTTATAGCAGATGTCATTAGATGTATTTTTATGCTATTTGACAGGAATTAAAAATTGTGATGAAGACATTCTAGCAAATTATTGTATTTGATAATAAATTTCTAGGGGCGTATCATTCGAGGAGCTTACAGATTCCAAGCCATCATCACCACTTTTGAAATGATTCTTGGTGGCTGTGGAGAACTTAATGCAATTGAATGGCGATGTGTGATTATTGATGAAGCACATAGGTTAAAAAATAAAAATTGTAAACTTCTAGAAGGTCTGAAACTCATGAATCTGGTAAGTAACTTATCATTATTATTACTTAGTGCAGTTTCTTAGCTACATAGTGAAAGGTTAGATAAAGGCACTCCTTTTTAGATTATATATCTATCTGAATTTTATCTTTGAGTTTTGTTGTGTTTTCTTTTGTTTTAATTACTAAGGAAAAGAATTCCATATGCTCTGCATATGTTGGTTATAATTAATAAATGAGATTTTTAAAAGTCTTCTTACTAGTGTGTTTGCTTATTCCAAATTAGTCTTTTGCATGTTTAATAGTTTCATTTAATTACAGTGACAGAATTAGTACATGAACACTTGAACAAATGACTCCAGTATGCAGAACTACATTCCATAGAACATTGAAGCACCCTTTTTTACTTCCTTTCTATCGATGCCCATCCCCAGTTCACTCTCCACTCCAGGATTTACGGACTGATGTGTATCTTTCTAAACTAAACTTTTGCCAGTATATACATACATATGCACATACACACATACATGTAGAAATTTAGAGATTTTATTATTTTATTTTTTAATATTTAGAGATATTGTTAAATATTTAGAGATATTTAGAATAAATATTTAGAGATATTTAGAATATTTAGATATTTAGAAATATTTAGAGATGTTGTTAAATTTAAATGATAATTTATACTATCATCAAAAATATTTAATTTTATTACTATTATATTTAAGGTATTACAATATTGTATTACAAGTCTAGTGTAAAAGCATATTCCAATCAGCTCTTCATAGTGTTACGTTATAGCCTTAATGATTTGAGAATTGTTCTTGTGTGAAAAGTCAAGTGATGATTAACCAAATTATAAAGAATGAGAACAATTTTGTATACAAATTGCCATATCAAGACTTGTTGACTACAAAAGAAACAAATGCCTTCTTTGTTCTTTTTTCAGGCCTGTTTCTTTGAGAAAATCTAAAATTTGCTTAATTATTTAGAATCTTTCTCTTAAAAGCATTCTTGAATAGGTAAAAATAGCATGCTAAGTCAAGTATTACAAGAATGATACAGAGTTTTTAAAAGGTGATTGAGAAAGTAAATTAATTCTTAAGTAGAGATGTATTTTGAATTGACTCTTAAAAATTGTGGTTAGAAAAATACTTGCTTTTGAAACACTGAATATTTAATAACCTATATCAGCTTTCATATAACTTTAGTCCTGTGGTGTTTGACATGAATTATTCTTGATTTATGTAGGAACACAAGGTGCTTCTGACTGGCACACCTCTCCAAAATACAGTAGAAGAACTGTTCAGTCTTCTTCACTTTCTGGAACCTTTAAGGTTTCCTTCTGAATCAACATTTATGCAAGAATTTGGGGATCTGAAAACAGAGGAGCAGGTATCCTCATTGGTCTTTGTAAATAAGACCATCAACCCTCTTATCACTGTGATTGTGTATGTGAGTTTGTAACTGCATGTGCATACGTGTTACATCTTTTCATCCTTTTCTTATGCAGGTGCAGAAACTTCAGGCTATTCTAAAGCCAATGATGTTGAGAAGATTGAAAGAAGATGTGGAAAAGAAGCTGGCACCAAAGGAAGAAACCATCATTGAAGTAGAACTTACTAACATTCAGAAGAAATACTACCGGGCTATTTTGGAGAAGAACTTCTCATTTTTATCCAAAGGAGCAGGGCAGACTAATGTCCCTAACTTGGTCAATACCATGATGGAGCTCAGGAAATGCTGTAATCATCCGTATCTTATCAAAGGTAGCTAAAAAGGATTATTTCCTTGAACAAATACTCATGAATTTAAAAAAAAATTTTAAAAACCCACTGGGGGGGGCTAAAGGGGGGGTGCTCAGTGGGTTTAAAGCCTCTGCCTTCGGCTCAGGTCATGATCCCAGCGTCCTGGGATCTAGCCCCACGTCGGGCTCTCTGCTCAGCGGGGAGCCTGCTTCCTCCTCTCTCTGCCTGCCTCTCTGCCTACTTGTGATCTCTGTCTGTCAGATAAATAAATAAAATCTTTAAAAATTAAAAAAAAAACAACCTGGGGCACCTGGGTGGCTCAGTGGTTAAATCCTCTGCCTTTGGCTCGGGTCGTGATCCCAGGGTCCTGGGATCGAGCCCCGCATCGGGCTCTCTGCTCGGCGGGGAACCTGCTTCCTCCTCTCTCTCTCTGCCTGCCTCTCTGCCTGCTTGTGATCTCTGCCTGTCAAATAAATAAATAAAAAATCTTTAAAAACAAAAACCCACTATGGCTGCAATGGCTGTTACAAGGAAAGGCAGCAATGCTCCAGCTCCCCACTCTGGTGCTCTGAGGGGGTACAGGTGTTTCAGAATGAGGGCACCCCATGATCAGTTGCATGCCAGCTTACTGGAACTGGACTGGCATTCAGTCTAACCTGGACTGGATTTCCTTGTCCTGTTGAATCCTCCTCCTGGGCAAAGACAGCAGAGTCTACCTTTGGGCCTCTGGATTCCTACCCCCCCCCACCCACCGGCCAGTCTCTTTCCAGCCAGTCCAGGTCTCCAGTTAGTGTCTCAGCTTTTGGACTATAGTAATGTTACTTTTTAAGGTCTTATTAGGTTCTTTGCTAGTGCTCTCTCTGTGTATCTTTTCACTCATTCCTGAGACTATATTTCCATCTTTATCCAGGACCTGTGGTTTCTTAGCCCTGGAGCTCACTCTCTTGCAATCCTATTATTTAATGACCAGATAGGTGGAGGGAAGGTAGAGAGCCTTTAATGCTGATTGGACTCTCTGAGGAAGAATGCATCACAAAGACCTATAACTGACTTCCCTTTTAATTGTACTTGTTTCCTTGTTTTGATGGCCAGCAGGATACCCATAGACACATCCAGATTGATTATGATCACCCTTTCGTGAGGATCACTGTTGTATTGGTGTTTAAACAGGAGGTGTTTGTTTAAAAATACATGTTTACTCATGTAGGTTAGAACCACATTTTCATTAATTCTTTCCCTAATAGCATTCATTAAACTTTTAGCAAACATAAATTTATATAGGGCATTAAGCCAGAGGTCTAGAGAGACCAAAAGTTGCTCTAAGACATTGTCCACATCTCAGTGGAATTATAGTCTAGTGTTGATGGGTGTTTAGCCACAAACATAAATAATTCTAATGAAAACAGTATACTTGTCATCAGAAAGTTTTAATGTATTACAGAAGCCCAGAGGAGCACTAATGTCATTTTTTTAAAAAGAAAGCAACCAGGGGTTGTCTGTATCTGTGCACTGTTGCTATCGTCTTATGTTTCTTTGGCAGGTGCTGAGGAGAAAATACTTGGAGAATTTAGAGATACATATAATCCAGCTGCTTCTGATTTTCATCTTCAAGCAATGATCCAGTCTGCTGGTAAATTGGTCCTTATTGATAAATTGCTTCCCAAAATGAAAGCCGGCGGTCATAAAGTGCTCATCTTCTCTCAGATGGTACGCTGCCTGGACATCCTGGAGGACTATCTCATTCATAAAAGGTAAGACATAGGATTCATCTACTGAATTACACTGTGAATTACACGAAGGATATGCTATTCAGGATTTTGCATCATTGTACTGTAATCTGTCTTTATTGCATCTATTGCTCTTTATCTAGGTAAGAACCCATTTAAATCTGAGTAAAGGTAGTTTACGATTATGGGTCAGGTGTTCCTCTAACCTGCATATGTTGCAAATAGTAGGCGGGGCTAAGGAGATTGATGAAGAAACCCTTGTAAATTGACAAGTATTTGTTGACTTAAGAGTGGGTTTATTAGTATCCATCTTACTTGATTTGTAAATCTTGCAGTAATGATACTTTAAATGAACCATCTTCAAAAATTAAAAAAGGTTCGGTACCTTTTCACATCTTTCATTGTTGGAATGAGAACCTGAACTTGCTACACTTTGACTCTCACTGTATACCATTTGACCCTTGTTCATGCTTTCAGTCTTTTCTCATTTGTTTCATGTGGGGTTTGATTTTGTTTTGGTGCATGATGATAAGATAGTCTTCAATACTGTCTAACTAGGATCTAGATGAATAGGATATTCATCGTGGGTTATTTTCTCATAACGTTAGTGCTCCAGTCAGATACCAACATGTGACCCTGAAAGGGAATCTAAAGATGTGACTGTAGATTTTGGTTTTGACCCTTATATATAAGTAAAGGTCTGTAGTAATTTAGGTTATCAGAAGTTGTGCAGTTCATTTTTATTTTTCATTTATTTCTAGTTCTGTTTTTAGTGTCAGTGTTTTACTCTTTAGTCTAATTCCAAAATGTATTTTATTCCCAACTTCATATCACGTAAGTAAGAAGGAAGATAAAATTTCAGTATTCCTAAAAATAGCTATTCTTACTCTTTCCTGATTTCCTGATACAAAGAACTTTATAAGATAAAGATGAACTTCATGGAAAACCCCAAATATCTTTAATGTCACATTATTAGAAGTCACACCCCATCTCACAGGTACTGGAGACAACAGTGAGCTCCTCCTGAGACTCTAATAAATTCTTTTTGTAAAGAAATGTCTTGAACCAGAAGAGGTGTGGCAAATATCCTGTGTATTCTTCTTCTAGTTTCTAAATTTTTATATAGTTTAATTTTATTAATGGCTGTCCATTTCTGAATTTTATGTAAATGAGGAAAGATAAAAAAGGTAAAAATTAACTGCTTAACAGTAATTCACTCTAAAGAAATGGCATTCTACAGCAAGTTTTAGAATGTTCTAGACAACAGGGTTTTTTACCTAAATTCTTAATGTTTCAAATATTGTTAATATCTTGAAAATCTGTTAAATGAGGCAAAAAGCCTTACTATTTTCAAATATTTTCAATAAGTACTTATTTAAAAAGTTGAAAAAAAAATTAGTATTTCAGTTCGCCCTTGGTAGATACAGTTTACAATCAAGTACATCTTGAGATGGGTGCCTGGGTGGCTTAGTGGGTTAAGCCTCTGCCTTCAACTCACATCATGTTCCTAGGGTCCTGGGATTAGCCCCATGGTCATGCTTCCTGCTCACCGGGAGTCTGCTTCTCCCTCCCTCTGCTTGCACTTTTTCTTGCTCTCTCTTGATCTTTCAAATAAATAAAATCTCAAAAAAAAAAAAAAAGTATATCTTAAGAGATTAACATGATTGAGACAGAGAAACATTGGTAGGCTTCTTGAACTTCTATGAAAGTCTTTGCTTTTTATAAAAAAAAAAAAAAAGTCATTATATACTACATCATAATGAGGTCAGCAAGGTAGTATTTGCGTGTTTAATTCCAGCTTCTGAAAATGATATTCATTGTGATGGCATTTTACCTATACAAGAGGAATGCAGAGATTTTGTATCTTTATATTACTTGTGTTTCCTCCCTACCACCAGCACTGAGAATTATAAAACCATAGAAACTAGTTGGGGTGATATTGCCTCTTAATTTTATAGTAAACATAATGTTGCAAGGAAACTGACTTTACATTTGATAGACTGTGTCTTTATTTTCATTATATTCATCTAACTAAATTTATGACATTTCATTTGATAGATACTTATATGAACGAATCGATGGAAGGGTTAGAGGGAATCTTCGACAAGCTGCTATAGATCGATTTAGTAAACCTGATTCAGATCGATTTGTTTTCCTTCTGTGTACCCGAGCTGGTGGGTTGGGCATCAACCTAACTGCTGCTGATACGTGTATAATTTTTGATTCTGATTGGAATCCTCAGAATGACCTGCAGGTAAATACATTGCTTGGCAAAAGAATTAAATTTCTTTTTTCATTCCTAGAACTGTTTTTGATCCTCAACCTCTTTTTTTTTTCTGAACAAACGAACATGTATGTTTCCCTAAGGAATATCTCTGCCAAATCAAATAGATTAAATTATCTTAATTTTAATGACAAGAAAATATACTTATCTAGATTATGTGTCTTCTAAGTAGGTTTATCTACTTGAGTACAATATTTGTTTGAAGTATATTATGTAAATTTGAGAGAGGCCTAAGCTTTAAGAGTGACTTCTTTGTGGGGCACCTGGGTGGCTCAGTTGGTTAAGTGTCTGCTTGGTTTCAGCTCAGGTGCTGATCTTAGGGTGGTAAAGATTGAGGCCTACCTTGGGCTCTACACTCAACGTGGAACCCACTTGAGTTTCTCTCTCCCTCTGCCCCTCCCTTGCCCCACATGCACAAGTGTGTGCTCTCGCTCACTCGTTCTCTCTCTCTCCCCTTCCCGCCCTCTCTCCATCCCTCTCTCCCTCCCTCTCTCTTAAATAAATAAATAAATCCTTTTTTTAAAGTTCTTTATAATAAATAAAAACTTCAGAATCTTACTTTCTGAAAAATAAGCACTTATCTTACTTTCATCTTCTCAATTATCAATATAGTATCATCTGCATAGAATTAAGACCTAATAGACTGTGCCTTTTTATGAAATACTGTAAAAATTTAAGATACACATCTAAGTTAAGATAGTACTTGGACCTCATAGAAACAGGAGTATTCATATTAGTAGGGTATTGAAATAGCATCAAAGTTTGTAGAAGGTTAGCATCTGGGATAGATATGAGAACAAAGATTAAGAAATTCTTTTATTTTTCATGGTAGACTTTGTTGTATTATAGTTAATATTATTACTTTAAGCTGTTATCATACCAAATATGGTAAATTTTTACTGAGAATATACCTAGCTCAATAAAAAATAAGGTTTTAACCTCTCATTTGTGTAACTATATGTAATCTAGTTCAAAATATCAAAGATCCAAAATTAATAGACCAGCGACAAACTCTTCCTGTAGAAGGCCAGGTAGCAAGTATTTGAGGCTTTTGTGGATTACATAAGAAGTCTGCCACACGTGCTTTGTCATTTGTGTTTATGGTCCCTTAAAAGCGTAGAAGCCATTCTTAGTTGGCAGGCCAGTTTTGGTCCACAGGGTGTAGTTTACCAGTCTCTAAGAGAAACCCAAATTATAATTTTTTGCCTTTTGGATGCATGTTTATACTTACACAGCCTACAGCACATTTGATGTTCTAAAAGTTAATCTAAAATAAAATCACATGATAGAACCTGAGGAGAAACTGGAAAAACTGTATCAGACTCCCCAATTTCTTCCTCTCACTTGGTTTTTTCCTACTTACTGCTAATGTAAATCTGGCCTTCATAGACCAATGAAAAATTTGGCCTCTTACACTTGCCCTACACCTGGAGCAAGGTTGTTCACCCACAATTCCGAGTTGTAAAAAGCACAAAGAGCATATGATAGAATCAAGATGTCAACAGAGTATAGCATCAATGCCACCTGTAAGTTTAAAGCCACAAATTATAATTTAGTCTTCTGAAGATAATGGGAAGGTGATTAGCAATTTGTGAGAAAGCCACTGATTCCTTGAAACCTTTAGAGTCTAAATTTAAAACATAAATTTTAAGTTTTGTGGAACCCCAAGATAAAATAAGAAGTTCTTGGGGCACTTGGTGGTTCAGATGGGTAAGCGTCCAACTCTTGATTTCAGCTCAAATCATGACCTCAGGGTTATCGAGCCTCAGCCTCCAGGTTGGTGTGGAGCCTGCATAAGACTTTCTCTCCCTCTCCTGCCCCTGCCCCCCTTTCTCTCTCTCTCACTTTCTCCCCCCTCTCTGAAAAAAATAAAGTTCTTATATAATCTCTGAGGTCTCTACTTCCAATACATATGCATATTAACTAATTAGTTCCTTCCTCGTTTAGGTAAAATTATGTCTCTGGAGAGACTCACCTTAAGTTTTTATCCCCCTCCAAATTACCCAGCATAACTAAAATGTATTGAAAATTGTATTGATAATGTAGTAGAAAAAACTCAAGAAATTCAGAGTTATGTTTTAAGTTTAAAGGTTGAGTTGTCAGCAGCTAAAAATAATCTGTTCATAGCAGTTTACATTCCTGTCTAAAGGTATTTTGATGATACCCTTTTCAAAAACGTTAATTCTTCATGGATTTATTTATATTCTCTGAAATACAAGCTTAAATTTTAACTTACTGCTGATTATGGAATCATTTCTCATTTTAGTAAGCACTACCTTAATTTCTAGAAAAAGGTTATAGCCAATTCTATAGCAAGAGTTTCTAAAAATTCTTCCATACTTATATATTCCATTGAGATAGTCTATTGTTAAATGCCTTTTGTGTAATCCCCTTTGTGCTACTTTGTAAAGTAAACTGAATCTGTAACTTCATTTTTTATAGGCCCAAGCTCGTTGCCACAGAATTGGTCAGAATAAAGCAGTTAAAGTCTACCGACTAGTAACTCGTAACTCATATGAGAGAGAGATGTTTGACCGAGCCAGTCTGAAACTGGGTCTAGATAAGGCTGTGTTACAGAGCATGAGTGGAAGAGAAAGTAATGTTGGTGGTGTATGTATATTTTCTTTTCACTTGCAGTGTTTGTGTTCTTACTTGCATTTAATTTTAACTTCAGGTAGTATATCATTTAATTTTGATCCATACTGAATGTGAAATACTTTCATGTAAGGAGGCATTTCAGAATAGACCTGTATTTAGTTAATGCTTATGAATTCTGTCCTGTCTGTATTGCTCCAGTGCTCATGAATTCTAAGAATGTTTTCAAGGCTGAACTTCTTTGCTTTGCTTTTAGGATGTTTGTATCATGGCATAGCAAAACAGAATTTGTGAATTTTTCTGCATTATTTCTGTAAACAGCTTTTTCAAATTTTTGTGTCAGACTACTGGCATTGGCTTTGTTTTGTTTTATGTGATTTTGGGGAGCATGTTTTCCCCTCAAGATTGTTACCCTATATCTAGTGCTTGTAACAGCTATAGAATCCTAGTATTAAAAAGAACCTTCAGAGGTTATCTGCCCCATAGGCTTTGTCATAACTGAAGCTATTAGAGGCACATGACAAATACTACTTTAAAGATAATAAGAAAGAAGTCAGCAGCTTCAATGTGTTCTTTCAGAGAATTCTCTCTTGTATATATGATAAACCCCAGAGGCAGTTTAAACTTGACTCTGTGTACTTTTTGGAAATTTGGGGGGATGGTTTTCTCATTTTAGGAACTGCATAATAATACAGTTACCAAAATTATTTTCTCTTTAGATTCAACAGCTTTCCAAAAAGGAAATAGAAGATCTGCTTCGAAGAGGTGCTTACGGTGCCATTATGGAGGAAGAAGATGAAGGCTCTAAATTCTGTGAGGAGGATATCGATCAGATTTTACTACGTCGGACGAAAACTATAACAATTGAGTCAGAAGGACGTGGGTCAACATTTGCCAAGGTAACAGTGAGTGATATTTTATAAATATACTAGTAATGTTGACAATTAAAAAAAATTCCCTCTTTTAGTCTAGTAATTATTTGCAGAGTATATATTAAACATACTTAATATTTAAATAAAGTAAATTAGCTTAGAAGCAGAAGGTTATATTTTCTTTTCCTTCATTTTTTTTTCTGACCTCTGATATCAAATTTCACATGCACTCTTCTGATCCTAGTGAAATGGAGTAAGTATAATAACCAAAAATCGTTCTATGCATTAATCAGAATAGAACATTTAAAACCAGATTTAGAAATTAAAGAACATACATGCTGAAGCCAGAGCAAAATGTGGGTAATAGTGTAGGAGGTTAACTCATCTTAAATTAACTGACTATAATTTAAAGTATTTAAAGAAGAGAAAGGATTTCTAATTTCATCTTAAATACTTAAATCTAATTTGGGGAGGGTAAAACGAAATTGGTGTCTTGAAAGGAAGTATTCATAACAGTCTACCTTATTTTGGGAAAACATTTCAAAAGTTTACTAACTGCCTTTATATTCACCACCACCACCACCACCCCCCCTTTTTTTTTTACAAAGAGATATGGGGTAAACCTATATCTTGTATTTATCTTAAGAGTTTCTTATTGCAGTATTTTGTCATCTGCAGTGGTTCATACAGGTTTTCTCTTTTCCCCTTCCTTTCCTTTCTGTATCCTCCTCTCCACTTTCACTCCAGAAGAGTCTCTTTATCTTTAGGAGAATTCTGTTTTAGAGCAAATAGTGTAGATATTGCACCCAAAGTAATATCAGTCTTCCAGTGAAAACTTTTCTCTTGCATTCATTCAGCAAACTAATGAAATCACGTGTCAGGTACCTTGCTACATCCTGGGAATACTAGAATGAAAGGATTCTAGTTGCTGAAAAAAAGCAAAGAAGGAGATGATTAACTTTGCATAAAATAGAAGAGCCAGAGACTCAGGAAAGCCTTGGCAGAGAAAATCACATCTGAGCTGGGTCTTGAAGGAAGCGTGAGTTTCACTGTGTTACAGGGAGAGTCACAGAAATGAGTCGTGTGTTCCTAAAGTACAAGTAAGATTTGAAGGAATATGGTACAGGCATTATAGATGCACAGGGTGAATTAAATGGAGATAAAAATGAAGGGATTAGAGAGGTCAGACCCAAATTGTGAAGGACTCGAAAAAATTCCATTTTGAGGAATTTGAACTTGATCCTGAGGCAGTTAAAAAGCTTTTAAATCCCTTCAAGCAGAAAATGGACATAATGAATGCAGTTGAGGAGTTTAACTCTAGCAGCAGTGTGGAGAATGAGTTTGAAAGGAGAACTGGAGGCAAGGATACCAGGTAAGAGGCTTATATCGGATATGGTGATGGGTGACTAGGGTAGTGGAGCACCACTTGAATCAACGGGAATTGATGACCCGTTAGAAATGTATGGAAGTGGGGAGTCAAAGGGACTTGAAGATTTCTGGCTCAAATAGTATGCAGGGTCATGGAATCATTAAGTAAGCTAGAGAATTCACGAGAAGGAAGTTTATGTGGAGAAAACAAAATACCGGAGGCTGTTGTATTTGTGGCACTTACAGGGGATTCAGGTGGAGGTATCCAGGAGAGTTGCCTAGGAAACAGACAGATTTGAGAGTTCACAGAGAAGAAATCAGAAGAAAGTAGTATTGTGGAAACAAAAAGAACACTGCAGAAGAATAAGGCTGAGAACTACAACTGGTCACCATTGGACTCTAACTTCTTTCATGAGAAATCTTGTTTACTTGGGATTCCTTGGCTATACCCAAGTTGTCAACACACTGTGCAGATAGTACAGAAATCACCTTTGTTGGTTACGCTGCGCCTAGTGATACTCTCCTTAAAGGTTTTTTTTTTTTTTCTATTTTAATTAATGTAGACATGAGTAAAGTGTTTAATGACCACATGTGATTCCAAGTTTCCTCATGTACGGTGTTAACGAAAATCGTTATGGAAAACCAGTACACTAGAGTTTGAATTCTGACTCATAAGCTGAGTGACCTTGGACAATTAATTAACCTTTAAGAGACTTTCTTGTCTTTGAAGAGGAGAGCGTCATAATCTTGCTTGGCCTTTTCCACTTTATAGTGAAGTGCTGTATGAGTATTATTTTATTTCAAGTATACTCTAATCATAACCAGCTGTGCTGTAAGAATGTGAAATACTTAAACATTTAAATTTCTATTTGAAAAACCCTCAGACCGTGGAGTAATTTGTATTTGAAAAGAAGGCTGACTGAAGAGGTACTTCAGTGGTTGAGGAAGTCCAGAGAGTTTGCCTGTAGTTGTCTTGGAATTTGTTCATTTCCACTGTTGTGAGCGAATGCCACTGTATGGTGGACATTTGGCATATTAGAATACGGCACCTCGGTACAGGGGTACCAAAGGTGCAAAGTTGATAGTATTTTAGACTTTCTCTGGAATTTCCAAAGATTTCCTCTATGTTTAATTGTTTTAAAGTGGTTTGGATACATGAAGTAATTTCAGTCTTTCTTTGCATTATCAAAGTTTTTTTTTATGAAAAGCTCTATATATGCAGAGTACATAATAAGACTCTTTATTTAGACTTAGTACCTATCCAGCAAATAAAACTCAGTATTGGTAGCTTCATTTGTAAGTGGTTCTATCACCTAAACCTTGTTTTGAGATATTTTTGTAAGGGCAATCAGGTGGACCCAAGAAATAGAGAAAATTTTTCTCATTTGATTTCTGTATTTTCTGGTAGAGAACAAGACTTTGAATTGCTTAATTCACAAAAACAAAGCAGTCTGTGTATCAAGCTTCAGTGAATTGCTTATTTGTAAGGGCCCTTCTGTGGCGCCCACTGTCCTTCTGCTACCTTCTGATGTAGGAAGATGGATTTCTGCATTTAAAAAGTCTTCCCTACACAAACAATGAATCATGGAACACTACATCAAAAACTAATGATGCGGGTGCCTGGGTGGCTCAGTGGGTTAAGCCTCTGCCTTCAGCTCAGGTCATGATCTCAGGGTCCTGGGATCAAGCCCACGTCAGGCTCCCTGCTCAGCAAAGAGTCTGCTTCTCCCTCTCCCTCTGTCTGCTGCTCTGCCTACTTGTGTTCTCTCTCTCTGTCAAATAAATAAGTAAAAAATCTTTAAAAAAAAGAAAAAAAAATGATATATGGTGACTAACATAACAGAATTAAAGTAATAATAAAAATAAAAAGTCTTCCCTTGTAAATAATAAAAGGATTTAATGATTGAGGGAAAACATTTAAAGAAAAATATTTTTAGAGGAATTAGGATATTAAGATTTAACATTTGGAAGTAATCAGTATACCTGTACGATGACATCTTCTACAATAGGAATTTTATTTCTGTAGGCATTCATTACAGTCCTTGAGAATTTTGGAAGTCATCTTCAAAATAGGTTATATGTCATTTAACAATAGTGTCTAGAATTCTTTAGAAGTTTTTTTTTAATTTTATTTGAAAAATAAATGTATCATTTTTCTTATAATGAATATAACAGAAGCTACTGAATTGTGATGTATAGTTTCTTCCAGGTAAATTATTTTAATTATCAGTAGTTATCTGGTAGCAGAATAAAAGCAATTATCTACGGCAACATAAAATTTTTTTTAAGGTTAGCAACCATAAGCTTGATTTCAAAAATCTAATTGTTTCTCTTTAACGGCTTTTCGTATTCAATGCCCATGTAAAGCAGATGCTCATTTGCCAGATCTGTTAAATCTCAAGAAGCAAGTATCAATGAAACTATAATATAAAATAAAACCCTATGAACTTCAGTGAACTTTTCAGTGTTTCTGGAAATTGAAGAGTTTATAGTAATGAAGATTTGAAAGTATGGATGTCCTATGTCCTCACTTAAGAAAAATTCATTTCTGAATTAACAGTTAGACATCCCCTCATGGTTTAGGAATTACTTGAGTAAAGTTAAATGTCTGTTCCTTATAGTCATTCGTAACACTTTGATTGTCATGCAGATGATGAGGGCTACTACTTTTCATTTCATTAGGCTAGTTAGCCTGTGTTCTTTTTAAGTTGGATATGAGTTTGTATTATGAGTGGTTTATCATTAAGAGGTATCTCATTGTATTATTTCTGTTGCCCCTGTAACAAATAACCAGAACACAAATTATTCTCTTATACTTGTGGATGTCAGAAGTCCAAAATGAGTCTTCTAGGGCTAAAACTCAAGGTGTCAGTAGGGCTGGTTTCTTCCGATGCTCTAGGGGGGAATCTTTTTGTTATCTCTTCCAGCTTTTACAAGTGCCTACATTTTGTCGCTTGTGACCATATTATTCCAATCTCTGCTTTTGTTGTCACATAGTCTTTTCCTCTTTCCCTCTTATAAGGACAGTTGTGATTATATTTAGGGCTCACCTGTATAATACAGGCTAATCTCCCCATTTCAAAAATTATTAACTTTATCACATCTGCCAAGCCTCTTTTGCCATAAACATTCACAAGGATCCAGGAATTAGGACCTAAATATCTTTGGGAGCTATTACTCACCCTATCACACTCATAATGTCAACAAATTAAAAATTACTATTTTAAAAAATTCCTAGTTTTAGTAGTTTTCCAATATTAAAGCTATAGTTTAGAACAAGCAAAAAAAATTTTTTTTAATTCATTTTGTTAAAACATTTATTTCCATCACTTATGTTTCATAAAAATGCCAGCAAAATGCACATATTTAACATTTATAATATTTCACCACTTGCTGTACACAAGCATCTTAATAACCCAGCCTCAAAAGCATGTTTGATGGAAGGAATGTACTTATTACTTGGTAAGCAGTGTCATGAACAGAATCTTAAAGTTCAGCAAGAAGCACTTAGGATTTTAATTTTGTTCCTACTTGTTAGATGCAATATAAAAATTCAAACTACAAATATAGACAGTGGTATAATGAAACCTATGCCCTTGTCACCTAGCTTCATTTATCAGCAATTATCAACTCATGCCAAGCTTGCTTCGTCATTACTCTCTCCATCTTCCATATTATTTTAAAGGAAATCCCAGACATTATATATACAAACATATATATAAGATCTATGAAAATTTCTTTAACACAGCCAAAGTACTAATTATTATGTTTAAAAATAGGGTTGCCTGCATGGCTCAGTCAGTTAAATGTCTGCCTTCAGCTCAGGTTGTGATCCCAGGGTCCTGGGATCGAGTCCTGCATCAGGTTCCCTGCTCAGCGGGGAGCCTTCTTCTCCCTCAGCCTCCTGCTCTCTCTGTCTCTCTCTCCAACAAATAAATAAGTAAAATCTTTTGGGACGCCGGGGTGGCTGAGTTGGTTAAGCGGCTGCCCTTGGCTCAGGTCATGATCCCAGCATCCTGGGATCGAGTCCCACATTGGGCTCCTTGTTCGGCAGGGAGCCTGCTTCTCCCTCTGCCTCTGCTGCCACTCTGCCTGCCTGTGCTCGCTCGCGCTCTCTCTCTCTCTCTCTCGCAAATAAATAAATAAAATCTTTTAAAATAAATAAATAAATATAAAGTATAAAATATTAAAATCTTTTAAGTTCAATTAAATAATAAAAATAAAATTATCAGGGTCCCTAAGTGGTGCGGTCAGCTGAGCATCTCACTCTTTATTTCATTCAGCTCAGGTCATAATCTCAATCAGTAATTCCTTCGTATCATCGGTTTTCCAGTGTTCAAATTTTCAGAGTTCCAGACTTCTTTTGAATGTCATAAATAGCTTGCTTGTTTATAGCTGTTTTATTATCTCTTTAATGTATAATTTTCTGCATTTTAAAATTCCATCAAAATGGGTTTTTTAATGAAGATTTTTATCATTTGATTATATCGCAGATAATTAGTCATTATCTTAAAACCATTTACGAATTATATTCTCCTTTGAAAATTATGTGACTGTATTCATCCCTTTAATTCTTGTAAGTGTTAACATGCATTTTCCAGGCTCTTTCTTTTTTAAAGCACCATGTATCTTCACTACTTCTTTATAAAGCACTTTATAAAGCACTTTAATGACTTTCCTTGAAGTGGCATATCTGTTTTCAGGAACTTAAGTTGCAAATAATGGTTATTTATAAGTTCCAGTGTTGAGCTGTAATATCTAGTTTCTTCCAACTAAAAGACTGTATAATTTCTACAATATTTAAGAAAGTAAGTCAGTTATTTTTTTCTTTTGTTCCTCTGTAATCTCTTAAACTTTTACAATGGCTATGCAGTATTTTTGTTGTAAGTAAAAGTATTTTTTATGTAAAGACAGATGGTGACTTTTTTCCTCATATCCTGTATTACATTTTCTTTAGGAGGCATATCTATCTAAAAATATGATAGAAATAAAGTAGTATACCAGAAAATGAACTGTATGGGGCAAGCAGGTTTGAAATTTCTTGTGCTAACCTAATTTCTTAATACTCATATAGTGTTTCTAGAAAGCATATCTCTGTCCTGTGTAGTTTTTTCACCAAAAGGATTTGATCCTTACTTACCAAAAGCTTGAGCTAAACAAGAGTAATAACTTACTTAATCTTTTCCTAAATCCACAGCCTGTGTTGACAGTGAGGCTTTTGCCTTGAGCATTTGCTGTGCTACGTTTCAGGCCATCCCATTTGGAACATCTTTTGAATGTATGTGTGTATGATGAATTCATATTCTATCCCCAGTAAATGTGAAGAGATGATGTTGTGAATATACTGTGGTAGATTTTCCTCTAAGCGTCATAACATTTTAAGAAACTGCCATTATGTGTTTCAGGCAAGCTTTGTGGCATCTGGGAATCGGACAGATATTTCCTTAGATGATCCCAACTTCTGGCAAAAATGGGCTAAAAAGGCAGAAATAGATATAGATGCCATCAGTGGCAGAGTAAGTATTTCTTTCCCTTTTAAAAAAAAATTACCTATTGGGATACTTCGGTAATATTATTGTAATATTTTAAGGTATTCAACTGTGTACTTACTGAAATAAATTTATCTGAATAAATAAATTGATGTGGGATATTAAAATGAGCATCTGTTGAGCCAGACACCGATTCATTTTAATACCTCTGATATCTGCTGTGATTGGTGGTAATGCAGGGGAAGTTTAAGTTTGGATATTTATATTCTTTTTTTTTTTTTAATTTTATTTATTTATTTGTCAGACAGAGATCACAAGTAAGCAAAGAGACAGGCAGAGAGAGGAAGGGAAGTAGGCTCCTGGCCAAGCAGAAAGCCCGATGTGGGGCTCAATCTCAGGACCCTGGGATCATGACCCGAGGCGAAGGCAGAGGCTTTAACCCACTGAGCCACCCAGGCGCCCCCGGATATTTATATTCTTAAAAGTACAATGTTTGGGTGCCTGGGTGGCTCAGTGGGTTAAACCGCTGCGTTCGGCTCAGGTCATGATCTCAGGGTCCTGAGATCTAGTCCCACATCGGGCTCTCTGCTCAGCAGGGAGCCTGCTTCCTCCTCTCTCTCTCTCTGCCTGCCTCTCTGCCTACTTGTGATCTCTCTCTGTCAAATAAATAAATAAAAGATCTTTTTTAAAAAAAAGTACAATGTTTTTCGATTTTTAAAATGTCTTTAAATCATCAATTGATTTTGCTCTTTAACTTTGTTTTCTTGGAGTCTGCTCCCATTAATGATGATCCAGTCAGATATAAAAGGAGAAAAAAATGCACTCAAGAAAGAAGCATTTTTAAACTGTTTCTTTTGTAACTTCCCTTAGAATTAAGAAAGGACCAAAAAGCTAAAGAACAATTTGTAGAACTGATAATAGCATAACTGTTTACTTCATAAAACATCTAATTATTATGTAGGAATCAGTGTTTGCAGCTTATGCATTATCAAGATAATATAAAAAAGAATATAAAAAAGAATTTTATATTAATCATTGATGCAGGGGATCTATTTTAACAGCCTTTTAAAATGTAAAACTTTACAGTGAGAAATAACACCACTACCATACATCATCATTTTTACTTAATATATTTCAGAAATAGAAGTAATTCTATATGGAGCAAATAAGTAAATTTGAAAAGATATTTATAAAACATCATTGGGTATGGCATGTTTATATGCCTAAAAAGGCAGGGAAATCTTAAAGCCATTATCAAAATTAATAAATGAGTTTAATGAATTAACTGGATGAAAAATAAATATGCCATTTAGCCTTCTTAAATATCAATACTAATAGAAGTAGAAAAATACAATGGAAGAAAACATCTATTCACTGTAGAAAAAAAAGTTACAAAACATTTAGGGGTATACCTACTGACAGATGTGTATGATTTTAGTAAAGTGAATTATCAAATTTAATTGCAAGATTTCTCTGTTGGAAATTGAAAACTACATATTTTAAACATTTTTAGAATTTATAAGCATAGAAATGCAACCCAAACTAAAAGCTAACAGTTGTTTCATATAACCAAATGATATCTAAACTTCCCCTGGAAAAATGAATTGTCAAAAATATTAAATGGACTTTTAGGAACCTGTCTTTCAGCAAAAATCATACATGTGATGTACAGTGATGATACAGTACAGTGATGCTCATTGCCACATTCTTTGTTTTAGAAAAAATGTGTAAACTAATTAAATTTCTTATGATAGAGGATTAATACATCTTTTACTATTTAATGCAATAAGTAAAAATAATCATGTATATCCCTATGTACTACTGGCCCATAAAGACCTCCAAAACAGTTAAATTTTAAAAGAGAGGGAGATATGGAATGATGCTTATAGCATATTTATTTATGATTTTTCAAAAGGAGATATTGGGAACCCACAGACATTCCTATGTATTTATGCAGTCGTGCAGCTAGAGCATGCTGTGAGTCAAGGACCATTCTCACAGTAGGGCTCATGTGCACAAGACAGATCAACCACTGCTTTGATAGAGCTTACGGATTCTAGTGGGTGAGACAGAAGTAGACACATACATAAGATGATATCAGAGAGGGAAGAAAATAGAATAGTCAGATGGTTGGGAATGCTCGGAGGTGTGACAGCATGAAATCAGGTGGTCAGGGGAGGTCACTGAGGGGACAGTTGTGCTAAGATTGAATGACCAAAAAGAGCCAATAATGTAAAGACTCAAGGAAAATCTTTCAAGGTGCAGAGGATGGCATTGAGCCACTGGTGGAAATAAGCTCCAAGTATTCCAGAAATAGAAGTCACATTGTGGCGGAATGTAGGCAGTTAGTGAGGAGGTGATAGGCAAGGTCAGAGACCATAGGTATGGGTCATAGCATAGGGCCTTGAAGATTACCCTGAAGATTTAAGCACTTTATAACTAAACTTATGTATGCATGTGTTCACTTAATACTTGTATAATTACATTTTCTTATTTATATTTCACCAAAAAATTTAAAGTTTTTCTGAAAATTAAGTACAGAGAAGACAGACTGCTGTTTTTTACTACATGTTAAACCATATTAAAATATTATAAAGGAAACATAATTAAAACAGCATGATATTGAGAAAAAGTACAAAGAACAAAGAACAGAAAAAGATCAAATTATATGTTTTAGTAAAGAAACAGTATTAGAGAAAAAGGAATTGTTTAATAATCATGATTAGGACTTTGACTTAACACTGGGGGGCCATTATAGTGATGTACTCCATGCCAAGTAAACTCCAGTTTGTGACGAATTTTTTAAAAATTTTTTTGAAAGTAGGGCACCTGGGTGGCTCAGTCAGTGAAGCATTTGCCTTCGGTTCAGATCATGATCCCAGAGTCTTGGGGTCAAGCCCCGCATCAGGCTCCCTGCTCAGCAGAGAGCCTGCTTCCTCTTTCTCCCTCTGTTGCTCCCCCACTTGTGCGCTGGCTTGCTCTCTGTCTCTCTTTCTCTCTATTAAATAAATAAAATCTTAACAACAACAAATAAAAGTTTTTGAAAGCATAAAAAAAAAAAAAACAGAAAAACTAGATTTCTGTTTTATCAAATAGTTGGTGAGAAAACATTCTAAATTAAAAAGATATCATGGGGCACCTGGGTGGCTCAGTTGTTAAGCTTCTTCCTTCAGCCCCAATCCTGGGGTCCTGGGATCGAGCCCTGCATTGGGCTCCCTGCTCCGTGGGAAGCCTACTTCTCCCTCTCCCACTCTCCTTGCTTGTGTTCCCTCTCTTGCTGTGTCTCTCTCCATCAAATAAGTAAATAAAATCTATTTTTAAAAATCACAAAGGAAATGATTGGCATATTCATATATAAGACTAAGAAGTATATAATGGACAACAGAAAGGCAGTCAGACTAGTGAGACTTATTTATAGCAGAAGTGTACATGAAAGTTACTATCTTTATTATATGAAAGCCAGTATAAGGTGATCAGAATCATATCAAAATCAAGGGCACCTGGATGGCTCAGTCGGTTGAGCATCTAGCTCTTGATTTCAGCTCAAGTCATGATCTCAGGGCCCTGGGATCAAGTCCAGCATTGGGCTCTGCACTCAGCAGGGAGTCTGCTTGAGATTCTCTCTCCCCCTCTGTCCCTCTTCGCGTTTGCCCACTTTCTCTCAAATAAATAAATCTTTAAAAAGGAAACATATCAAAAAATCTCAAATGATTGTGGGCAAAAGATGTTTGAAAATTTACTCAAAAAATACAGTTAGGGTTTTGTTTTTTTGGTCTTTTTTTAAATTTTTAAAGAAGCTGGGGCAGGGCAAAGGGACAACTCTTTCTTACTGAAGAAGGTCAATTAACAGATACAGAAGGAATAAGAAAACAATCCCACTGTTGGCCTACCACAGCCATAACGGTAGCGGACGAGCCATTGATGAATTCTAAAATTAATGGATGAGACTGAAGGAGAAGCAGACCTTTTATATATTCTCAAAGTATATCTTTCTAACTTAGAAACTTTTCATTAAAGGTAAAAAGCATATCAACTTAAAAGTTGTTTTGAATGAATTAAATGGAATGAACATGATGAGGTTTATATACTTATTACCTTTTTGTATATTAATTTAACTTTTGGAAATGACTAAAACGTGTTTCTGGATCTATAAAATATTTATATCCTTTGACCAGTATTTCAGTCCTGGATATTTCCCCTTTCTGGGATTTATCTCTGGGATAAAGTTAGGTGACAAAGATATATTTGAGCATTATTTATTTTAAAAATTGAAAACAATCTAAACCGCAAATTAAATAAAGAAAATTAAGATGCATAAATGTAGTTTAATAATATATTTTATAGTTATTATAGAAGCATAACACAATAACTCATTTTTAATAATAAAGCCAGATACCAAATTCTTTTCATTCTATGACTGTAAAGTCACAATATTTTATGCATATGATGATAAGGATTATAAAGGAATATAAAAATTTTTAAGCTGATTTGGTAGGTTGATGAAATTGTTAGTAATTTCTGTTTTCTGGCTTTTTATAATTATTCTCTATACCATTTGAAAGGTGAAAATGTAAAAACACCATTGTAAGCAAAATAGTAAAATGACCATCAAGTAATACCTATTAAATTTTACAGAACAGCTTGGTTATTGACACTCCAAGAATTAGGAAGCAAACAAGACCCTTTAGTGCCACAAAAGATGAATTGGCTGAATTATCTGAAGCCGAAAGTGAAGGAGATGAAAAGCCCAAACTCCGGAGACCCTGTGACCGTTCCAACGGCTATGGAAGAACTGAATGCTTTAGAGTAGAGAAAAATCTTCTAGTTTATGGGTAAAATACTATTTTTTTAATGTTTCTTGTTAGTAGTATGCTATATGAAGTTACAGAAAACATATACTATAGTCTACTGTATTTTTTTATCTTGTTAGAATGCATAAAATCTGTTTAAAGTACCCTAAATTTGTTATGTTTAACATATATTTATTAGCAGAATGATGGAATATCCTTAAGTTGTAAATTATAAATGTATCACTGAAGTCAAATTCCTTCTTCTGAGACTTGCATATTTAGTAATATTAAATGGATAATCTTGTTATCCATTACTGAATAAGAGACACTTGAAATCACTCTCCCATGACTCTGCATTTTACTCACGGGGGTGGGAGGAAGACTTTATTAGGTAAATCCTATTAATGACAATATGTGGGGTTTTCATGCCCAACATGTGGGCAGTTTTCTTTGCCAAAGAGTTCTGTTTTTCTGTAGAACTTGACTCAATATTAATGTAAATATACCTTTTTAACCAGATGGGGCCGATGGAGAGAGATTCTGTCTCACGGCCGTTTTAAAAGACAGCTGAACGAGCACGATGTAGAAATAATTTGCCGGGCCCTCTTAGCATATTGCCTTGTTCACTACCGAGGAGATGAGAAAATTAAAGGCTTCATATGGGATCTCATTACTCCAACGGAAGATGGGCAGACACGAGAGCTACAGAATCACCTAGGTAAGAAGATTCTTGCTTCTTTGCAAATTTACTTTTGGTTATATAGGTAGCACTTACTATAGTACCCTGTAAAATATGGAAGCACTATAGATAACATTACAGAACCCTTACACTTGCAAGTTCCAACTTAGAAAATGCCAACTTCTCAGTTTGGTTGGGTTTTCCACGCAGTTTACCTGAGGCTCTTCATCACACGGTCTTCCCGTCTTGTCATCATGTAGCTCCATCTCATTTTTAAAACTCCTTTTTAGTAGTTCATAGTGCCGACATCCTTAGCTAATTATTTAGCATCTGCTTTAATGACGGGCACTTAGGACATCCCCAGTTGTTGGACAGTTGAAAAACAAGTTTCAGTGAAGATCCTTCTGCAGTTTTCCTTCTGCATGGCGAACAAATCTTCCACTGAGATACCTACCAAGAAATGGAATTGTTGAGGTACAGCATTTATACATCCCTAACACCTAAAATGTAGTCTGGGGATTGATAGTATCAGCATCTCCTGGGAGCTTCTTCGAAATACAGATCTTAGGCAGCACACTTAATTGAATCAGAACTTATATTTTAGGGTGCCTGGGTGGGTCAGTGGGTTAAGCCACTGCCTTTGGCTCAGGTCATAATCCCAGGATCCTGGGATTGAGTCCCGCATCAGGCTCTCTGCTCAGCGGGGAGACTGCTTCCCTCTCTCCCCTTCTCTCTGCCTGCCTCTCCGTCTACTCTCTGTCAAATAAATAAATAAAATCTTTAAAAAAAAAAAAAAAAGAACTTTCATTTTAACAAGTTTCTTTGCAATTATGTATATTAAAGTTGGGAAACATTGATATACATTTTAAGTTTTCATCAGTACTTTAATTTGCCACCAGATATGGCTGTACCAATTTACAGTTCTGTCAGAGGTATATATATAAGCATTTTTTCTCTACATCGTTTCTAATAGAATGTTCTTTTCTGCTTGAAGTAATTCTTTCAGAGCCTAAAGTAATTGAATTTTCTGTAAAGATAAAAAAAGATTACTACGCCCTGAAATTTGTGTTACAGTTTTGTTCTATTTAATCAACACATACCTGCTACAGTGCCTCCTATATGCTTCTTGTGCAAGGTATTGAGAAGAGAAGAAGAAACAAGACCCCTGAGCTCAGGAACTTCCCATTCCAGCCAGGTAGACAGACATAATAAGAAAGTAGATAAATAATTTCAGAATGTGCTAAGCATTGTGAAATAAGTAAGTGCTGAGATGGAGAAGAACAGAAAGCACCTGTTTTGAATTAGGGTGGTCCCTGGAGGTCCCCTTAATAGGGGGCAGTGAAATTAGTAATGTGAAGAGTGGACTTCTGATAAAGACGGAAGATTGACACAAGTGTATCAGTCTTTCTTGAAACTCCATTTACATGTCAATAAAGAGAAAAAAATTAAGGCCTTATGCTTGATCTATTCTACAGGCAAAGGTCCTAGTTTCTTCAACAGACAAAAGGGTTGGATAGAGAGGCTATCTATAAACCAGTGGTTCTCAACCAGACATGATTTTGCACCCAGTCCTGCCACCATTCAGCGTTGTCACTGCTTTGAGCATGTTACTAGCATCTAGTAGGTAGAGGCCAAGAGGGCAAAGACCCTCCTATGATGAAGAATGATGCAGCTCAAAATACCAATAGTCCTGAGACTGACAACCCTGCTATAACCTAAAATATTTGCGAGTCCTTAGCCAGTTGCAGTGTGGGGGCCTGATCTGGATCCTGACTAAGACCAACAACCCAGAGTTGTTTTTAAATTATTGTTTTATTTATTAGATAATAGTAAATGTGAATATCAAGTATTAGGGAAGTATTATTGCATTTCTTAGGGCCAGTCATGGTGTTTTTTTAAAAGGAGGCCATGTACTATCACTAAGAGATACTCAGATGTTTATTATTAAAATGAGTGATGTCTTAGATTTACTTCAAAATAATGTGGAAGGTTGGGGAGTGAACAGGGTATGGATGAAACAAACTTGCCATCAGCTGGTAATTATTAAAGTTGGATGATGGGACATAGTGATCTGTCATATTATTCTGTCTGTATTTGAATATGCTTAATTCCATGATTAAAAAATAAATAGGCATAAAGCCTCAAAAGAAGAGCGAGAGGGGGAGAGGAAATAGCAACACAATTTTGGAAGAAAATAGATGAGTGGCTACTAACTCAGCCAACCAGAGAGAACTACATCTCAGGTCAGCAGAAGAGGACTGGACTATAGAACAGTAATTGTAGTAACAGAGTATGAAGTACAATTTAAGGTGAAAGGCATTAATTAGGTTAAAAAAGAGATCCATAAAAGAACATGTAACAGGGGGTGCCTGGCTGTCCCTCCCCCCTAAAAAAGAAGAAGAAATAACAAGTATAAACTTCATACACTAAAGAAAATAGTCCCAAAATATAAATGCAAAATTGCCAAAATTTTAGGAAGAAACGGACAAGTCCACATCAAGCTTCTATTTACCGTTGTGAAACTCCTAGCTGGTGGAGTATAGCAAGGAAAAGATACAGGAGATACGAACTGAAAGGAATCAAAAGTGTATTTTTTAGTAATTATTAAAAATTATAAGTGAAGTAGCTCTAGTGTCGTTGAAGATTCATAGGTAAGCAGTGGTATACATGCAGTGACAGTCGTGCAGTACATTTTTACATGACAGGAAATAGATAAATTATAGCCTCATGAGTTAGCAAGTATAAATATCAAAAAGATACCAACATAATCAACAAGTTTCCGAATTGCTTGTGTTATATAATGTCTGAAAACTTAAATATTAAATATTCCTCCAACTCACACGTACGGACATGGAATGACTAGACAAACTCAGGATAGTGAGTTGGGAAGGAAAGAGTGAGTTGGGCTTCACCTATGTGTACTTACTTCCTTTAATGAAAAACGGACCAGATATGGAATACGTTATGATTAAGAGTAAGAATACTTCTTTGTATTTCTGAACTATTTCAGGGGCACGTAGGTGACTGAGTCGGTTAACTGTCCGACTCTTGGTGTCGGCTCAGGTCATGATCTTATGACCCACCTTGGGGGTGGTGTCCGTGCTCAGCAGGAAGTCTGCTTGAGGGTTCGCTCCCTGTGCTTATTCTTCCCACTTCCGCTTGTTCTCTCTCTCAAATAAATAAATCTTCAAAAAAATGAATGTTACAGGCACCTAGCTGGCTCAGTCAGTAGAACATGTGACTCTTGATCTTGGGGTTCTAAGTTCAAGCCCCACGTTGGGTATAGAGATTGCTTAAAATCTTACACACATACAGACACACACACAAAGAAATATTTCACAAAGGGTTCAAAGAAATAAAATGAATTAGCTCTCTTAAACAAGAGCCCACAATGATTAAACCTAATCCAGTTTTGAAAATCAGGAGGCCAAAACTTACTATTTTATAACTAGGGAAGCTAAAAGTAAAGCAGAGGGACAGGCTGAGCTTTTGGTTTTTACATCTGGAAAAAAAAATGATGTGTTTTGGAACAAAAAGTAAGTTAGAATGATTAATTTCAGATACAGAATTGTTGAGTTCTTGCAGGGGAAACTGTTAATTTGTGTCTACTGTTATCACATTGACTTAACCTTGCGATTGGGTCAGCATTGTTACCATTAATATGTTAAAGATCTCTGTAGAGCCTGCACAAACCTCTGGAAAGTCTCCAGAAATTTCTTGTGTTGAAAAAAATGTTTCAAATTACAAACCTTTATACAAGTTATCCCTGATTTCATGTGTCCTTCTCATTTTAACAGGCCTATCAGCCCCTGTACCCAGGGGTCGAAAAGGGAAGAAAGTGAAGACTCAGACAAGCTCATTTGATATACAGAAAGCAGAATGGCTTCGAAAATACAATCCTGAGCAGCTACTTCAAGACGAAGGATACAAAAAACATATAAAACACCACTGTAATAAGTAGGTAGTAGGGTGTTTTTAACACAACTCATTCAAAGTTTATATTTCTGAATTTATTAAAAATCTTAAAGCATGCTGATTTTGAGTACAGAGACAGTGTGGTCTAGGACCAATCCTAATCTTAATCTTACAGGGTATCCTTCAGCAAATCATGGTACCTCTTGTGTCACTGTTTTCATCAACAGAGAGAGAAATAAAACTGGCCTCCAAATGATCTCATTATATCTTACTTGGATATTAAATTATGATGATTGTGAAGATTTTGGAGAAACCTATTTTACTATATATGGTAGTAATGAGATTTATTTAATCAGAAATAATTATTATTTAATTATAAAAATTCTGTATAAAAATTCTTTTCCAATTTTAACCTCATGGATGAATTTTCTTTAATGATTAATATCTTTGTGTCTTTTGATTTCTTTTCCCTCACTTTTAGGGTTTTGCTTCGTGTAAGAATGCTGTATTATCTAAAGCAAGAAGTCATTGGAAACGAGTGTCAGAAAGTATTTGATGGAGTCGATGCAAGGTAAATTAAATAACCTGCTGGTATTTTCAGTAACATGATGAGGCAAAAATTATAGGACCAGAAAATTGTACATTAAGTGGCTCCTTATTCAGTGAAGTTCACAAGAAGAAAATTCCACCAAATGTAGAGAATTCACCTTTGCCAATTTACAGCCTTTCCTCCATTAGTCTCAGTCTTAGGCTCTGTCACTAAAAGCTATAATAATAATAATAATAACAACAACAAAAACAGCAGCAGCAGCAGCAGCAGGAGTAAGCTTCCTGCCGCCAAATCTGTAACTTAACCTTTCTGTGCTCATTCTTTCTCTGCTTTCTTAATCCAGTGGGAAGAGGTTTTATGACAACTGACTTTTATGTCCACATACGATCTGTCCGACGCCCTGGTCTCTAAGCTCCTTACTCTATGTCTCCCTTCTTGCAATGCTGTGTTCTTTTTTTTTTTTTAAACTTACTTTCTTTTTTGAAACACTGTCTTCTGTAGGCATCCATGCAGCTTTACCCACGAGGTGTCCTTCTTCTTCTTCGCTGGTCTTTCCTCTTCATTCTCCTGGTTCTCACATTGGATTGTCCAGGAGCTCTGCCCTCAGCTCTCCTTCTCGGCTCTACTCTCCTTCAGTAAACTCCTGCAGTCTCATCAGACCATATCTGATCAAGAAACAGACGACTCTCGGGGCGCCTGGGTGGCTCAGTGGGTTAAGCCGCTGCCTTTGGCTCAGGTCGTGATCCCAGGGTCCTGGGATCGAGTCCCACATCGGGCTCTCCGCTGAGCAGAGAGCCTGCTTTCCTCTCTCTCTCTCTCTCTCTCTCTCTCTCTCTTTCTCTCTCTGCCTGCCTCTCTGCCTACTTGTGATCTCTCTCTGTCAAATAAATAAATAAAATCTTTAGAAAAAAAAAAAAAGAAACAGATGACTCTCAAACTTACATGTTCATCCTAGAGCTCTAATCTGAGAGCTGCCTCCTAATATTCCCACGTGATGGTCCGATTGCCATCTCAGAGTTTCCCTGGCTCGCCAGATCCACCCCCAGCCCTTGTCCTCCCGCCTTCCCACACACAGGCCTTCTTCATCCTGCTAACTGGACCACCCAGATGCTTGGATGCCATTCTTGATTCCTCCCTTCCCCTTAAATCCCTCAAGAGGACCTGTGAGTTCTGCAGTGTACAGTGTACGCCCAAATCTGAGCACTTTGCACCACATCCTCTACTAAACCTCTAGTGCCAGCCACCACTATGCCCCGTTTAGACTTTTGCAGCGGCCTCCTAATTGGGTCTCTCTGCCTCCTCTCTACGGGCTGACCTTCACACAGCAGCCAGAGTGATCTTTTTTTTTTTTTTTTTTTTTAAGATTTTATTTATTTATTTGACAGAGAGAGATCACAAGTAGGCAGAGAGGCAGGCAGAGAGAGAGAGAGAGGAGGAAGCAAGCTCCCTGCTGAGCAGAGAGCCCAATGCGGGACTCGATCCCAGGACCCTGAGATCATGACCCGAGCCGAAGGCAGCGGCCTAACCCACTGAGCCACCCAGGCACCCCAGAGTGATCTTTCTGAAGCGAAAATCAGGTCATGGCACTCCTCTCCTTCCAGATTCTTCTCATTTCTCTTAGAATAAAATCCGTGCTCCCTGTGGCCCTACATAACCTGTGACCACCTCCTTCATTCTGTCCCTCTCCCACGATGCTGCATCCACACTGGTGTTTCTGTCTCTCCTGTGTGTCAGGCTCCTTCTGGGCTCTGCCTCTGGTATGCTCTCGCACTCGTCTTCTACAGACCTGTCTCTGTTCAGGCCTCAGTTCACATTTTACCCCCTCCCAGAAGCCCTCCCAGGCCTCCCACCCCTAGTCACTCACTACTGCTTGACCTTATTTCATCTCATTCATGGTACCTATTAAAGTTATATTTATTTGTGTGTCTTTTCTCCTCCCATTATAGTTGAAGCCTCTTTAAATAGGTTAAATATGCTTTTATCTTACTGATCTTTGTTTTCACAGCCCCTAGAATCTGAGACGTATAACACCCAGTAAATATTTGTTGACTAAATGACTCCTTTTTTCCCTTGGCCTGATGGGATCCTATCCACTTGTGATTTCCTAGAAACTACATTTTCCCCTTTTGTTAATCTCCCCCACTCTGGCTTCTCGTTTGGATTTTCACATGTTGACATCTCCCTCAGCATAGACACACACACACACACACGCACACACACACATACACCCCACTTCTGGATCCAGTATCTCCTCACCCTGCCACACGATTACTCTCCTTGATTTCACAGCCAGATTTCTGTATCTGTGTCTGCTTTTTCTCCTCTTCCATTTACGGTGTGCTCCCCACCACACTTCAGCCTCTGCCCCTCACTTCACCACCTACTCCAAGAAGTTCCTCACCAATATTCTTTTTTTTTTTTTTTTAAGATTTTATTTATTTATTTGACAGAGAGAGAGATCACAAGTAGGCAGAGAGAAGGGGGATGCAGGCTCCCCGCTGAGCAGAGAGCCTGATGCGGGGCTCAATCCCAGGACCCTGAGACCATGACCTGAACCGAAGGCAGAGGCATAACGTCTGAGCCACCAATATTCTTACTGCTGAACCCATGGATATATTATAGTGTTTTTCTTACTCCCCCTTTTCTTTTTATTTAAGATTTATTTACTTATTTGAGAGTGGTGGTGAAGGGCAGAGAGAGAGACTTCTCAAGCACACTCCCCGCTGAGCATGGAGCCCGACATGGGGCTCGATCCCACAACCCAAGCTGAAACCAACAGTCAGACGCACAACCTGCTGAGCCACCCAGGTGCCCCTGTCCTACTTTACCCTTATTGACCACTTCCCTCTTCTTAAAAATGCTTCTGTAATAGCATTCACCTGTATAGAGAGGTTCTTTCTAGCTTTTTGCTTGCTGCTTTGCAGTTCCTCTTCAACCTGTCTCTTAAATGTCTTCTCATAGGTGCCCTCTTCTTGTCACCTCCTTTTTTTGGATGCTGTCATCTTTTCTGCGGTGTCAGTTTATTTCTGTACTATACCCCAGGCGTTTGCAGTCTTGCTGGAATATTTTCTTTCCTCCCTTGCCTCCATAGTCCCCCCGCACACACACACACCCCACCCCAATGCTTACCTGGCGTCAACTCAGCCTTTCCTGGCCTCTTAAGGCCGGGTCAGGCACATATCCAAGGTCGGCTGTCACAGCACTCACCATGCAGTATTGCGGGTACCTCTTCATAGGAGCAGGGATTGTCTGCCCAATTATTTCTATTATTGGCACATAATGAGTGCTGTTCAAATATATTTTGCATCAATGATCTAGTCTGGGGAAGTTAAAGGCAGCTTTTTGCAAGAGACAGAACGTGAACTGAATCTTTAAAAACAAAAGTCAACCACAGGAACACATGCACCTTGTGTTCCTTTCCCTAGCAGTTAACCAACACTTGCATGCACTTGGCACTTACACTGGAACGCTGGGTGGGTATATGCTCTTTATGAGCTGGAAATCTTTCCACCCCTGACGATCGTCCCAGTGTGTTGGGCTTAGAGTGCCACCTGATGGTGGGAGAGGGTAACTACGTGACCCACTTTGTTTCCTCTTGCCTTCATCTTTGGGTTTTTATGCTTTTTTTTTTTTAAGATTTTATTTATTTATTTGACAGAGAGAGATTACAAGTAGGCAGAGAGGCAGGCAGAGAGAGAGAGGAGGAAGCAGGCTCCCTGCTGAGCCGAGAGCCCGATGCGGGACTCGATCCCAGGACCCTGAGATCATGACCTGAGCCTAAGGCAGCGGCTTAACCCACTGAGCCACCAAGGCGCCCGATTTTTATGCTTTCTTTAGTCCTGGCCAGGGAATCAATCAAAAATAAATACCTTCTTTAACTGTATTTTTCATCATCACCTTTTAAGCTTTTGTTGTATCCCAGGAAAATCACTCTTCTCTATTTTCCTACCGTAAGCTAGAAAATACTGTGATGGTAACCCTTTTGTTTTTTAAGAAAAATTAAAGGTCGATGTTCATTTAAGTGGAGAAATTTTCTTTAAGAACCTAGAGAAATGTCTCCATCCTTTTCTCCGTATTCCTTGGACTAAAAACTTTTTTCTGCTGGTAAACACTTATGAAAAACAAAAAGTAATTTCCTATCTGTACTTCGTGTTTTATTTACTTACAGGACTTGTAAGTCTTCTGTTTTCATTGCCACTCTCTTTTATTTCTGCTGTATTAGTAGCTAAATATCGGGTTCTTGTGGGCTTGCTCAGGAACATATTGACCATTTATCAATTTATTTCTATATGAAAATTTATTTTGAGTTCCCAAAGATAATTTGTGAACTTACAAATGAATTTTTGCTACACAACTTAATTTTAAGTAGGAAACTTCCCATTTTTTCAGAACTATAGGCCTGTTTATTAACATGAAATTTTGGTGCTAAGACTAGGAGATGAAATTCTACTTAATTTTTTTATGTTCTATCTTCATTCTTTGAAAATTGATAATTCACATATATCATATAGCGAAATTCCCAACTAGAAAATTTGATTTCCAAAAAAAAAAAAAAGAAAATTTGATTTCCCAAGATAATTTATCCCATCCAATCTCTACCTGGCTTTTTTTTTTTTTTTTTTTTTTAAGATTTAGTTATAGGAGTGACTACGTGGATCAGTTAAGAATCTGCCATCTGGGGGCGCCTGGGTGGCTCAGTGGGTTAAGCCGCTGCCTTCGGCTCAGGTCATGATCTCAGGGTCCTGGGATCAAGTCCCGCATCAGGCTCTCTGCTCAGTGGGCAGCCTGCTTCCTCCTCTCTCTCTCTCTCTGCCTGCCTCTCTGCCTACTTGTGATCTCTGTCTGTCAAATAAATAAATAAAATCTTTAAAAAAAAAAAAAAATCTGCCATCTCCTCGGGTCATGATCTCAGGGTCATGGGAACTAGGCCTTCCTTTATCTCTCTCCTTATCCTCCCTCTGCTTGTTCTTTCTATCTCTCTCAAATAAATAAAAAAAAATTTTAAGAAGATATATTTATTTATTTGGGGGCAAGGGGCAGAGGGAAAAGGAGAAAAAGTAGACTCCCCATTGAGCACAGAGCCCCATGTGGGACTTGATCCCACAACCCTGAGATCATAACCAGAGCCAAAATCAAGAGTCAGATGCTTAACTGACTGACCCACCTAGGTGCCCCTCTGCCTTCTTTGTTGAATAAAATATAAGAATGGGGTGTGTGTGGGTGTGTGGTGTGTGTGTGTGTAAAAATGATACCCATTTGCTAATTAATTATTGTCAGATGTTAGCTATATATGCTAGGTAGGCTAAGGGAGACAAAATAACGTGAATCACTATGTACAAAAGTAAACATTTCAGTTCTCTGCATGGCATATTTTCATTTTTAGTAGTGATGTATGTGTTATTATAAAAGCTTCCTGGGAAAATAATAATTTCAAATGATAAGCAAAGGAAGTTATGTTTGCAGAATTGTAAGTGCACTTTAGTGGTTGTTTAATACTCATGAAAACAGCCAAATTACCAAAGCATTATCGATTTATTATAGTTCATTCTAGTGCTTTATCATATTATCATTTTTAGGCATGATATTTATATACAGCATTAAAAATAGCACTTTGAGTGTTTTAGTCAAATTATGAATCCAAAACTTGCCATTTTCCTCTGCTTGTGAGCAATGCTTAATTTGTCAGTGGAATTTTCTTACTAGTAGCAGCCTAGAAAACATAGGACTTGTTTTGCAGCCTAAAGCAATTAGTTTGCCCATCTAGGGCCCCAGTCTCCTCATATACAAAATGAAATATTTGAACCAGCTGATTTTTGTCAAGCTGTTTGCTGACATAAGACTGTATTCTCCCATAAAATACTTCTTTTATGTATAAAGGAAATCAGTGGAAAGAGTGTGATTCCTTAAGAGTTAAAGTAAACCTGTTGAAAAATGTCTTCTGTTGAGGTTAAGGATATTAATTCATTTTTTTAGTAACTGTGTTGATCTTGTACAACTTGGTAATTTTAACTGATGATAATTGTGGAAAATAAGGAAAAAAATCAATGAAATAAAATCATAATGTCTTTTTCTTAAAAGCCATAATGCTTTTTACAGGCTAGGTAAAGATTGCCTCCTCTTTGACTTGTTTGTAATAATTCATAGTGCCACGTATTGTGATTTTTTTTTTTTTTTAAGTGACATTGATGTTTGGGTCCCAGAACCAGACCACTCAGAAGTTCCTGCTGAATGGTGGGATTTTGATGCTGATAAGTCACTTCTTATTGGAGTCTTTAAACATGGTAAGTAAGAAGGAAGGTAGGTAGAGCTGTCTTCTGTGTATAATGTAATTCTCTCAGTTTCACGATTTCCACATATAGCATCATTCCAGTAGCACTGATGTTACTATACATACCATGTAAAGCACAAACAACCAAATTTTGTCTGTCAGTCCCCACACTTCTTCACAGAAGGGGGTAGCCTACATGACCTGCCCCTCCTGGACAGAAGTCTCACTAACTTCCCCTCAGGAAGAGTTCTTATGTAAGTGTATTATGTATGATCAGTTTTCCTCTTTTTCATTTTAACTATAAGTTCAGTCTAAACTTTGAAATATACCTATGCCAGACCACGTAATATTTTGGTGATAATTTCTAGAAAACCTGCCTTACCCTGTACTGTTTTAATATACGGTCCCTTTTGTCCAGGAGCATCACCTACTGTAAATATGAGGAATTCTTATATTCAACCATCTTTTTTCTTACCCTTTTTACTTTCATAATTGGTGATCCCTCCAGGTTATGAAAAATATAACACCATCCGAGCAGACCCAGCATTATGCTTCTTGGAAAGAGTGGGAAAACCTGATGAGAAAGCAGTCGCTGCGGAACAGAGGGCAAATGATTATATGGATGGGTATGTGACTTCGGGGGCTTGATTTCTCCATGTATCTCTGTCAGCAGCAGTATGTTCTGTTGCTTATGTGTATCTTTAAATAATGTAGTAGTGGGGCACCTGGGTGGCTCAGTTGTTAGGTGTCCGCCTTCGGCTCAGGTCATGATCCTGGGGTCCTGCTTCTTCCTCTCCCACTCCCCCTGCTTGTGTTCCCTCTCTCGCCATGTCTTTCTCTGTCAAGTGAATAAACAAAGTCTAAAAAGAAAGAAAAAGTAGTAGTAAGGGAATTGGAATTTACAATCTAAGACTTAATGAAACTCTAATAAGTTAGTGTTTATCCAATGGTGTGATCAAGAAAAAGACTCCACCTGCCTCATACCCATCCTTGTGGTGAGTCCTTCATTTTTCTATTCTTAACAGTCATGGCCATGAAAGCCATTAAGTTCTAAGGGCATTAGAGGGAGGAAGACAAAGAATATTACAATTGAAGAGAAATGGGATGTTTGTTCACTGTAAGTGTTATAAGGTCTTTACTATCTTTGTTTTCTTACCAAAAGGGAAAAGGAGGGGACTGGGTTGAAGTTAATATTGCCACATTTTAAAGCGAGCTTGGTAGTTAAGAGTCAGTTAGAAGCAGGTTTCTTCTGACTTGCCATGTAACGTCTTCATGCTGTGACTCGGGGTCCTTAGGTTAACGAACAGAAATTTCAGCCTGAAAACATGCTAAAAAGTCCTTCCAACAAGACTCCACATTTGTCCTTTCAGGAGAAATTTTAAGTCCAGCACAATAATCGTAGCATCTGTTGGTATTTCTACAGGGATGTGGAAGATCCGGAATACAAACCTGCCCCAGCTCTCTTTAAAGATGATATAGAGGTATGCTTTGGATCCAGCTTTAAAGTCCTCATTTCTGGTGATTCCATGGTTTCTTTTGTGTGCTTTTCCTTCATATGTTCTTCCTTATACATAATTCTGTCCTTCAGAAGGTTAGCTACGTCAGTGATCCGCTTAGGCTGACAGTCATCACAAACAGCCCTTCAGAGTATGCCTGATCTCCCTGCTAGACAGATGGGAGGCCAGGTGGACATGTGGATGAAATGGAGCTTGCCCCCATGCTGCACCACTAGGAGCTAGGTACACAGTGTCGGGGACAGAACCCGGAAGCCGAGGGAGAAGTAGACACTGAAAGTACCCAGAAACAGATGGAAACTAGACCTACATAAAGGGTTAAAAATAGAGGGTAGAGCCTAGAGAAATTCTGAGCTGCTAAAGCATAGTTCTGAGTGTTCTGCTTATAGAATGTCAAAAGGAAGAGGCAGAGTTGGGTGCAAATACTCTGTGGCGTGGGGCAAGGATGTGAAAAGGGATGAGGGATTCTAGAATACGAAGGCATAGGAAAGGACTCGACAGTGCTGTAACTATCAGGTAGGGTGTGCTGGTCTTGGTGGCCAAAGGGCTTCAATATCGATCCCTGTATGAGGACTAGAGAGGGTTCGGGCCAGTGTGTGACCGTGAGGATGGAGATCCTGCGTACAGTGAGAACCCTCAGAGAGCGGTACTCTCTGACAAACAGCCTAGGGCAACAGCAAGGAACTTTATCTGCACTGGCTAGGGAAAAAATTGTTTCCTCTGAGAAATCATAGCTATAGGCGTGCTTTCTCTTGAGCTTACGGTTTGATTCTTTTACATCATTTGCGTGGACCAGGAACTCTCGAACCAAAAATGTAATTATAGAAAAGGTCCCAGGCTAGTAATAATCCTGAGGTATCTAGTAGAAATGAAAAGAAGGGACGCCTGGGTGGCTCAGTAGGTTAAGCAGCTGCCTTCGGCTCAGGTCATGATCCCAGCATCCTGGGATCGAGTCCCACATCAGGCTCCTTGCTCGGGCAGGGAGCCTGCTTCTCCCTCTGCCTCTGCCTGCCTCTGTCTGCCTGTGCTCGCTCTCTCTCTCCCTCTCTCTCCCTCTCTCTCTCTGACAAATAAATAAAATCTTTTAAAAAAAAAAAAAAAAAGGAAAGAAACGAAAAGAAAAAGAATTGTGGAAGAAACCGCATCAGCGTAGACCATACTCGAGTCTTAAAGGTAAAAGCCGTCCATGAAATGAGGTCAAAATCCAAAAATTTAAATATGAGGGAACAATCTACCATGAGTGAATGTTAGCAAACAAAAAACAATTTTAGGGACGCCTGGGTGGCTCAGTTGGTTAAGCAGCTGCCTTCGGCTCAGGTCATGATCCCAGCATCCTGGGATCGAGTCCCACATCGGGCTCCTTGCTCGGCAGGGAGCCTGCTTCTCCCTCTGCCTCTGCCTGCCATTCTGTCTGCCTGTGCTCGCTCTCTCTCCCTCTCTCTGACAAATAAATAAAATATTAAAAAAAAAAAAATTTAGACCTCTAAGAACCTCTGATGGCGAGCTATTAAAATAGAAAATAAGTAAATTTTTAAATAGTTAAAGACATTAAAGATACAAGAACAAAAGAAAGAAAGATATGTGACTTTAAAAGTTGAGGGATATATGAAAAAACGGATTTTGTGTAACATTAGAAATGGAAAATACAGTCATTGAAAATTAAAACTCAACAAATAGGTTAAACATTGAGCTGGGGAAGCAGATTAGACATAGATCTTGAGAGAAGAAATGATTTAGAAAGCAGATTTGAAGAAAGGATCTATAAGGTAGCATGACAGCTCAGTTTAGCCCAGTTAGGAGAGAGAAACCACATAGTCCATTAAATAGGGAAAGTTCAATGTAAAAAATTATTGACTCTAGTAGGGGGACTGAAGTGAGGACTAGCCACTGCGCTTAGGGCTGTCAGAGCAGCCAAGGAAGAGCCCTGTCCCTGGCAGGGCTGAGATGCTGTTTTGGTTTGGTTTGGTTTGTTTTTGAGAGGGCATGGCTGCACCTCATTGGATGGCAGAACAGTTACTGGGATACCCTGCCAGCACAACTTGCTGGAAATCCACCCTCCAGGGTTTCTAAGGGAGCTTTTCCTGGGGCAGTGTCTCACGGAAGGAACTCCACTGAGGCCAAGGCTGCTAGGGAAAGCTGCTGGCCAGCAGGCATGTCAAGAAGCTGCTGAAACTGCAGAGGTAGGCACTGGGGAGCCTTCTCTGCTGTGAGAGCTAAACCAGGGAGCAGTTCACCCAAACCAGAGAAGTAAAACCCTTTTCTTCCTGCCGTGCCTCTCTGGGTGCCACAACTGAGAAAGCTTAACATCATACTGGCTGGCAAAAAATATTTAAAGAGCCCAGATCCATTTTCTTAGAGCCAGTAAAAGGTATGGGAGGCAGTAAATCAATATGAAAAACTCTTTAGAGACAAAGAGGATGGCATAATAATTCCTGGCACATGTCTAATAGGTAGCCCAGAGGGAGCGACCAGAGAGATTAAGGGAGAAGACCTGCTCTGAGAGGTAACGGCTGAGACGTTTTCAGGCTTAAAGACACGAATCTTGAGATTCAAGAAATAAAGTGAATCTTGACAGGGTTAACAAAATTAAATCCACTCCAAAAAACATCCTGGTGAAATTACAGAATTCCAAACAAAGAGCAGATGTTAAAAGCAACCAGAAAAAAAAAGACCCACTTACAAAGGAATGATGAGAATTCTAACTTCAGGCTTTTCTAAAATGACAGAAAATAGTAGTCATTGGAATAAAACTACTATTCCAAGTAGTGACTGTGTTTACAGTAATGTTAGAATACCTGATTGGAGATGCTCTCTTGACAGATAAAAACAAGATGTATAGTACAAGCAAACTGTTCAAGGCTGAAAGAGAAAAGATTTGCAGGTTGTCTGATAATCAAATAGAAGAATGAATAAGCTATGAGAGTTGGTATATAGAACAAAAACAAAAACAAAAAAACATGTTATCGATAAAACCTAGGGTGTATTTGCAATTAGAGGAAGGATGGAGGAAAAGCACCTGGCCCAAGCATGATCATGGAAGGGGAAAGTTTTAGTGGAAAATAAGTGGACTAAAGTATACAAGGCAATAGAGAAGTATAAAAGGATGGGGATTGAGAACAATATATTTTTTTATTTTATTTTTTTTTTTGCTAAATACATCATTAAAAATTCTGTTGCAAAAAGTTCTCTGTTACTATTAAGAAGCTTGATTCCCTTTGCGTCTTTAATGTATTGTGACCCAGTCACCCTATGACAAATTTCTGTTTTCTTTTAAAAGGATGACGTGTCTTCACCTGGAGATCTTGTTATAGCAGATGGAGGTAAATTGCATTTCTCTCTTTTTTACTTAGTGGAAACTCACATTCTCAGGATACCATGAAATCAATAAACTGTTACGCTTCTGTGATGTTTTAGATGTGTATGAAATTTTTATTGAAGACCATCGTAATCTTTATGGGACACACCTAGTTGACTGGGAATTTAGCAGTATTTTTAGTTGCAGATCTTTATGCCATGACTCACTGAGCTTTTCTGGAATCAAAGCTTTGATGATTTTATGGCGTGATTATTAAACTTATGTATCAGATTTCATCATTAACATGTTGATTCAGTAATCCATTCAACAGCTTATTAGTTCCATATTAGGAACCAACTTTTCTTATACCCCTCTTTTGCACAGCCTTTCTTTACAGGGTCTTGCTTCTACTTCCTTCTGATTATCAAGCTAGAAACGGGCTGTCACCAGAGTACACTCACCCACTCCCGGCTAACACCCAAGTGGAATAGGGCCTCATCCTTTCATAGTTTGACTAGGAAGGAAGGAGTAGTATTTGCTTAGCATGAATGATTACCGCTTAATTATGGTATATGTAATTATAAGATTATACCCTGGAAATAGAGAGCTAGATCCTCTACTTTATTAGGTGAATAAAAGCTTAAAACTGATAGCATTGTCATAGGGAATTTTTTATAATATATGCTCCTCACTAATGACCTTTAAAATTGTTTTGATTCTCACATAAATGGAGATAAATTTAATATAGAAGGTGGCTTTAATTAAGAGTTTACAGTTTTCAACTTCTCAGGGATTTCATTTGACTTTTAATTCGTCTAAATGTAAGGCATTTGAATGTTTGCCAGCCAGTAAAATGTATTAGACCTGGAAATGCAGGAGTTGTGTTTCCTGTGCAAGGGATGTTCAGTAGATTCTATATGGTTCTTTAGTGCCCTCTGACTTACTTTGAGCTGTTCTTTAAGTTTGTTGTAACGTTTTTAGAGCTGTAGTTAAAAGAAAACTTTTTTATAATGAGAGGTTTGGCTTTTGTGGGTTTTTCCCAACATAGGTGGAAAGAAAAAGATTTTGAGTAAGGGAATTTTGCTGTTTTTATGAGTTTCATTTCAGTATCTATTTAGTCTTCGGGGGCGGGGTTGTTTTTGGTTTTCAGCTGGGTTTTTTTTAATTATTATTGACATGAGTTTCTTTAAATATAGATGGTCAGCTGATGGAAGGTGATAAAATTTATTGGCCGACTCAGTCAGCTTTAACTACTCGTTTGAGGCGTCTCATCACTGCATATCAGCGTACTAATAAAAACAGACAAATCCAGCAGATACAGCCTACTTTCTCAGTGCCTGCCAGTGTAATGCAGCCTCTTTACGAAGAAGCCACTCTCAATCCTAAAATGGCAGCCAAGATAGAAAGACAGCAGAGGTAAGACAATAACACTAAATTTTTAATATTAGTATAATTTTATAAATATAGTTATTCATTCAGAAGGCTGTTAGAGTGTGATTATCTCATTTTGTGAAAAACACATATAGGGAGAGAAGTTGGCCAAAGCGAAGTGTTTTATGCATGCACACACGTGTACAACAAATATGGTCAAAGATTATTGCACTTTATAGCTCCTGGCCATGCTTCATATTCAGTCATTATTTTGTCATGCTTACGAACAGGGAGTTATTAAAAAAATGAAGTTGCAGGGCGCCTGGGTGGCTCAGTCAGTTAAGCGGCTGCCTTCGGCTCAGGTCATGATCCCAGGGTCCTGGGATCAAGCCCCACATCAGGCTCCCAGCTCTGCAGAAAGCCTGCTTCTCCCTCTCCCTCTGCTTGCTGCTCTGTCTACTTGTGCTCTCTCTGTATCTGTCAAATAAATAAATAAATAAAATCTTTTTTTTTTTTTTTTAATGAAGTTGCAAAGCAAACTCAAGAATTAAATTATTAATAAAGCATACATTTAAATTACATGAAATAAAGTTCATTCTACCTTATTTTTACATTATGACATTTATGAAATAGAAGAATGTATGAAAGACAAGTCCATTTATGCTTTATACAGAGGCTGAAGCCTTGGAACTACAGATATCAAAGGGGAACAAATGTAGACCTTTTTGCAAGAGGACTTGTTAAGAAGACAGGCACACCTCTTCCTCCCAAAAGCTTTAACTTCTCAAAAAGGATAGCGAATGTTGAAAAAAATAACAACGTTCTGTAATAATCTGGCCTCCATGTGTTAAGCCTGGGTCCTTGGATGTTCTCTGGAAAATACATCATTTTTCTTTTGTATTATTTGCAACGCATTCATTGTAACCAGAATTTAGTTAGTCTGAAACTTAAGATTTTTAAATGTCCTAGGCATAATCTTCTTCAAATACTACCACCTCAGCAAATACACTATTTCAGTTATCTATAATTGCATAATAGCCGCCACCCCAAAACATGGTGACTTAAACATCAGTTTTTTATTTCTCACGATTCTGTGGGTTGACCAGGTGGTTCTTCTGCTCCCCATGGTGTTGGTGGGAGTGCTGAGAGGGCCAGACGGAGAAAGTGGCCTCACCCACATGGCTGGCAGTTGGCCCTGGGAGCTTGAATAAGGGAGCATTCCCAGTGGCAAAGGCAGAAGACACTGGGATTTCTTAAGGCCTAGCCTCAGGGTTACAAAGTGTTACTTGTGCCACATTCTGTGGGTCAAAAAGAGACACAGGGCCAACCAAGATTAAAGGGAGAGGGAAATAGATTGCGTGGGAAGAGTGGCAGGGAATTCATGGCCATCTTTAACCTCCCACATGCATTTTCCCTTGGCTGGTGGGTTCTGGATTAATCTTCCTAAAATCTAGCTTTGTCGTGATAGTCCAGGTTCCTTATTTACTACAGGTATGAAGTTTGTTTTTAAGCTTCGGTTCAAGAGTCTCTTCGGTTTCAGCGTCACCATGCATTTCTAATTCTATACAGTACTGTTCCCTCGGCCATAATGTCCTATGTGTTCTTGACTCAATACCTAGCTGATGTTGTTCCTCTCACGTGGGATACCCTTTTTCCTACTCCTTACTCCAAACCTGACCTCTCCTTCAGAGCTCAACATCTCTCCTATCTCTTCTAATAATTTTTTCCTCAACCAGTCCAGCTCACAGTGTTCTTGTTTCCTGCACTCAGATAGCACTTATCCAAGTGAACTACACATTGTCACACTAATATGAAATGTTGTTAAGGACATTGATCTTTGCCTTTCTATGCCTTGTCTTTCTAAGTTATAAACTCTTTGATGGTGGATACTGTGTCACATTTCTGTGTGTCCTGTGTAATCTTTTAATCCATCTTTTGTATTCTGTTCCTACTTTTGTCCCCCAGATGCAAGTTTCTTACGATTTGACTGGTTTCCTAGGCTCTTTTTACATTACATTAATCTTCTTAAGGTAGCACTCTGATGAAAACGACCTGTTGATGTTTTTCAAAGGTGTCATACATTCTTTCTCGTTCACACAATTCCATAACTTAACCAGGAAAAAGTGTCCATAAATTAGACTGGGTTTGGAGATCTTTGGTGTATGAGGATAATATTGCCTTCTTAAAGCTGAACAGAGACTGTTTTTAGCCAAGTATATGGAGTGTCCAACTTTATCTCCTTCTGTCCCCAATATGAGCCATATCCTTGTCAATCTGGAATGCTCATCATATGCCCAAAATGCAGATTACTTCCTACTTTGCTTATACCATGACCTCTTCCTAGAATTCCCAAGCTGATCTTTGCCTTGTTCCATCTTATAAGCCACTTATTTCTGTGATGCTTTCTTCATCACTCTAGTCTGAAGTGGTCCTCCTGTCTTCTATGCTTTCCTAAAATTCTTGGTTTCTATAACGCATACAACTATAACTACTGCCTTATGCTAGAAAATGTCTTTGAAATGTTTTATCTTTTCCCTAAAGGTAGGGTCATTGTGTCTTACATAATCCTGTATCCCCTGCATATTTTCTTACAGAGTAGATGTGCAAAAAACTATTATTACCTGAAGGAAAAGAAGTTTGGTTGCATAGATGAGTCAGCTAGCATTTTTTTTTTAAACACTTTATTTATTTGAGAGAGAGAGAGTGTGAACGCAAGAGTAGGGGAAGGAGCAGAGGGAGAGACTACCCAAGGAGACTTCTGCGGAGCGAAGAGCCCAACACGGGGCTCAATCCCATGAGCCATGGGATCAGGACCTGAGCCTAATCTAAGGGTCGCACGCTTAACCGACCGAGCCACCTGGGCACCCCTCAACTAGCATTTTAAATGTATATGCAAGACAGTATCCTGAACTTAATCCTTTAAAGTGTTAGATACTTGAAATGTTTTTAATTTTATTATAGTCATTATAGTCAGCATTAATAAATATTTTAGTAACCATTATGACTTTTTCTTTAATCTGACTCAAAATAGATGGACAAGAAGAGAAGAAGCTGACTTTTATAGAGTAGTGTCTACATTTGGAGTGGTATTTGACCCTGATAGAGGCCAATTTGATTGGACAAAATTTAGAGCTATGGCTAGGCTGCATAAGAAAACCGATGATAGCTTGGAGAAGTATTTGTACGCATTCATGTCTATGTGTCGGAGGGTTTGTCGTCTTCCTTCCAAAGAAGGTAGGTATAAAATTTCTGTCTTTCCTGGTTTGGGTCAAAGAAGCAAAAAGTACTAAAATCCAGAAATCTCCAACTTGTTTATTTCTGTACTGTCTAATTCAGCACATCAGTAATTTTTCAGAATTGTAAATAAACTATGTTCAGAGATCTCCCTGTTTATAAATCCTGCTATTAAAATGAGATCTAAAAAGAATAAAGTTATACTTTTAGTTTTGAGGAATAGCCTGTGCTTATTCAGTATTAGACTGATGATCGGGGGAGGTAGTTATGATACGGTAGTTTTTAGTCCATCTGCTAGGAACTGTGTTGGAGGGCTATTTACATGAATAATCTTGTAAGGAATGAGTCCTTCGCTTAAAGAACATTTTTTTTTCCCAATTTATTTATTTTCAGAAAAACAGTATTCATTATTTTTTCACCACACCCAGTGCTCCATGCAAGCCGTGCCCTCTATAATACCCACCACCTGGTACCCCAACCTCCCACCCCCCCGCCACTTCAAACCCCTCAGACTGTTTTTCAGAGTCCATAGTCTCTCATGGTTCACCTCCCCTTCCAATTTACCCAAATTCCCTACTACTCTCTAACGCCCCTTGTCCTCCATGCTATTGGTTATGCTCCACAAATGAGTGAAACCATATGATAATTGACTCTCTCTGCTTGACTGATTTCACTCAGCATAATCTCTTCCAGTCCCGTCCATGTTGCTACAAAAGTTGGATATTCGTCCTTTCTGATGGAGGCATAATACTCCATAGTGTATATGGACCACATCTTCCTTATCCATTCATCCGTTGAAGGGCATCTTGGTTCTTTCCATAGTTTGGCGACTGTGGCCATTGTTGCTATAAACATTGGGGTACAGATGGCCCTTCTTTTCACGACATCTGTATCTTTGGGGTAAATACCCAGGAGTGCAATTGCAGGGTCGTAGGGAAGCTCTATTTTTAATTTCTTGAGGAATCTCCACACTGTTCTCCAAACAGGCTGCACCAACTTGCATTCCCACCAACAGTGTAAGAGGGTTCCCCTTTCTCCACATCCTCTCCAACACATGTTGTTTCCCGTTTTGTTAATTTTGGCCATTCTAACTGGTGTAAGGTGATATCTCAATGTGGTTTTAATTTGAATCTCCCTGAGGACTAATGATGAGCATTTTTTCATGTGTCTGATAGCCATTTGTATTTCTTGATTGGAGAAGTGTCTGTTCATATCTTCTGCCCATTTTTTGATGTGCTTGTCTGTTTCGTGTGGGTTGAGTTTGAGGAGTTCATTATAGATCCTGGATATCAACCTTTTGTCTGTACTGTCATTTGCAAATATCTTCTCCCATGCCGTGGGTTGCCTCTTTGTTTTTAAAGAGTTTTAGTAGGAGGAGGAAAAAATCACCCAGAACCTTAAAAAAAAAAAAAAACTAATCAGATGGGCTGATACTCAACCAAGGCCCTGTTCTGGGGTGGATTTCATTGTCTTCGAAGCCCAGAAAAATAACTCCTCCCGTCAGCAACTCCTCTTGATGATGCTGCTATAAGTCACTATCTCCATTCTTTGTTGAATAAGATTTCTGACTGCTAAACCCAGTGGCTTCCTACTCCCTATTTTATAGTAAAAATATAAATGGCTAATAAAAGGACATAAATTTCATGTGAGTTTGTTTGCTTGTTTTAGTTTTACATCCTAACAGATCTGCTGTCAGTTGGCTGAATAGAGTAGCCCATTACTTGATTACCCAACTACCAGATGATTCAGAGTAGATTTTGGTCTACTTAAATGTCTTCGTAAGACTAGCAATGGGTTTAAAAAGACAGATAAAGCAAAGTATTGTGTCTTCTATTATTTATGGTTGCCAAGAGGCCCTCATTTCTTTTTTTATTTTTTTAATTCCCATCAACACTGCAAAATGCAGTGAGTAAATTAACCACTTTGGACTCCAGTTTTAAAACAAAAAGGAAGAGTTAATTACTAAATAATGATTGAAAACATAGCATTTTCCTGTTGGAAATGTGAGTGAAGTTTTACTTAGATCACTTTTCCAAACTTCCTCAGGTCACAGAGCCCTCACTGTCTCTAATTTTTTGCAACACCAGAGGCCAAAAGTTCTGTTTAATGAATAATTAAATCCAAACAACTTAATAAGTATTTATGTCCAACAGTCTAGTGATTGTTTGAAAAAATAATATAAACTGAAGAAAAAAAATACTGCGTTCTTAAATAACGACACTTACTTACCAGTGAGATGTGTCACCTACAGGCACCATACATCTCTCAAACCTTGGAGATAGAATGGATACTCCCACTCTCGTTTCCTGTTCCATTACTTTTTTTTTTTTTTTAAACTTTTTATTTTGAACTACTTTTAGACTTTCAGAAAAGTTGCAAAAACCTTTAAGGTTTCCATGTATCTCTAACCTTGCCTCTCGTGTGACTAATTATCAGACCAGGAAATTAACATTAGTACAATGACATTACCTAAACTGTAAAACTGGTCAGATCTTACAGTTTGTCCACTGATGTCCTTTTTTGTTCCAGGATCCCACATTCTATTTGGTTGGTCTTCTCCCTTAGCCTCCTGTAGTCTAAAAGAGACCCTCAGTTTTTCTTGTCTTTCATGGTTCTGATACCTTGGAAAAATACTGATCAGTTATTTTGCCACAAATCCCCCAGTTTGGATTTGTCTTATGTTTTCATGTGGTTGCAACACAGAAGTGGTGTGTCCTTCTCAGAAAGTACCATGGGTTCAGAATGTCAGAATGTCCAACACTGATGGTGTTGCCCTCGATCGCTTGGTTACATTAGTTTTTGCCGTTTCTCCAGTGTAAAATCACTACCTTTTCCCCTGCAGTTAAAAGATATCTTGAGATACTTTGAGACCACACAAATCCTGTTTCTCCTCAAATTTTTCACCCATTGAGTTAAGTATCCATGAGTAGGTCCTTGTGTATAACAGTTTTTACTGTGGAATTCTGCTGCAAGCAAGGACTGTTGCTTCCGTTTCATCTGCTTTTCAATTACTTACTCATATCAGAATGGACTCAGGTATTTATTTTGTCCTACAGGTTATAACCCAGTACTCTCATTATTTTGATGCTCAAATTGTATGAGCTCCTTTCAGTGACCCCTGCATTATTTCAACAAACCCTTATCTTTTCTTGAATATTTCTAAACTGCCAGTATCTCCACCCACAAAGATATAACCCCATCAGAAGGAAGAGCACAAGATCTAATGTTGAAACTGAACCAGCTCAAGCCATTACTTCACATAGCATTTGACGATGTTCCTGCATTTCCCTCAAATTTTAAGAGAGCCTTTGGTGTTCCTGTGAGTTCTAATGCACTGAGTTACTTGGGGCAGCTAGGGATATGTGGACTTCGGTTTGTTTGTGGGGTAGGATTTAACAGATGTCATTTGTATTTATAAATGAGTTCAGGTAAGTGTTTTTCTCTTTGATCAAGACACAGATTAGTAAAGACAGCTCCTAGGGGATTTCTTAAATTCTTATATTCACATACTTCTAAAAAATGTTATGTTTTACTTACTTTCAGAAGATCCAGTGTTACATATCATATGTATGGATTTTGGCACTTCTTTTTAAAATTTCTATTTTTCCTCATTTAAAAATATTAAAAAATTCTGGGAACTACACAATGATACTGAGTAGAGGTACATTTTAGAAGTTGTATTATTTGTTCTAACTCCACAGCAAAGTGTTTTTGAGGTTAATGCTTTTGTTCTCATTTTAACATAGAATTGGTGGATCCAAATATTTTTATCCAGCCAATCACAGAAGAACGTGCTTCTAGGACTTTGTACCGTATTGAACTTCTAAGGAAAGTACGGGAACAGGCCCTCCGGCACCCACAACTGTTTGAACGCTTGAAGCTTTGCCATCCAAATCCAGACTTACCAGTCTGGTGGGAATGTGGCCCTCACGATAGGGACTTGCTCATTGGAGCTGCTAAACACGGGGTGAGCCGAACAGACTATCACATTCTTCGTGATCCTGAACTCTCCTTTATGGCAGCTCAAAGGAACTACAGTCAAAGTAAGATGGCTCATTCAAGGACTTCTACCCCACTTTTACAGCAATATCAAGTAGCACTTTCTGCTTCTCCTCTTACCTCTCTACCTAGGCTCCTAGATGCTAAAGGTATTATTCTAGAGGATATGAAAGTTAAAAGTGAAAATCTTAAAGAGGAGCCTCAGTCTTCTGAAGAAGAATCTATGTCTTCTGAGGAAACCAGGACACTAATAAAGTCTGAGCCTGTAAGTCCAAAGAACGGTGTTTTACCGCAGGCCACTGGAGACCAGAAATCTGGTGGAAAAGGTGAAACAGACAGACGCATGGTTGCAGCCAGAACAGAACCCCTCACTCCAAACCCAGCTTCTAAGAAACAGCGAGTCCACAAAAGAGGATCCGAATCTAGTTCTGAGTCTGACTCTGATTCTGAGAGATCATCCTGTTCTTCCAGATCATCTTCTTCCTCGTCTTCCTCCTCCTCTTGCTCCCACTCTCGATCAGGCTCTAGTTCTTCCTCATCCTCCTCTTGTTCTTCAGCATCGTCTTCATCCTCATCCTCATCCTCTTCCTCATCATCCTCCTCCTCATCTTCATCAGAAGAAAGTGACAGTGAAGAAGAAGAAGTCCAAAAGCGAGGTATATGCATAAAGTGCTTTTGCTATTTTAAGACATTTCAAGTGAAAATGAAAAGCATTTGGTTCAGATAACTTAAGCTTGTTTAAAACTGTTGACTGCAGTGTTTCATGTCCGGCTTTGCCTAGAGAAGCACGAGTGAGAAGGAAACTAGCGTGACTGGTACACACTCCCTCTTCAGTGTTCAAGGCATTGCAAAATGGGTTAGTCAAACAGAAATTGGGCATTTTACACACTAATCTTAGTTCTTTGTCATTACCTTGAATTTAGCGTTACATTTTTTCCTGAATAAGTTGATCAGTGAACAAATCGGGATTATGTTCTCTAACCGCCACCAGGATTTTTAAGTTAAGCAGTCAGACCAGCAAGAGTATCCTAGGCCCCGATTGGCAGCTCTCTACTCAGAGTAGTACGGCACAGAACTACAGCTCGCCCCCAGGGTTGTGTCAGGTGGCCCTCTCCTGAGTGTGCGTGCCACAGCCCACAGTTCATGTGCAGGGAAGAGTTGACACTGGGGGTGCAGGAGCCGGAGTCCCTTGTAACAACTCTAGAGACGTAAGTCTCAGGGTGGCCACAAGGATATGCCCCATCGTAGGAATCCCCTCCTTAGAGAACATTAGTACACCCATCAGGTATTTAAATGGTCCCCAGTCCAAATGCAATTGATCAGTCAGGAGTTTCTCTCTCTCCAGCAAGCAGACCTACAGAGTTTACTGAAGGTCACATTTTCCTGCAGAAAGGGTTGTTTTGTTAACCTTTTCCCGTCAAGCTCCTTAATGCCCTTATTTTGCTTGTGTGCTAATTTTTTAAACAATGAATACTTAATTATATTTTAGGTGATTTAAACAATGAATACTTAATTGTATTTTAGGTTAATTTTTTCCTTTTTTTTTCAACCATTTGTTTTGACTTCTTTTTCCTTTTTAAATATATCTGAATATTTACATAAGTTTTGAAAAGTATTTATAAACTTGTTTTATGCAGTCTTTTTGAAACAGTTATAATTGTTCTTAGCAGAAGGTACCCCTCACGTGAAAGCCTATGATGAGGAGAGTGTCGCGTCACTGAGCACTACCCAGGACGAGACCCAGGATAGTTTCCAGATGAACAATGGGACGCCAGAATCCGCTTACATCTTACAAGGGGGATACATGCTAGCAGCTTCATATTGGCCAAAGGTAAATGAATACTGTCCTGCTGGAAGAGGTCATTTGTTGAGTACTTTTCTTGTTGCTTTAATGGAAGATAACTCTTCTCATATGGAAAGATAGGTCACCATAAAACAGAGGGCCACATTTTGGTGTTAGCATCAAAAGTATCAACTGCTGTCATCAAGTAAATAGGTGTACTTGAATGTGTATGTTTCTCAACCTAACCTTAGAATGTTTAGAATACGAGATAATGAACACTTAGGTTCACATACGAGTTATGAAATAGGTGCTTTGAGCTGAGTCTCCTCGGAGAAATTTATCATAGTCATTGGTGACTTGGGAAAAAAGTTCACTTAGGTATGTAGGCTTTCAGTGGTAGAAGTTCAGGTTGGATTCATACAATTCTTTCAATATGTGACTAGCTAGATCAAGAGTACTTACCTTTAGGAGAACTCTACTCTCATCTAGTTCTGAGTCGTTTGAATTTTTACAAGGAACCTGTATTGTATAGTTATAAAAATAACAGAAGACTATATCACAAACATTTTTGAACTCCGGTAGAAATTTGTACTTGAATTCTTACAGAATTATGACATGGGTGTGCAAATATGTATACATACCCAATGCACATATGTTGTACCAGGGTTAAATCCATCAAGGCCCTGAGCCATTTTGTCTCCAAGGGTCTGGCCTGATTGTTAAAATCACACTCTGGGAGCGCCTGGGTGGCTCAGTGGGTTAAGCCACTGCCTTCGGCTCAGGTCATGATCCCAGGGTCCTGGGATTGAGTCCCATATCGGGCTCTCTGCTCAGCAGGGAGCCTGCTTCCTCCTCTCTCTCTCTGCCTGCCTCTCTGCCTACTTGTGATCTCTCTCTGTCAAATAAATAAATAAATTCTTTTTTAAAAATAAATAAATAAAATCACACTCTGAGGTGACATGCTCTTCCAGGACCGCGTGATGATCAACCGGCTGGACAGTATTTGTCAAACAGTGCTGAAAGGGAAGTGGCCTTCAGCTAGAAGAAGTTATGATGCCAACACAGTGGCTTCTTTCTATACCACAAAACTGCTGGACAGTCCTGGCGCAGCTACAGAATACAGTGAACCCAGTGTACCCACTCCGCCAGGTGCCGGTGTTAAAGAAGAACACGATCAGTCAACACAGATGTCAAAGGTGAAGAAGCATGTACGAGAAAAGGAGTTTACAGTGAAAATCAAAGACGTATGTTTATTTTTATTGCCCTAGGACCCGATTGCGATTACGTGTGCAGCATGCTTTTTCTGCAAGTGGCTGCCTGCTCTCACTCTTACTTCTTTCACATACTTGTTTTCTGGTATTTGGATTGTTTTCTTTTTGATATCCAGGTTATTAAACTTGAATATTCTACTAGAAGGATCGTCATTTAATATGTTTCTCTACCTATACTTCTGAACATAGTCCTTCTGCCGATCAAGAATGCTTTTCTTAAACAGTCTGACAAATTCTAATTGTTTTGGTTCTTTTATATAATGTTTAAATGGTATGTCAGTGCATTTCCTCTTTTAAACATTTAGCATGCCCTGTTATCAGTAACATTTCATTTTTCAGTATGATTTTTTAAGCTAAATGGATTACTCCGTGTCTGATACATGGCTAACATCCTCTGAAATGTCATTTGAATAATGTACTTAGAGATGTATGTCCGAAGCTGATCGTGTTATAAGGTACTAGTCACATGAACAGCTTTGTTTTGCTCAAACAAATGTGTATAGTACCTGGGTTTTTTTCGTTTAGGGTAGAAAACTTAATATTCATTATAGAAAGGAGTTGTGTTTTTTTTTTTTCTTTAGTTGGTTTCTGAATAAGGAGAGAAGTTAAATAATGTTTCAGCGTTTTTATTTCACTTTTTCTAAGTAAAAAAAATTCTCTTAATAACTAAAATGACTTTTTTAATTGTTTCTTTCTCGATAATGGTATTTGTTAACAGGAAGGTGGTTTGAAGTTGACATTTCAGAAGCAAGGGCTTGCTCAGAAGAGACCACTGGACAGTGAAGACGGTGCTCTGGGACAGCAGCAGTATCTGACTCGGCTCCGGGAACTGCAGAGCGCGTCGGAGACCAGCCTCGCCAATTTCCCCAAATCCACACCAGTATCAGGTGAGTGTGACGACAGTAACTGTCTTGGCGTGAAATACTCCTGCTGTCATTTCCAGATGCTCTTTTATTTATTTCTGTTTCTGTATATAATCTAATTTTAGATCTTTAGATCTTAATAAATACCTGTTGAGGCTTTTAATATAATATTTTAAAGAAAGGTGCAACTTTGTTTTGGGGTCCTAAATATTTGGCTGGAAATACACTGTCAAGTTGTTTTATATCGATATAAGTTCAGACAGCATTTCAACATGAAAGCAGATGGTCAGTGTAAAAGGCAAACACCTAAATCACAAATTAGTGATGATTAGTAGAGGAAGTTAGAATGAAAAGTTCTAGAAAGACTTTAGTGATAGTGTAGTTCAGTCATCTACAGGATACAGGAATTGTTACAACTAATCCCTGAAAGATAATACTTCATTCTCATGGAATATTTGCAGAAAGATTGTGCTGACCTAAAACAGCCCTTTTTATTACTGGGCAGCTTGGATCATCACAAAATTCCTTCTCACTTGGAAGCAAATTCTGCCTGCAGTTCATTTTTCTTAATGACCGAAATTCTGTCTTTATAAACGCATTGCAGAATCAGCCTATTCCCATGTCTCCATGATAGTCTTCACATTTTGAAAGCAATGATTGTATCTCCTCCTCTCAAATTGGGACTGTCTCTCTTCCAACATTTTGACACTTCGAATCAACAGTTTTTTTTAAATACCAAATTGGAGCCATGAGTTGTGTGCTCTGTAGGCATTAAGGAATCAATAAGAAGCTTGTTTCGTTGATCTTGGTATAATGTGCTTTAATTTGTCTGTGTCCCTTTTATAAAATGTGGTATCAAAACATTGAGAATTTTACTCATGATCAGCTGAATCTTTAAAAAGTGCAAGGTGTTGATTAAAGTCCATTAATGACTTGAATTTCCATTATACCTTCCATATACATAAAGCTAAATAGTTTCAGTATTCTGCTAAATCCGGTTGCCATGCAGTACTTGGAAACATTTCAGAATTCCTGTTGTGCATGTGCACGGTGTGTGGAATTCCTAGGACTGGGGAACATAATGCTTTATTATAAGTGTTAAATTGATAGCTATTCCCAATTGCTGCTACCGTGACTTTTTAATTATAAATTATAATTAAATTATAAATTAGTATCATCATCATTACTTTGGTCTCTTACAGATTCATTAACCATTCGTTGTAATTCTCCAGTTACTAGACTTTGAGAGATGCGTAGCTTGCAGTTCAAATATGACCCAGCCCTGCTTCTGTCACTGAAACGTAACTTCCCCAAACTGTGGTTTTCCTTGACGGTATTGTATTTAGGGGAGCTCTGATTTTTTTAGAAAAGGGTGGGGTAAGTGCCTGGGTAGCTCAATCAGTTAAGCATCTGCCTTTGGCTCAGGTCATGATCTCTGGGGTCCAGCCCCACATCGGGCTCCCTGCTTCTCCCTTTGCCTCTACCCCTGCTTGTATGCTTGAGCACATTCTCTCTCTCTCTCTCTTTCTCCCGCTCAAATAAATAAATAAAATCTTAAAATCAAATAAGAGAGGAGAGTGTAGGAGGATGGGGTAAATGGATGATGGGCATTAAGGAGGTAATGAGCATTGAATATTAGATGCAATTGATGAATCACTGAACTCCGCCTCTGAAACTAATATACCGTATGTTAATTAGTTGAATGTAAATAAAATTCTAAAAAAATAAGAAATACAGAGAGCCCGATATGGGGCCCGATCTCAGGACCCTGGGATCATAACCCAAGTCGAAGGCAGAGGCTCTAACCCACTGAGCTACCCAGGCGCCCCAAGATTTGTTTATTTATTTATTTTAAAGATTTTATTCATTTATTTATTTGACAGAGAGAAAAACAGCGAGAGAGGGAACACAAGCAGGGGGAGAGGGAGAGATTGTCTTAAGCAGACTCCATGCTAAGCACAGAGTCTTACTTGGGGGACCCAATCTCACGACCCTGAGATCACAGCCCAAGCCAAAACCAAGAGTCGGAGCATAACCAGCTGTGCCAGCTAGGCACCCCAGTATTTTCTTTTAATAAGAGAGTTGTAGATTATGTACTTCTTGAGGACAGGAACTGCGTTTAACCCATCTTTGAACCATCAAAGTATCATTCATACCTCTTAGACGCATTTTCATTGAATCTACAAAAATGAGGAATGATAAAGGTCAATTTGACTTGGCAACTAAAAAGTTAGTGGTGATCTTAAAATACCTTAAGTTGGCTAGCACGGGAATGGACTATGGGACACTGGAGAATGCACTGGTCATGAAGAAAAGGAGCACAACAAAAACCAACCTTTCGAAAGTTTTGAAAGTTATAAAAAGGCTGAAAGAGGTTTATTTTTTGTTTGAGTTAGGCCATGTTTTTAATTTGAGGAGAAGTCTCTAGAATAAAATATCTTGGCACACGGGGCACCTGGGTGGCTCAGTGGGTTAAAGCCTCTGCCTTTGGCTTGGGTCATGATCCCAGGGTCCTGGGGTCGAGCCCAGCATTGGGCTCTCAGCTCAGCAGGGAGCCTGCTTCTCTCTCACTCTCTCTCTCTCTCTCTGCCTTCCTCTCTGCCTACTTGTGATCTCTCTCTCTGTGTCAAATAAATAAATTAATTAAAAAAAAAAACAACTTGGCACAAGAAAGTAAAGATAGTTGAAAAAACAAGCTTTCAGAAAATGTAGGAATTAATGGATTCAAAGAAAAAGGAAGGATTTGTCTTTTTATATGAGAAAGAATTGCTTCTTCCTCTAGAAGGGAAAGATAAGATGTGTGAATATCCGGGTAAAAAATTTGAAGAGACAAGTCAAAAAGTTACTTATCGGTTTAAATGAGGAATGGGGGTGTTTTTAGCCCAAAAATTGCTGGACTTAGGACCTGTAAAATAAGAAATAACACTTTCATATATTTAGAAAAATAAGTACTTTTAATTTGCTTAAGATCTAAATTTTGATCACTATTTTACATGTTTTTATTTGATTAGGTACTTCCATTCAGTCAACCCTTGGTGCCAATGGCGTTAGATTAGACAACCAGCCTATCGTCAAAAAAAGGCGGGGAAGAAGGAAGAATGTAGAAGGTGTTGACATCCTCTTTTTTAACAGAAATAAACCACCTAACCATGTAAGTAAGAAGTACTGATCTTTGAGTCCAAAATTTGAGTCCAAAGTATGTAAATCTATATATTGCTGTTTTGCGAATGTCTTAGAGAGTAAAAATATTAATTAGGAAATTAGAGTGTACTTCTAGATTATATCTCAGAGGAATCTAGCACTGACCAAGACTCCTGAAAATTTTAAACTTGGAAAATTCGTCAGAATTTTAAACAGCTTACTTTTTTCCTCTTCAAAAAGATGTTCTTTACTAGACCAAAAATCGAATGATAAAGCATAGAAATAAAATTTTCACTTGGTTGTTTCTCTCCAGGTTACTTTGGGCTTAACCGCCTCACAGATTTCTACAGGGATGACTCCAGCACTGTCCTACACTCAACCTCAAGGAATTCCTGATACGGAAAGTCCAGTTCCAGTCATTAACCTCAAAGACGGGACAAGACTTGCAGGCGATGATGCGCCAAAGAGAAAGGATTTGGAAAAGTGGCTTAAGGAGCACCCAGGTTATGTGGAAGATTTAGGAGCTTTTATTCCTGTAGGTGATGCCTTACAGATCTTGGTATATTTTATTTCTGTGGTTTATCAAATCCATAATGATGAAGCATACGTTTTTACCCACTTACGTAAATATGTGTTCTGCCCAAGGGAAAGGAAAATAAGCAGAAAAAAATAATGACCGTTTTTCCCCCCGATAGAACACAGTGCCATTTCCATTTTTCCATTCTGCATTTAATAATGAAAATTATCTCCAATATACAGAGTACTATGTTAGACCCAGTGTAGGTTGTAAAGGTATAAAATTTCCAAAAAAAAAAAAGGTATAAAATTTCCAGTCCTTTTCCTCAGGGAGTTTACTTTAAAATATCAGTGATACCAGTGATCATATTAAACATTTATTGAGACTTAACCATGTGCCGGGCATTTTACTAACATACATTATCTCATTTAACACTCCTAACACCTTTATCAGAATGGCATAATTGTAACTATTTTCTGGATAAAACACCGAAATTGGAAGTAAGTAGTCCAGGGCACAGTCTTAACTCCAGTGTCCAAACTACTGCTCGTAAGCTCTTTTTCAAGCTGCCGCAGTGCTGCTGTTGTGTCTCTGCAGGTGCACACTGAGTTTACTCTCATCAGAGCGAGAATTGTTGTAGTTCATTTGCATTTTTTGTCTCCTGAGATACTCTGTGCTCACTGTCTCTTAGGCATATGACTTTCTTACTCACAGAAATCTGTCACTGCATTTTGCAGTATTTTACTGTCGGGTGCTGATATACCAAATTCGCATCAGATCCCCCAAAAAGCGAAGGTAGGGGGCCTGTTGTATCTGCCTTCATTAGAATGGAGAACCTAGCGCAGCTGTCTAGTACTCTGTGAGCTTCTGAAGGACAATATCCTATTCACCTTTGTATCCCCAGGACTTAGTACATAATTCCTGATCCATAGAATAGTATCTAACTTCCTATAAACATTTACTGAGCCAATGAGTAAAAACTGAAAGTCCTTTGAAGACAAAAAACTACTGTATAAAGGTAAAGTTGTTATTTTATTAACAGAAAAAAATTACCTTCTTACTTTTTTACATTAAGGACCACAAAAGCTCCACACTTCAGTCCCTACAGTGGTCTTTGTGTCTGTAATGTGTACTTTGTCTAGAATTTTACATCGCTGTTATTGACATCAGGAAATAACCTGGTCGTCTACACCAGACTGCCTCAGGCTTGGCGTTCAGATGCCTTTCATATCCCTGGTCTTCTCCAAGGATGCCACTAATTCTCGAACTTTAAATACTTTTTATTTTTTTAAAAAAACAAAGTTTTTATAATTATGAGGGGAGGAGTTTTCACTAAATATGATGGGTAAGCATAGAATGAATACTGCAATTCTAACAGTAATAAGAATCATTAGTTTAACCCTGTAACTTAACATGTTAGAAAATAACATTTTATTCAGTCAGTAGATTTGCATTGAGTAACTACTCAGTGCTAGTTCTTCTTTTAAGGGATGGAGGATAAAACCGCGAACAGTATAAAGTTCTTGCCCTTGTGGTACTTCCACTGTAGTCTGTAGGGTTTCTCCTGTCTTTCTCTCATCACTGCAAAGGAATCTTTATTAATTTTTTAAACTTAAAAGCCATTCATCATTTTCACTGCAAATAAAATTATCATAATTTTTTAGGTAACATTATATAATATTAAGATTTTAAAACAGCATTTGTTGTGATAATACAAGATGATTAGTTTTGGTTTCTGAAGGATATCTCACACTAATGATTTCTTAGCTCTCACATTCTGTTGTATCTCTATAGCTAAATAATTATAACATATAGATATATAATAGCAAGGCTATGTATAGAGTACTGTGGAAACATAGAAAAGAGTAATGAGTGATTCTTCCTAGGCAAAGTATCTGGGGAAATGTGGAAAGAAGATAGAGATGACGTCTGTGACTGGTGGATGATAAAGAATAAGTAGGCTTTTGACCAGGTTAACACAAGAGAAGGATATTCTAAGTATTATAAAATGAGTAGGAAGAGTTAAAAAGGATAGGACTCTAAGGCATATTCATAAAAGAGCGGCCAGTCTAGTATTGTAGGTATGTGAGGTAATCTGTGGGGTAATAGTAACAGGATAGAAAAGGTGAATTGAGGTCCAGGCTGTGAAGGGATGGGTCTGCCATGCTGAAGAGTCTGAGCATTCCTCTCCTGCATTGTTCTCATTGGTCGGAAACACACACCAAGCCCTGCTTTGTTAAATTATAGAAGTGAGCAGCATGGTTTGCTGGAAAGAGTTTCATTACCAGATACTACCACTTGTTGGTTGCATGACCTCGAGGAAGGTAACCTCTCCAAGCCTTGGTTCCCATTCGTAAAATATAAGAATATCTTTTAATATCATGACGGTTACTTGAGGGGAGCTAAGAGAGACTATTAGTGAGACGAAGAGAAGAGGAAAGCCACAACTGGCACAAACATGGATTGTATCAGCGCAGAAAAACATCTGATGTTTCAGATGAAATTTATCAGGAGAAAAAGTAAAGAACTGTACGATTTTGAGGAGGCTGCTCCAGTGTTATTGGTAACTCCTTCAGACAATGCTAGGAACACAGTGATCTGTGAGAGTGTTTAAGGAAAGACCTCATTTCAGGAGCGAGAACGCACACTGAATGATAGTGTTTCGATCATATGATGGCCTTGAATATGTTTTCAGATATGTAATTTGAGGAAAAGATTTATATATGTCTTAAATTCCTATTTAATATTTTTATTAGACAGTTGACCCTTAAACAACACTTGGGCTTGAATTGTGTGCGTCCACTTTTACGTGGATTTTTTACAGTATGGTACTGAGAATGTATTTTCTCTTCAATACAATTTTCTTAAGAACATTCTCTTTTCTTCAACCGACTTTGTACAAGTAGGTTCAGCAACTTACTACTTTGTTGTAAGAATACAGGATATAATATAAATATAACATGCTAAATATGTGTTAATCAACTGTTTATAGTATCAGAAAGGCTTCTGGTCTGCAGTAGGCTATTATCGGTTAAGTTTGGGGGGAATCAAGAGTTATATGTGGATTTTCGACTATGCAGGGGCAGTAGCCTTAATCCCCATGTTGTTTAAGGTCAACTGTGTTAAATATAAAAATATTTAAAGTTTAAGTATTTTTAAAGTGTAATGGGTAAATTCTTTAATATATATGTATGTATATATTATATACTAAAGGTAAAATATGTGTATAATATATATTATCTTCAGTGTATAATATATATGTATCTTCAGTGTATAATATATATTAAATATATATTCTTCAGTGTATAATATATATTATATATATCTTCAGTATCATAGAATTAAATTAGTTGGATCAGCTTTTTTGTACTGTTTGCACAAGTAAAGATTTTAAGGCTGTTTCTTTACTTATATGTTTTAGAGAGTGCAGCTCCATGAAGGGAGGCCTAAACAAAAAAGGCATCGTTGCAGAAACCCTAATAAACTCGATGTTAATAGTCTTACTGGAGACGAACGTGTTCAGCTGATCAACAGAAGAAATGCCAGGAAGGTTTGTGTATATTTATTGTTAATTGTTTATAAACAGACCTGAAGATGGGTTAAAACTAGCAGATTTGTGGGGAAAAACATGGATAATAATTTTATGCAATCTAATTTCAATTCCCACATCTTTGGCTAAGCCGTGGGATAAAAATAAGTCACTTGACACATCTGTGTGTAAGCCATGTGACATTGCCCAAGGGCCTGACATCCAAAGCAGCAGTTCTCAGCACGGGGCAGTTTTGTCTTGCAGGGACATTTGGCAATGTCTGGAGGTCCCAGCTTGGGAGGTGAGGAGGTGGCCGGCAGGGAAAAGGACGCTACTGGCATCCAGCAGGTAGAGGCCAGGATGCTGCTGAACTTTCTACCACACATGAGACAGTCCCTCACAGCACCCACCCAGAAAGGCCACACTGCTGAGAGTGAGAAGCTGATGAGAGAGCCACCATTCTCATTAGGCCATCAGAGATTACATTTTTATCACTGACATTTCCCATCAGATGGCCATAAAGTATCTTGTTCCTTTAAATGAGCCTAGTACATAATTTTCTGACAGATGAAAGTAAAATGTCTTAAACAAAGGTACCTTATAGAAAAAAGGCACTGTTGTGTTTATCTTACTGCTTTTTTGACTGATGAATGGTAAGAGTCCAGTTTTTCTAAATTCTGTTTCTTTTTTTTTTTTTTAAGATTTTATTTATTTATTTGACAGAGAGATATTACATTAGACAGAGAGGCAGGCAGAGAGAGAGAGAGGGAAGCAGGCTCCCTGCTTAGCAGGGAGCCTGATGCGGTACTCGATCCCAGGACCCTGAGATCATGACCTGAGCCGAAGGCAGCGGCTTAACCCACTGAGTCACCCAGGTGCCCTCTAAATTCTGTTTCTTAACCAAATGTGGCTCAACATTTGTTTCCCCAAATTGTTTTCGTTTATGGATTGGTAGATGTCTCCTTCACCTCAAAAGTAAATGATAGAACACTTACGGCACCTCAAAAGTAAATGATACAATACTTACGGCACCCTTCTGTAGGCCTGTAGCTCTGATATTTTTATTCTGTTTTTTACGTAGATAAGGATGCAACAAAATAAAATTAAAAAGAGAAAAAGATGGCCTCGGAGTAAGAACAGCAAATTTCTCATTGAGTTCCTTCAGTCACAATCAGATTACCTTAACAGTTGTTTTAATACTGTTATGTGCACTAGCTCATTAAAATTAATACTGATTTTCCCCAAGTTTATAGAGCTTATTCAGCGTTTGTTTGTACTTTAAAATGATGTCATAGGGGGATTAGGGAAAAGACAAGATGACATTTTAGTAGTATTTTACTTAATTTTGTGATTATATAGATGGTGTTACAAATCTTAGCACTTCATCTTCTAACAAAAGTTAGCATTACTGGATAGGAATAAATTAGTCTTAGCCAGTTTTAAGGAACTGGAGCAATTTTGTGGTTTTACTTATTAGATATTAAACACTCCTAATTTTATCTAATTGTTATAACCTGACAAGGGGTCTGTTCATCTCCCGTAATTTGTATTATTTATTGTTCTGAGTCTGTAGCACACAGGCTTAAGGATTGAAAAGAATCTACCTTCTGAATCCCTATACAGCACCCAAAGGGCCTCCGCTTACACTGGAGCTTAGTAAAGGGGGTAACGAAAAGGAGAGGGCAACAGAAACTAAGTAAAAACTATAGAAAATATTAGAAAAGAGTGCTTAAGGTATTATAACTATAGATACTTGTAACTTCTAGGTAGTATAGCGATATTAAAGTCCTGTCTGTATTCTACCAAGAGATAGTATATGTTCAGAGAGGTATGGAAAGAGAAATTACCTTTAGACACCAAAGGAACATTAAGTTGGTAGATCCAAATCATTGAAGTTTCAAAATATTTTGTTTTAATGTCCTACTAATTATCATATGTAATTTTAAAATTTTTTCATATTGTGATTAGTTGGCTATATCACTGTTCACATGCAAAAGATGTGTTTAATTTTATACTTCAGGTTACGTAATAGGTAAGAACATGACTTTGCGGAACCTGAGTTTAAAAGCTGGCCCTAATGCTTTCTAGCTGGCTTTAGGTGACTTAACTAACTTCTCTGAGGCTTAATTCCTTCATTTGAAAAACAGAAATAATATTCTCTCAAAGGATATAGTGAGAACTAAAGTAAATTTATATACTGAAAGTCCTTAGTATGATGCTTGGCATGTAAGAAGAAGAAGGAGAACTTACTATTTGTTTGCACCAGATACTGTGCTAAGGCGCTTGAATTGGTTTCATTTTTATCCTTATAAAACCCTGTGAGGGAAGTGTTGTCATAATCCCCTTTTTATAGATCAGAAAATGGAGGCTCAAAGAAATTTACTGATTTGCCCAGTTCCAGTAGCTGATAAGTCTGACTCCAAAGGGCACATGCTCTTAACGAGGCTGTATGACCTATCCAGCATAGCAAGTGCACAGGAAACCGTGGTTATTCATTTTACTATTTTAGTTACTTAAAAGCATTTAAAATTTACATACCACACGTCTGTACAGTATATTAGCAGTGCATTTGGCATGTGGTAGTCCTTTTTAATAGAGTAGATAACGTCAAAGGTAATTCAAGAAACACATGTGTCTTAAACTCTGTATAGCACAGAATAAAAGAAAGTCTTTGTATTTAATATATATAATAAAAATTAATTTTTAAGTGTCTAACAGTCTTTTTCATTTACAGGTTGGAGGTGCCTTTGCTCCCCCTTTGAAAGACTTGTGTAGATTCCTAAAAGAAAATTCGGAATACGGAGTAGCTCCTGAATGGGGAGATGTTGTTAAGCAGTCTGTGAGTAATTTCATAAATACTAACTCACACATCATCTTAACAATTAGACGCCATTTAGTTAGATTGAGAAAGATAGATACCATATGATTCCACTCATAAGTGGAATCTAGAACCGAAAACAAAACAAACAAAAAGCAGACTCCAGTCTATAAATACAGAGAATACACTGATGGTTGCCAGAGGGGAGGTGGGTGGGGAGATGGGCAGAATGGATGAAGGGGCAAGAGGGTACAGGCTTCCAGTTATGGGATGAATAAGTCACGGGAATAAAAGGCAGAGCATAAGGACTACAGTCAGTGGCACTGACTAGCGATGTAATGGGACAGGTGGGACCTACGCTTCTGGTGAACGCGGCAGCCTGTGTAAACCTGTCGAATCACTAAGTTGTACACCTGAAACTAATGTAACATTGGGTGTCAACTATACTCAAAAAAGAAAATTACCTGCCATTTAATGATATCAGAGATGAAGTTTTAAATTAAGAATTAGCAATAGTGTGGGGCACCTGGGTGGCTTAGTGGGTTAAAGCCTCTGCCTTCCTGAAGCTCAGGTCATGATCCCAGGACCCTGCGTTGGGCTCTCTGCTCAGCAGGGAGCCTGCTTCCCTTCCTGTCTCTCTCTGCCTGCCTCCTTGCCTACTTGTGATCTCTGTCCGTCAAATAAATAAATAAATTTTTAAAAAAAGAAAAGAAAGAATTAGCAACATTGTGTAAACATGTGCTAGTGTTTTAGTTCACAGTTTTTATTTTGCAGTACATATTACAAATTTCTCAGATGTTTGTTGAGTTAGAATGCAGAATCCATATATACTGATCATTAATCTGTTTTTATTTTAACATAAGGCCACAAAGATTAACCAAAGATGTGCAGAAAGAGACATATAAGGATATTATATATAATAGTAACAAATTGGGACTATATTAATGGTCCATCCATATATTGGAAAACTATACAACTGGCAAAAATTATATCTTAGAAGAACATCCAGTGACAAGGGAGGGAAAGGTCACAGTGTGTTAAATGGAGCAGTAATTAAGCCCTCAGAAAAGCCAAGCCTGACCATGTGGTAAATGCTGAATAAAGAATAGCTACTATTGGGGCGCCTGGGTGGCTCAGTGGGTTAAAGCCTCTGCCTTCAGCTCGGGTCATGATCTCAGGGTCCTGGGATCGAGCCCCACGTCGGGCTCTCTGCTCAGCGCGGAGCCTGCTTCCTCCTCTCTCTCTCTGCCTGCCTCTCTGCCTACTTGTGATCTCTGTCTGTCAAATAAATAAATAAAATCTTTAAAAAAAAAAAAAGAATAGCTACTATTTCCACAAGTGTCCAAATGAAAAGGGCAGGCTATAAAACTATGTTCATTATGATTCTATTTATTTTAGAAACGGAAATGGGGAGAATTCTAGAATCTGTATATATGAACAAGGGAGAAATGAAATACACATCCTAAAGTATTAGCAATGGTTTTCTCTGGTGAAATTACGGATGATTTTTTTCCCTTATAGAGTTCTTGTTGTTGTTGTTTTCTGCAGTGAACCCTAATGCTTTTGTGAAGAAAACAAATAAGTTGATGAATTCAAAACAAAATTTTAAAATAGTACCATGAGGCGGTGGCGCCTGGGTGGCTCCGTGGGTTAAAGCCTCTGCCTTTGGCTCAGGTCATGATCCCAGGGTCCTGGGATCGAGCCCCACATCGGGCTCTCTGCTCAGCGGGGAGCCTGCTTCCCCCTCTGTCTCTGCCTGCCTCTCTGCCTACTTGTGATCTCTGTCAAATAAATAAATAAAATCTTAAAAAAAAAAAAAATAGTACCATGAGGGTCTTTGAAACTGCCATCTATGGGCACCTGGCTGGCTCAGTCGGTAGATGATGTGACTCTTAACCTCAGGGTCGTGAGTTCAGCCCAACGTTGGGTGTGGAGCCTACTTAAAAAAAAAGAGAGAGAGAGAGGTATCGAAACTGCTCTGCAGAGGGGTCACAAATGGTAGTCACTAGACACATGCAGCTGTTGAGCATTTGAGATGTGGCTGCCTGAATTAGGTTGTGTAAGAAGTATAAAACACTGGTTTGGGATTGGGGGGGGTGGTTTGAGTATTTTGGACACACAATGTTGTTACATTAGTTTCAGGTGTACAGCACAGTGATGGGACAGGTCTGTACTGTGCTCTCCACAAGTGCAGCTGCCGTCCGTCACCACACAGCACTGTCACAACTTCACTGATATTATTCCCTGTGCTTTTTATTCCTGTGACTTGGGGCGCCTGGGTGGCTCCGTCAGTTAAGCGGCCAAGTCTTGATTTTTGGCTCAGGTCATGATTCCAGGGTCACCGGATCAAGCCCCACTTCAGGCTCAGCGCTGGGTGTGGAGCCTGCTTAGGATTCTCCCTCTCCCTCTATTCCGCCCCCCTTAATTAATTAATTAATTTTTAAAATTATCCCCTAACTTATTCATTCCATAACTGGAGTCTGTGTCTTCCACTCCCTTTCACCCATCGTGCCCATCTCCCCACCCTGGTTTGGGATTTTGAAGATTAAGTTTGGAAAAAATAGAAAATATCTTTATTTTCATAGATTACATATTGAGATGGTAGTATTTTGGTTTAATTATGTTAGGCTATATTACTAAAATTAATGTCACCTGTTTCTATTTTACCTTTTTTAATGCAGTTGCTAGAAAATTTAAAGTTACATATGTAGCTTATGTTCTATTTCTGTTGGAGCCTGCTAGCCTCGAAGTTCTACAACTCCTACCACTTTTAGGAGTTCTGGGCCCAGAAAGTCATGGGAGAATCACTCGACTATCTTTTTCAGCATGGTTCTAGCTCCCTCCCTTACTCCCAGAGTGACAAAGATTCACATGGAGCATCTCACTGTAATCTTAACCTTTCACTTACTTCCTCTGTTCTTTCCTTATCGTTCTCCTGACTTGGACGAGGGGCACTTCTGTAGTCTTCTAGAGTAATTGATGATGCGAAACTGTGAGGATGCGGAAGTAACCTCATGAGAAAATGTCTTTGGACCTTCTGTTCCCTAGAACTCTTCTACACACGTATGCCTCACCATGTGGAAGAAAGCTAGAGGCCTCTTCCTGCTTTCTTACCCTGTGAGAAAATGAGAAGTGGAGGAGCTGTTTCATACCCCTCCTTACTATGTCTCTTTCATAATTGATTACGTTCTTTCAGTACAAACTCAGTCTATGAATAATTACCAATTTTAATGTGATCGCTACTGATTTTATTCTAATGTAGCTATTGTTACTGATTTTTTTTCCCCAGGGATTTCTTCCAGAGAGTATGTTTGAGCGCATTCTCACCGGTCCTGTTGTGAGAGAAGAAGTCAGCAGGCGTGGGCGACGGCCTAAAAGTGGAATTGCCAAGGCCACAGCGGCGGCGGCGGCAGCAACTGCCACCAGCGTGTCAGGCAATCCTTTGTTAGCCAACGGATTACTTCCAGGTGTGGATCTCACAACCCTTCAGGCCTTACAACAAAACCTACAAAACTTGCAGTCTCTGCAAGTAACCGCGGGGCTGATGGGAATGCCTGCCGGTCTTTCTTCTGGAGGAGAAGCTAAAAACATGGCCGCCATGTTCCCCATGCTGCTGTCAGGAATGACTGGCTTACCAAATCTGCTGGGCATGGGGGGGCTCCTGACCAAGCCTACTGAATCTGGAACCGAAGAGAAAAAGGGAAATGACTCGAAGGAGCTAGAAGGAAAAAAAGAAAGGACAGAGAGTCAAAATTCAGAGAACGGGGGAGAAAACTCTGCATCGGGTTCTCCTTCCACATCCTCTACTGCTGCATTAAGTACAGCTGCAGCCGCCAACCCGCTAGCTCTTAACCCACTACTGCTGTCTAATATACTCTACCCAGGGATGCTGCTCACTCCAGGCCTTAATCTCCACATGCCAACTTCGTCCCAGTCCAATACTTTCGACGTACAGAAAAACAGAAACAGTGACCTGGGCTCGTCTAAGTCCCAGGAAGTAAAGGAGGAAGAGTCCAGAGGTAGAGACCAGGAGGACAAAGGGGGAACTGCAGCAAGTCCTCTCAACGAGAACAGCACAGATGAGGGTTCAGAGAAAGCTGATGCTTCGTCTGGATCTGACAGTACGTCGTCATCCTCCGAGGATTCAGATTCGAGTAACGAAGACTGACTCCCAGACTGCACTTAAATTATGAACTGATTTTTGGATTTTTTTTTCTTTAATTATGAATTGTAAATACCCCAGTGTTGAGTGCATCAATAACTTACTGACCGAACATTTCAGTTATTTGTTTAGAAGTGCAAACTGCTTTCAGAGACGTTTTGCATGTACTATTTCTTAAGATCCGTATAAGTTTCTGAACTCGTATGTACTATCAAATACATAAAGGTGTAAAATTACAACAAAAAGGCATTATAATTTTGTTGGGGGTTAATTTTATGAAAATTATGCTCCATGAGAGTTGTATATTTAATATATTTGCAGAGAACACAGCATACTTGATGCATATTTACTGATTTAATTTGAATATAGTTTTACAGCCTCCTTGACACCTATAATTTACAGATCAAAACTCAGCAATAATTTGGGCAGCTAATGAATGTCATGAAAGCTGTAGAGTCTACATCACCATCCACTGCTTTAATTCCATGAAAACGCTCTCGTGTCGTGATGCACTGCTGACGTTTCCAATTCAGGTACAAGTGTGTTTTAAAGAAGAAATAAGTTTCCCAATCAGCCAATTGAACTGGCTACCTGTTACCTCAGCTGAGTTAGTTTAGGAAGTTTACATTCGTTTCTAATTCTCTACTTGTTTTCAGGGGTTTTTTAAATGCATCCTCTATATCATGTTGATCTGGCAAGAAATCTGACTTGCTTTCGGCTGAGCTTAACTCTGATATCAGTAAAATTAAGTCCTACAAGAGTCCTGTGTCATGGGACTTTGGCGCCCTCTAGACATACTTAGTTTTACTTTTTCAAAGTTTGGCCTCCTCTAAAGAAATCATTCTGTCTCTGATGAGTAATGTCTGTTTCCAGGGTTCAGAAAAGGCAAACTCATGAAATACCACTGAGAAGATCTTTCCACACAGCATACTTCATGTAAAAGAAACCGTTGGTTTGCTTTATTCGTGTAGATTTCTCTTTGTGTTTTATGTCATGGAACTGTTCCAACATGAGCAGGTCTTAGTGATAAAGTAATATGCAGAATAGTCTAAATTCTTTTTTTTTTTTTTTTTTTTTTTTTTTAGTTGCTAGGTATAAGCAGACTAAATGTTGCCCAGAATCAGTGTTGGGTTATCAGTTTATATTAAATATACTGAGTTGGCCCATTTTGAATATGCACTTTGAATGATCTCAAAAAAATTTATACAAGTTATACCTGTCAACCACAAAAATGAAGCCCAAGGCTTCTGATCAATTTCTTAGAACCCTTTATCATGTAAAATTTGTCTGATATTTGATTTGTGATACAGTTTCTCCTGCTAAAGCTGCTATTAATTCCGACAAGATAGAGAGGTCCAGGATCACCTTCATGTACATTAAAAACAATTAGAACTGAATTGGACATAAAATACCATTTACATCCTGAGGAGAGAAAGATGTTAGCATTTTTCTGATACTTGGATAAGTCAGTGATAAAGTTTGCGAGGGGCTAAATTTAGGGGGGAAAGTACCCCACTTCTCTCCCACAGAAAAAAATAACTCAGTACGTTTTGATAGAACTTTGTTGTTTCGTCATAAATCCAGCAATTATATTGGATTTTCCCAGTAAATTATGTTTCTGTATGTAAGATAACTAATCCCTCACTAGAGAGACAGTGTTACATGTATTTACAAAGTCATTTAAGTTCCATTGAGATTGTATTGATTTTTGTATTTTTCCCAAAATAGTACTTTGAATTGATAGTTCTTTATGCAATGTCTTAGCAATAGTCATCCAGGAGAAGTGGGTAGTAATTCTTCATCATGAAAGTGATATATTACATATTTAGTATCTTCCCTTTGCAGTATTGCACTTTTGTTTAACTAGAACACACCTATGAGATAGCCAAAGTTTTTCAAACACAGTTAACTTAGTTTGCTGGTGGGGTATTTCAACACCATCCATACGTCCCTCTTTCCCTCTAGTTCTGTCCACATAATCTTCATTCCTTTCTTTCCCCAATTAAAAAAAAAAAAAAAAAAAAAGGGAAAAAAAGCCCTAGATCTTGTCACTAAAAAGCTAATTTATATCAAATTTATGAGATAAAGTATTTTCCTAATTATGATCAGACGAATTTGGTTAACATATTAGTGATTCTCTTTCTACGTAATAAGGCAATTACAGTTTTCAAAGCATTAAGGCTAATACTAACGTTAAACTTTCTCTCGGGTTTCAAGACACTTCTATTTAGTATTGATTGGGGAAAAGTTTTCCACCTGTCAGCTTAAAAAAAAATGCAAATATGGTTGTGTAAAGATAAGGGTTATAAGGAAAAAAATCAGTAGAATTACATAATACTAAAGTTGCAGTTAAAAGGATATCCAAGTATGTGTTGGTAGTTACTAAAAGAATTATAGCTGTTATTGCCTTGTATTTATAGCCCTTGTTTCAGGTTTCATGATTCAAGTCTTAGTCCAATTCTTCTTTTGGACATTTGCAATATTTACCAGTTGTGTTTTGTGTAGTCTGAATTTGCTTTCTGTAGTTGAGCAAACGTCTTAAAAAGTCATTTGTAATTTATTAAATTACTTTCTATGATGTTCTATAGAGCAAATGGAAGTTTAATTATTTTTTATTAAACATATTCTTTGACTACCCATGATGTCAGCCTCTGTACATGACAATACTCCTTTTTTTAATTGACTTTAATCTATAATTTATCTTAATCCAGTTGTGAAAGAAACCCTAGTCCTAAATCTCCAAAAGGAAAGTTATACCTTGGAAAAATTTTTAAAAGACAGAAGCTAGCTAGAGTTATATCCACTGTATCATTATTTCCTTAAGTTTTCTTCCCCTGACCTTTAAAAATGTCCAGAAAGACTCAAGAGATGTACCAAAGCTCATAAAGGAGTACATTTTGGATATCAGTAATTATTTTTCTCCTTGGTCTTAAGTGTCTTTCCTAATTCATCACTATTGTTTTTAGCGTTTTTGTAAACATGAAAGAAATTTAGTTTCCCCCAATTAGAAAAGGAGGACAGTAGAGTTTCATCATACACTCATTTAACTTGGAACCCATTTACCTGTACTTCTGTGCTTAGAAAACCTTTTTTCCCCCTTTTTTGTACAATGTAGCATATAAACACAAATCAATTACTTAGTCTAGTGCTCACCCAGAGGAACAGTAATCTGTGCCAGTGCTAGAGGAAGATTCAGCTATATTAGATGTTTCTGAAAGAACATATACTATGTACAAAATGATGGATTCTGTGTTTTGTGAGCTATAGGGAGGGAGAGTCATTTTCAACTACAAGTAATGTTCATCCTCTACAACAAATTTAGAACTTAGTCTCTATGTAAATACAACTCCAGTACATAAGCTTTTTATTTTAAAATGCAGAAAAGCACAAAGAAAAACTATTTAAATCATCATAAACCCACCCTGAGATCAATACTGTTCAGAGAGATACCCAATGTTTTTACATGGATGTTATATACAAGTAGTGGCTTGAGGCGCGTCATCCAAAAATATGTGTCAACCCAGAATCTCAGAATGTGACCTCAATTAGAAATAGGGTCTTGGCCGCTGTAATTAGTTAAGATGCAGTTACACTAGGTGAGGATGGGCCCTAGATCCGGTGGTTGGTTCCCAATACGAGAGGACACCCAGCCCAAGGGGAAAAGGACATGAGCCAACAAGCAGAGATTGGAGTGATACAGATGTAGCCGAGGAACACCAAGGATTGTCAGCAACCACCAGAAGCTAGGACAGCAGCGTGGAACAGATGCTCCTTCAGAGCCTGTAGAAGGAAGCAACCCGGCCGACACCTGGATTTTGGACTTCCGGCCTGAATTGTGGGAGAATAAATTTCTGTTACTTTAAGCCACCCTGTTTGTGATGCTTTGTTATGGTAGCCCTAGGAAACTTACACAACACATTTCCTTATTAAAGCAGTATTATATGGGACATAATATTTACTGTTCTGACCTTAACATACTGACCCATGTCAATAGCACCCTGTGTTGTGATGTTTATACATACTATTGTCGCCTACATATGTAATTTATTTAACCATGTACTTAAAAATGGACATTGGGGTTTGAATATGAATCTTTTGTGTCCATCCCGAGGACTTCCTTAATTCCTAGAAGTGAAACAACTTCCTCTGTTTTTCAGGATTTTCATTTGTGCCGCCAAGTTTACAACGATGCGATGCGTAGCCGTTTATACTACCCCGGCAGCATACGTTTTGTGTAAGCTCACCCCAAAATCTTAACCAATACTGTGTATTGTCTTTTGAAGTAATCTTTGCCAAATTAATAGGCAAAAAGTACCATCTTGATGAATTCTTAAATTATTCTTTTTTCTTACTAAAAAATAAGACCTACATATTCTAGAAAACAGGGAGGCGGCGGCGGGGGTGGGGGTTGAGGAGGAGTTGGAGAAGCACAAAGTCAACCAAAACCCCCATGATGTTGAATGCTCAGAGATAACTGTTAACCTTTGGGTCATTTTTCTTTGCATATACGTATTATATATTATTTTGATAAGAATGGAGTTATACTGTACATACATTTTGTAACTTCTCATTTATTATATCATGATAATATCCCCATGTCATTAAAGAATCTTCCACAGCATTTTTAAGGACTTTCTCATTCCACTATATACATGCAACATAATCTGTATAATGCCCAATTATTGAGCACTTAGAAATTTTTCAGTTTGGGGCTAAACAATGATATGTATGTAATTAAGTTTCTTCATACACTTAGGATTTTTTCATTCAAAAAAATACCTAGGCATGAAATAGTTTGAATTTAAGACCAGTTGGATTGTACTGTTTTCTACCCCAACGGCAGAGCATAAAACTACTTCTTTCCCTGTGTCTCTTTAGCACCCTTGGGCATTAGAATATTTATTAATCTTTGTCAATTTGATAGACAAAAAAATATATTCTTGTTTTAGTTTACATTTCTTTGATTATTAGTAATATAAAATCTTTCGTATCTCTTCATAAGGCCATTTGTATGCTGTGTATTGTTCATGTTCTCTGTGCAATATCTGTTATATAAGAGGTAAATATTTTTCCCAATTTGCCTATGAATTTTGCTTTTTTTTTAATGTGCAAGTTTTACATTTTTATGTGGTCATTTTGATACTCCATTTTTTCCACATTTAAGTTCCTGATGTTTTTCCACAGAAAAATCCTTTTACCCCCAAATTCTATACATGTTTGCTTCTTTTTTAATATCTAGTACCTTTTTTGACTTAGAATTTATTTTAGTAACATACATATGGTATAAGATAAGAATCCTAATTTGAACTTATTAATAATTGTGTAGTATCCCAGCATTATTTAATATATAATGTCTCCACTGATTTGACATGCCTTCATTAATCATAATTGAATAATTCATGTAGGTATATGTGAATTATTTAGATATATATGAATGATTTAAGTCATATAAATATGCATGATGTATCTATGATATATCATGTAAACAGTAAACATAAAACCGGAGAGGCTATACTAGTAAAAGATTACCTTAAAAACAAACAAACGTTGCTAGAAATTAAATGAGAACATTTTATATGGTTATAAAGGTCATTCTATCAGGAAAATATAACACTTACATAGACACCTACAACAGACCGACAAAACACAAGCAGCAAAAACTAACAAAACTGAAACTCAGTGACAATGCTTGGAGACTTCAAAATCTCACTTTCAATAATGGATAGAACAAGTAGGCAAACGGCCAACAAGAAAACCGAAGCCCAAGCAACATTATAAACCAACTGGCCCTAAGAAGCATTTGTTGAACACACCACCAAATAATAGCCAAAAAAAAAAAAAAATTATTCTAGGGCACACGAGACCGTTCTCCAGAAAAGATGAAACAAGTGTCCAAATTTAAAAGATTTACCCATACTAAGTATATTCTCCAGGCACAATGGAATGAAATTTGAAATCAGTTACAAAGCATGGCTATTCACAAACACGTGGAAATGAAACAACACACTCATAAATAACCTGAGTCCTAGCAATCTCAATCTCGAAGTTAGAAAATAATTTGAGGGGCGCCTGGGTGGCTCAGTGGGTTAAAGCCTCTGCCTTCGGCTCAGGTCATGATCCCAGGGTCCTGGGATCGAGCCCCATGTCGGGCTCTCTGCTCCGCAGGGAGCCTGCTTCCTCCCCTCTCTCTCTCTGCCTGCCTCTCTGCCTATTTGTGATTTCTTTCTCTCTGTCAAATAAATAAAACCTTTAAAAAAAATAATAATAATAATTTGAGATGAATGAATACAAATACACAACATACCAAAACATAGAGACGTAGCCAAGACAGTGCGTGAAAGGAAATGTGTAAGTGTAAACACCTACATCAAGAAAAAAAAATTTGAGGGGCGCCTGGGTGGCTCAGTCAATTAAGGGTCTGCCGTCTGCTCATAACCCCACAGTCCTGGGATGGAGCCCCCAAACGGGCTCCCTGCTCAGCGGGAAGCCTGCTTCTCCCTCTCCCACTCCCCCTGCTTGTGTTCCCTGTCTCACTGTGTCTCTCTCTGTCATATAAATAAGTAAAATCTTTAAAAAAAAATTTTTTTTTTCAAATCGATGTAAATTTCTTCCTTGAGAAACTAGGAAAAGATAGAATTAAACCCAAAGCAAGGAGTTAGGAAATAAAGACTTGAGCCTAAGGAATGACCTACCAAAAGGTAGGTCTTCAAAAAAAAAAAAAAAACCAACAAAACTGAAAACCCTTCAGCTAGACTGATCAGTTTAGAAAAAAAAAAAGCTTCAAATTACTAGATTCAAAAATGAAAGGGGACATTCCCACCATCCTTAGAGAAATAAAAAGGATCATTTGGAACCTTGTGAATAATTATATGCCAATAAGTTAGATAAAACTAGATGAAATGGAAAATTCTGAGGCACAAATTAGTGACACCGAATCAAGAAAAAAATGGAGACTATAACAAAATAAAGAGTATAATAAAGTTCTGAGATTAAATTACTAACAGCAACAAAAAACATGATAAAATCCCTGGATGAGAAGGCTTCACTGAGGGGAGAAGAAAATAGAGCACCTTTTCCTCATTAGTTTTATGGGGCCAGTATTATCCTGAGACCAAAGCCAAAGACACTACAAGGAAACTGCCGGTGGATAGTCCTTACGACTATAAAATGCAAGAATTTTTAACAAATTGCTAGCAAACTGAATCCGGCAACATACGAAAAGTATTATACTCCCTGATCAAGTTGGTTTATCCCAGGATTGCAAAATTGCTTCAACAGACAAGAAGCAACCGATGTACTATTAACAGAGAAAGGGGGGTGGGAACCACATAATTATCGCAATAGAAGCAGAAAAAAACCATTTCAAAGGGAAGCGGGCGGGGCCATGGGGTCAATGGAGGTTGGGCTTTAAGGAGGGCACTTGTAAGGGGCACTGGGTGTTGTATGCAAGTGATGATTCACCAAATTCAACCTCTGGAACTAAGAATACACTATATGTTAACACAGGAATGTAAATAAAACCTAAAAAGAAAAGTTATTGAGAAAAAAAAAAAATTTCATAGATTCAACACTGTTTCGTGATTTAAAAACAGAAAGGGTAGGGACAGGAGAGAAATTCCTCAAGCTGAGAAAAGGCATCTATAAAATACCCATAACTAACATCATACTTAATAAAGACTGAATTGTTTTTTTTTTTTAAAGAGAGAGAGTAAATGAGGGGGAGGGGCACAAGAAGAGGGAGAGAGAGAATCTCCAGCGGGTTCCACTTGCAGAGCCCCATGTAGGGCTTGATCTCAGGACCCTGAGATCGAGACCTGAGACACAAATCAAGAGCCAGTCGCTGAGGACGCCTGGGTGGCTCAGTGGGTTAAGCCGCTGCCTTCGGCTCAGGTCAAGATCTCAGGGTGCTGGGATTGAGTCCCGCATCGGGCTCTCCGCTCAGCAGGGAGCCTGCTTCCCTCTCCCTCTCTCTGCCTGCCTCTCCATCTACTTGTGATTTCTCTCTGTCAAATAAATACATAAAATATTTAAAAAAAAAAAAAAAAAAAAAAAAGTCAGTCGCTGAACCTGCTGAACCCCCCGGGCGCCCTAACAACGGAGTATCTTCTAAGTCAAGACCAGACCAGACCAGTGTGTCCACTCCTGGCACTTTCATCGAACCTTGTTCTGGAGGTTCTACTCAGGGCAGTAAGTCAAGAAAAGGAGAAAAAGGCATCCAGGCTGGAAGCCAGAAGGAAGACTCTCTATTTGCGGACGACATGGTCTTGTAAATAGAAAATCCCAAGAAATTCACTAAAAAACAAGCAGCCATTAGAAACTAATAAACAATTTCAGCAAGGCTGCAGGATACAAGTTCAATATAGAAAAGTCAATTGGATTTCTGTACACAGGCAAAAATAATCAGTAAATGAAATTAAGAAAATGAATTTATGATAGCATAAAAAAGAAATACTCGGAATAAGTTTAACAGAACAAGTGCAAAACCTGTATACTGGAAACTACAAATATCGTTGCAAGAAATTACAGAGGGCTAAATAAATGAGAAGAACCCCCAAACTAATCCACAGAGTCTACGCTGAGCCTATCAAAACCCTAGCTGGCGTCTTTACAGAAACTGACAACTGGATCCCAAAATTCATATAGAAATGCAAGGATGAAGAGGCAAAATAATTCTTTTTTAAAAAAACATTTTTTTAGGGACGCCTGGGTGGCTCAGTCGGTTAAGCCACTGCCTTTGGCTGGGGTCATGATCCCAGGGTGCTGGGACTGAGTCCCGCATGGGGCTCCCTGCTCTGCAGGAAGCCTGCTTCTCCCTCTCCCTCTGCCTGCTTCTCCCCCTGCTTGTGCTCTGTCAAATAAATAAAATCTTTTAAAAAAATTTTTTTAAATAATAAAAGGCATGAAGTATAATACATGCTCTAACACGGATAATCTTTAAAATATTATGCTAAGTGGGCACCTGCCTGGGTGGTGCAGTGAGTTAAGCCTCTGCCTTCGGCTCAGGTCATGATCTCAGGGTCCTGGGATTGAGCCCCGCATCGGGCTCTCTGCTCAGCAGGGAGCCTGCTCCCCGCCCCCCCCACCCCCCACCCCCGCCACCACCCCCTCTGCCTGCCTCTCTGCCTACTTGTGATCTCTCTCTCTCTGACAAATAAATAAATAAAATCTTTTTTTAAAAAAAATAAATTAAAAAAAAATTATGCTAAGCGAAAGAAGCCAGTCAGAAAAGATCACATATTGTATGATTCTATTTATATGAAGTGCCCTGAATAGGCAAATTTTCTGTATAGATGAAAAGTAGATTCATGGTTGCCCAGGGCTCAGCGTGTTGGACTGCTACTGGGTATGGTTTTTTGCTTTCCTTTTTTTTTTTTTTTTAAGAATTTATTTATTTATTTGACAGAGAGAAATCACAAGTAGGCAGAGAGAGGAGGGAAGCAGGCTCCCCACTGAGCAGAGAGCCCGACCCGAGCTGAAGGCAGAGGCTTTAACCCACTGAGCCACCCAGGCACCCCGGTTTTTTGCTTTTCTTAAGATTTTATTTATTTATTTGGGGCGCCTGGGTGGCTCAGTGGGTTAAAGCCTCTGCCTTCGGCTCAGGTCATGATCCCAGGTCCTGGGATCGAGCCCCACATCGGGCTCTCTGTTCAGCGGGGAGCCTGCTTCCTCCTTCTCTCTCTCTGCCTGCCTCTCTGCCTACTTGTCAAATAAATAAATAAAATCTTTTTTTTTTAAAGATTTTATTTATTTATTTGACAGGCAGAGATTACAAGTAGGCTGAGAGGCAGGCAGAGAGAGAGAGGAGGAAGCAGGCTCCCCACTGAGCAGAGAGCCCCATGCAGGACTTGATCCCAGGACCCTAAAATCATGACCTGAGCCGAAGGCAGATGCTTAACTCACTGAGCCACCCAGGCACGCCTTGTGTTTTTTTTTTTTTTTTCCTAATAAAATGCAGCAAATATTCCAAGAACAGATTTTAGGTTGTTGCTTAATTATGAGTATACTAAGTAAATTATGAGTAAACTACTGACTTGGGGGACCTGGGTGGCTTCGTGGTTAAGTGTCTGCCAGGGTCCTGAGATCAGCCCCACGTCAGACTCCCTGCTTGGCAGGAAGCCTACTTCTCCCTCTCTCACTCCCCCAGCTTGTGTTCCCTCTCTCGCTGTATCTCTCTCCATCAAATAAACAAAAAATCTTAAAAAGAAAAAAAAAAAAACTACTGAATTGTATCCTTTAAAGGGGTGCATTGTATCGTATGTGCATTGTGTCTCAATAAAGTTGTTTTAAAACACAGAAGGTGAGGGTGCCTGGGTGGCTCATTGGGTTAAGGTCTTGGCCTTCGGCTCAGGTCATGATCTCAGGGTCCTGGGATCGAGTCCCACATCGGGCTCTCTGCTCAGCAGGAAGCCTGCTTCCTCCTCTCTCTCTCTGCCTGCCTCTCTGCCTACTTGCCTATCTTAAAAAAAAACAAAAACAAAAAAATCCACATAAGGTGAAATTTACAAACTCAGTGTAAAATCTTTTAAATTTTAGCCTCAATAAACTCAATCATTTCTCCCCAGGTATCTCACACCAACGGGCCTCCTCGGAGCTCCTGAGACTACGGAAGCCACTGCTCCCTCCACCTACAACTTTTGTTGATCCTTGAGATTCAGACTACCTAGCAGATCTGCTACTTAAGAGCAGGCCCTGGGGGCCAAGAAGAAAAGCAAGAGTTCTGGAACCTCTTTTCCTCTCCTGTGCGTTTACTTCCAAGGTGAGACCAGGAAACTTACATCTCTTCCCTACCCTCCACTTGAACTCCAGCCTAGAATATCGGATTTACTACGTGACACCTCCCCATGTGCTTGTCCAAATGATATCTCAAATTTAACACAGGCAAACTAGACTCCTGATTCCTCCTTTCCACACTTTGAGCGGCTCAGACCTAAAATGTGTCATCCCTGACAACTGCCCCCTCCCCACCCCTCCGTATCCAATCCATCAACAAATCCCTTTCTGTATTTCCATTTTTTTAGGTGAAGGGAATGAATTCAACATATGCCTATAATTTTGCATTCTCACAAAATCCACTAAGTTGCAGGAAAGGGAATTCTTTTACTGATTTTTTAAATTTTTTTAAAAAGATTTTACTTATTTCAGTGAGAACACAAGAGAGTAAGAGAGAGCGAGGGCTCAAGGATGAGCCGGAGGGAAGGGAGGGGAGGCGGAGAGAGAGGTGCAGGGAGCCTGCCTATGCTTGATCCAGGATCCTGAGATCATGACCGGAGCTGAAGGCAGATGCTTAACTGACTGAGTCACCCAGGAGCTCTAAGGAAATTCTTTTAAATAACAAACCCATAGTACAGGGAGAACGGAGGCAGGGAGGGGGCGGACAGTTGCGAAATTTCGGAAACTGAAGGAGACCACTGAAAATGAACACAAGTCTCCAAAAAAGCTATATCCCAAATTGAGAGTAGGAGAAGCTGAAAACTGGGAGTTCCTTTCCATTTGCTAAATGGGATGCTGCCAGATTCATGCATTGCTTAGGAAAACTAATCTGATCTTCAGGAAAGAGAAAGAAAAAGAGAAAAGAGAGAAAGAAAAAGAGAGAGAGAGAAAGAGGGACAAAGGAAGGAAGGGAGAGAGGGAGGAAGGGAAAGGAAGGGAAGAAAAGGGAAAAGAGGAAACAGAAAGGAAAGCTGAAAACGAATCCAAGTTACCTTTTTTTTTTTAAAAAAAAAAAGATTTTATTTATTTAACAGACAGAGATCACAAGTAGGCAGAGAGACAGGCAGAGAGAGAGAGGAGGAAGCAGGCTCCCTGCCATGCAGAGAGCCCCATGCGGGGCTCAATCCCAGGACCCTGGGATCATGACCTGAGCCAAAGGCAGAGGCTTTAACCCACTGAGCCACCCAGGCGCCCCCCAAGTTACCTTTCTTTATCCTGAAAAAGTTTAAGAATTAACAAACTAAATTCATCTACAACTAAGGATAAAAGAGTGACTATTAACAGAAAAAGTAAAAGTGTTAGAACTACTTCCCCACTCATAGCCCTGTCTCTGCAGAGGTCTGGAGGTCTGTTATGTGGAAAGCTGTTTCTGTACTGGGGGGCCCCTGGCTCGGGCAAGGAAGTCAGCACCACATGGAAACCAAAGGCTTAAGTGACTGACACCGCAACTTAATATCCTGAGCCATCTCCCCCTAGCTGGCTCCTAGAATTCTGGCATCCAGACTTACATTTCACAGCAGGAGATTAAAAGACAATTCACTGGAGACTGAGAAAACACTTTATTTTTATTTTTTAAAAAGTTTTTATTTATGTATTTGTGTGGGAGAGAGCGAGGGAGCGAGCACACAAGCAGGGAGAGGCAGAGGCAGAGAAAAGCAGGCTCCACACCCCCACCCCCGCCCTGCCCAACCCAGCAAGCAGCCTGACTCAGGACTCGATCCCAGGACTCTAGGTTTCCTGGGTTACCCAGGCACCCCAGCACCACAATCTAATTTTAGAACATTTATATCACCCTAAAAAGAAACCTCATGTCCATTTGCACCCAAAAGATTTTTATTCTCCAATTTCTAATTATGAGCTGATTGTCAAGATCTACCAGATATCAGAGGAAAACTTTTTTTTTTAATTTAATTTATTTATTTGTCAGAGAGAGTGAACACAGGCAGACAGAATGGCAGGCAGAAGCAGAGGGAGAAACAGGCTCCTTGCTGAGCAAGGAGCCCGATGTGGGATGCGATCCTAGGACGCTGGGATTATGACCTGAGCCAAAGACAGCTGCTTAACCAACTGAGCCACCCAGGTGTCCCCAGAGGAAAACTTTTAACACAGAAGATAGAAATCTGAACAAAGAGCAAGGAACAGAAACTACAGAGAGGAAATCTTTCCAAAAGCTTTCAAAGAGATGAGAATTGCATTCATGAGAGAAAAAAGAAGAGGGAAAAAAAGTATATTAGCATATGTATAATATATATTAGCAATAGAATATATTTATATCGAACTAAGAGAACAAAAAGTCAGTAAAAACGTGATAGCAGAAACGAAAATTCAACAGAACTGTTCAATAGGAATAATAAGAAAATGTCTCAGGAAGCAGGCAAAGAGACGGAAGGTTAAAAAAAAAATTCAAAGAGCAATTTAGAAGGTCCAATATTCAAGAGGGACAATACAGAGAACAAAAGAAAATATCTGTGAACTTAATAATTCAAGAAGATTTCCCAAGATTGGAGGGCATGAGTTACTTCTGAATGTCCAGCATGACGAATAAAAATGAACCCACACCAGAACGGATCATCAAACAATTTCCAGACACGAGTGTAATACTTTCAGACATGGGGATCGCATGGAGGTAGGACAGAGCCACCCACTGGCTCTGGGTGCCAGTGTCCCACTGGAGCAGCAGGACTCAAGAAACTGCCTTGTCATCACAAAGATCCCTGCTGTTGTGATACTCCCTTCATGATTCTGGGACAGGATGCACTGGTAAATTACCCAGATTCTTCTCTGCACTTGGCTTGTCTTCACCGTGGGCTGATGATTTCCTCCTCTCCCTGTGGCGGATGAGCCCCAGGCTATGCCCTGCTGACTTCAGTCAGTGGAGGACACAAGTCAGAAGCTTACAACTGAACCTACAGAGAAGCCCACTTCCTCGGACTGTTCCTGGACATCAGCCCCTGACTCATCCCTACCCTACCAGACCCTCCAGCTCTCCTGACCTTGCCCACTGACTTCCCAGCAGGAGGCCTTAGAAAGCATCCAGACAGTAAAGTCAAGACCAAGTCCCTGAGGCCATTTCCCTGCTCCTGGGAGCCTGCATAGAGGAAGGAGAAGCAGGACTCCCCTTTCCTTGTTATGCTTGTGTTTGCCTCCCAGTTTCTCGAAACACAGCACCCTATTGTTTAGAGAGATATATATAAGCAGTGAAACTGCAAAGAAAAGCAAGGGGTTATTAGCATAACAATTAAGTTAGTGGTTACGTCTTCAAGAATAGGGAATACTATTGTAGATGGCCTGTGGGGCCCTGCTAAAGTATTTATAGCTCTCAACGTGGATGGTGGGCACCTGAGTATGGGTTTTTTTTTTTTTTATTATTCTTTCAACTTCTTTGTGTATATATACTTTGTTTTATACACACCTGTGTATATAAATTATTTCATAGTAAAATGTGTGTGTGTGTATCTCCGGAATCTGGGCACTCACTACCTCTATCTACTATCTCCATTAATTCAGTCTATTTTACGTACAGCAAACAAGGTGAGCTTTTAAAATTGTGGGGCACCTGGGTGGCTCATTCGGTTAAGTGTCTGCCTTCGGCTCAGGTCATGATCTCAGGGTCCTGGGATTGAGTCCCGTGTTGGGCTCCCTGCTCAGTGGGGAGCCTGCTTCTCCCTCTGTCTCCTGCTCTCCCTGCTTGTGTGCACTCTCTCTCAAATGAATAAATGAAATCTTTAAAGTAAAATAAAATAAAATCGTAAGCCAGACCACGTCAGCTCTCTCTTCAAAACCCTCCTCTGGCACCCACCATCATCAAAGTGACAGCCAAACCCTTCACCAACCTCCCCATCCCCCTCTGACATGGATTCCTACCACTCTTGCCCTTGTCATTCAGCTCCAGATACGCTAACATCCTTGCCATTGCTCCAACACTCGACTCAACCCTCCCACCTCAAGCCCTTTGCGTTCACTAGTTCAGTGCTCTCCCTCCGGATCTCTGCCTCGCTGGGTCACTGACTTCAGCCAAGGTCACTGGCCTGCTCTGACCATCCTATCTAGAACAGCATGTCTCCTGCCATTGTTAGGAAAACCGAACCCAATACTCTGCTTATCTGGACAGTGAAATCAACAGGGCTTGGTGACAATGAGGGACTCGAAGGAGGGCTGCAGGTTTCTGGCTGGAGCGAGTGGGTGAGCGGTGGAGGTTCCAGTAAGGAGACGTAATGAGGCTGGGGGTAAAGCGGGTTTGCGGAGGAAGACCCTGAGTGTATTCTGTCCGTGTTGATGTCGTAGCGTTCCCAAGCCCCGCAGGTAGAGGCGCTCAGAAGACAGGTGCACCCCAGAGATGCACTTGGCAGTGGCTGCGCGCTGGAGATCAAAGCCGAGGGAATGGGTGAGCTTGCCTGGGAAGGGAAGGCTGAGTGGAAAGAGAAGAAGTCTGGGGACGGAGGCCTGAGAAAGGCCCAAAGGGGACAGCCGCGGAGAAATCTGACGGGTAGGAGGGAAGCCGGGACAGTGGGTTTCCTAGAGACCAGGGAGAAAGTGCGGGAAGAGCTTCTAGGGGAGAGATAGTGGTTCCTGCCCACGCTGCTGGCGGACAGAGGGGAGGAACTTGGAAATGGAAGTCCCAGAGTGGGAGGGAAGAAAGTGACAGCGGCAGGGAGAGGTCAGATCAGCCTTAAGGGGAGGCAGGGAGGGGAGACTTTGGTCCAGCAACCGATTTCCTTCGTGGCTAGCCCCCTGGGTGGCTGGCCAGGGTGGGTTCCCCCCCGGGAGACTGGGACACCCGCGGGGGTGGGTTTTTATGATGGGAGCTTGGTGAGGGAGGGTCATCAACAGCAGGGGGTTCTGGACGGGGGTGAGGGGGTTGGGGGGTGCGACCAGGGTACAGGCAATGAGTTGGTTCTTCCTGGAGAGAAGTCCCTTCTCTCCAGGAACCAGGAACCAGGAGGACCAGTCATTTCTACCAACCCCAAACACGCTCTCCTTTCTTTCTTTTTTTTTAAAGATTTAATTAATTAATTAATTTGAGAGAGCCCGAGAGCACGTGCAGGTGGGGCGAGAGGCAGAGGGAGAGAATCCCTAGAAGACGCCCCGCTAAGGGCAGAGCCCGGTGCCTCTCTCGATCTCCCAACCCTGAGATCATGACCTGAACAGAAGACCAAGAGACAGAAGCTTAAGGAACTGGGCTCCCCAGGTGTCCCCTTGTTTCTTTTATCCTAATGCAACAGCAAATGAATGAACAAAACAAAACTCTGCTCACCTGCCATCCCTCCCCACTTCTGTACTATTTTTGCTTCTCCCGTTTGCAGCAAAACTCAAGAATTCTCTGCGTTCTGATTTCTCTCCTCCCAAACCCTCGTACATTTGCCTCGATCTAGTTATGGGTCAGTGGTCTCCATAACTGCTCTTGGCCCATGGGACCACGTTGTCACCTACGCAGCATCCATTTGTGTATCTTCTTGCACCATCGATGTCGCTAGACAGGGGCACTCACCCCTTTTCCCTCCTCTCTTCCTCCTCTTCTCTCAGACCTCTGAGCACTGGAGGCTCAGAGGTCCTTCATCCTCCTCTCTTCCCCACTTACGCTCTTGGTGATCCCACCCCAATCTCATGGCTTTACAAACACCAACTCTGCCTGACACATCACACATGTATGCATTTTGCGTCTTTATTGATGTAGGCTGCCGCAGCGGAAATAGAGAGAGGAACGGCAGCAGGAGGTGTGCTTGAGGCAGTAGGTAGATGAGGCAGATCCAGAAGGACCTTACAAGGCCGTTTTCTCAAGGTTGCCTTCTACTCTGAGTCAGATGGGAAGCACTGAGGTAATTTGAACAGAGGAGAGACAGGATATGACTCACTTTTTATTTTTTTTATTTTTTAAAAGATTTTATTTATTTATTTGACAGACAGAGATCACAAGCAGGCAGACAGGCAGGCAGAGAGAGGGAGAGGAGGAAGCAGGCTCCCTGCAGAGCAGAGAGCCCGATGCGGGACTCGATCCCAGGACCCTGAGATCATGACCTGAGCTGAAGGCAGCGGCTTAATCCACTGAGCCACCCAGGCGCCCTGATTCACTTTTTTTTTTTTTTAAAGGTTTTATTTATTTGACAGAGAGAGATCACAAGCAGGCAGAGAGGCAGGCAGAGAGAGAGGAGGAAGCAGGCTCCCTGCTGAGCAGAGAGCCCGATGCGGGCCTCGATCCCAGGACCCTGAGATCATGACCTGAGCCGAAGGCAGTGGCCCAACCCACTGAGCCACCCAGGCGCCCTGATTCACTTTTTTTAAAAGAAGTTATCTTAGGTGCTCTATTAGGGTTCTCCAGAGAAACAGAACCAGTAAGAGAGAGAGACAGAGAGATGGGGGTGTGGAAGGAGAAAGAGAGAGATTGATCAATTTTAAGGAATTGGTTCACACGATTAGGCAGCCTGGAAAGTCCAAAATTTGCAGGTGCACCAGCAGGCTGAGGACCTAGGGAAGAGCCAATGGGTTAAAGTTCAAAGGGTGTCTCTAGCAGAATTCTCTTTTACTTGGGGGAGGTCAGTCTTTTTGGTCTAATCAGGCCTTCAATTGATTAGGTGTGGCACACCACATTATGAAAGGCCATTTGCTTTACCCAAAGTATACTGACTTAAATGTAAATCTCATCCATAATTATCCCCACAGGTCACTGAATAACATTTGACCAAATATCTAGGCACTCTGGCCCAGCCAGGTTGACACATAAAATTACCACCACAGCTTCTTTATTGAGAAGAAATTGTTGTAGGAGGAAGGAGGCAGGGAGACTAGTTGGGAGGAAATTGCTATAATGCTGGTAAGAGATGCTGGAAGCTTGTGCTAGAGGATTGGCAATGAACGATATGAGAACTGGTTAGGTCTTGAATAATTGAAGACTGAACTGATAGAAATAGCAGGTGAATTGAATGCAGGAGGTGAGAGAAAGAGGAATCAAGGATGATGCCAAAGTCTTTTGGTCTGATCCACGGGGACAATGTCGAAATCATATTCTGATAGGAAAAAATGGAAATGATGGGCTCAGGGCATGAGCTTTGATGACATGGAGAGTGAGGTTCTGGTGGGCCCAGTGGGCAGTGGACAAGACACCGTCCCTCCTCTGGGCCTTGAAGCCTGTGGGATATAAGGAAATGCTGAGAGTTCCAGAGGGCACAGCAAAAGGACAGGTGATAGTAAAGGAGAGGGAGATTTCATCCTGGCTGAAGCCACTCAGAGAGCGAGATAGCTAGAAAGGTTTACATTCTTGTTTTCTTTTCTTTTGTTTTCTTTCTTTCTTTCCTTCCTTCCTTCCTCCTTCCTTCCTTCCTTTCTCTCTTTCTTCTTCTTCTTCTTCTTCTTTTTTTTTTAAGATTTATTTATTTATGGGGCACCTGTGTGGCTCAGTTCTTAGGTATCTGCCTTTGGCTCCAGCCATGCTCCTGGGGTCTGGGATCAAGCCCCCATCGGGCTCCCTGCTGGGGGGGAAGCCTGCTTCTCCCTCTCCCTCTCTCTGATGCCCCCCCTGCTTGTGCTCACTCTCTCTGTCAAATGAATAAATAAAATCTGAAAAAGTACAGATGTATTTATGTTTAGAGAGAGAGTGCAAAAGTGAAGGGAGGAGCAGAGGGAGAGGGACAAGCCAGCGGACTCCATCCTGAGCTCAGAGCCTGATACATGACTCAGTCTCATGACCCTGAGATCATGACCTGAGCAAAAACCAAGAGTCGGCCATTCAGCCAACTGAGCCACCCAGACACCCCAAGGTGCCTTACATTCTTTTTTATTTTTTTTAATGTTTTATTTATTTGAGAGACAGAGAGAGAGCAAGAGAGCACAAGCAGGGGAAGCAGCAGGCAGAGGGAGAAGCTGACTCCCTGCTGAGCAAGACCAATCCAGGACTTGATCCCAGGACCCTGAGATCATGACCTGAGCTGAAGGCAGCTACTTAACTGACTGAGCCACCCAGGCGTCCCATTCTTTTTTTTTTTTTTTAAAGATTTTATTTATTTATTTGACAGAGAGAAATCACAAGTAGACAGAGAGGCAGGCAGAGAGAGAGGAGGAAGCAGGCTCCCTGCTGAGCAGAGAGCCCGATATGGGACTCGATCCCAGGACTCTGAGATCATGACCCGAGCCGAAGGCAGCGGCTTAACCCACTGAGCCACCCAGGCGCCCCCAAGCGTCCCATTCTTAATGGTGACAGAAGAAATCAATCTAATCAGCACAATCAATTTTACTTGGGGAACGCTGGGCTGGAAATCAAGCTAGGTGTTTAGTTCATTAATATTTGTTGAACACCTAGTAAGGGCTCAACACGCTTTTAGGTTTCAGGGATAGAGGTGTGTCACTGCCCTCCTTAACCTAAAAAGGTTAAGTGGCTTCAGCTTTAGAATCAAGTCCCAAATCTTTCCCAGGTCTTTGACTTCATCTCTATCCACACCTCATGCCTTTTCTTCTCCATTTTCACTCTTAAACCACATTCTCATTCCTGCGATTCCCTGAATGACCTATGTCTTTTCCTGATTCCAGGTCTTTGCATAAGCTTTTTTCTCCGCCTGAAACCAAGCCTCCTTCCTGTCCTCTAGCTATGATTTGATATATGTATCTATTATGAAATGGTTAACACCGTAATTTTAGTAACATCCATAACCACACTTAGTTTCTCTCTCTCTCTCTTTTTTTTAAAAAAGATTTTATTTATTTATTTGACAGACAGAGATCACAAGTAGGCAGAGAGGCTGGCAGAGAGGAGGAAGCAGAGCAGAGAGCCCCGCGGAGCAGAGAGCCTGATGCGGGGCTCGATCCCAGGATGCTGGGATCATGACCTGAGCCAAAGGCAGAGGCTTTAACCCACTCAGCCTCCAGGCGCCCCAAGATCCTGATTTCAATTCCTTTGGGTAAATACCTAAAAGTGGGATTGTTGAGTCATTTGGTTTTTTTGTTGTGTTGTGTTTTGTTGTTGTTGTTGTTGTTTTTAATGTAAGCTCCACACCCAGCATGGAGCCCAGTGCGGGGCTTGAACTCAGGCCCCCAAGATCAAGACCTGAACAGAGATCAAGAGCCAGGTACCCAAATGACTGAGCCACCCAGGAGCCCTTTGTAATTCTATTTTCAATTTTTTTAAAGGAACTTCCAAACGGTCTACCAAAGCAGCTGCACCATTTTGCATTCCCACCAAAGTCCACAAGGGTTTCCTTTTCTCCACATCTTCATGCTTTTTCTTTTCAAGAATAGCCATTCCAGGGGTACCTGGGTGGCTTAGTTATTAAGTGTCTGCCTTCAGTTCAGGTTATGATCCCAGCGTCCTGGGTTTGAGCCCTGCGTCAGGCCACCTGCTCAGTGGGCAGTCTGCTTCTCCCTCTCCAATTCCCCCTGCTTGTGTTCCATCTCTCTTTGTCAAATAAATACATAACATCTTTAAAAAAAAAATGACTGTTCCGATAGGCGTGAAGTGTTATCTTGCAATTCTGATTTGCATTTCCTTGATGATTAATGATGTCAAGCACCTTTCATATATCTGTTGGCCATTTGTATGTCCTCTTTGGAATAATGCTATTCAGATCCTCCATTTTTTTTACTGGAACTTTTTGTTTGTTTCTATTGAATTGTGTGAGTTCTTTGTATGTTTTGGCTATTAATCCCTTATCAGATATATGATTTGCAAATATTTTCTCCCATTCTGTAGTTTCCCTTTTCTTTTCTTTTTAATTAAAAGATTTTATTTATTTATTTGACAGACGGAGATCACAAGTAGGCAGAGAGGCAGGCAGAGAGAGGGGGAAGCAGGTTCCCTGTTGAGCAGAGAGCCTGATGAGGGGCTTGATCCCAGGACCCTGGAATCATGACCTGAGCCGAAGGCAGAGGCTTAACCCAGAGCCACCCAGGCGCCCCTGTAGTTTCCCGTTTCGTTTTGTTGATTTTCTTTTGCTATACAAAAGCCTTTTAGTTTGTTGTAGTTCCGCTTACTTATTTTTGCTTTTGTTGCCTTAGCTTTTGGCATCAAATCCAGAAAATCATTGCCAAGACCAAAGTTGAGGTGCTTGCTGCTTTTGTTTTCTTCTAAGAGTTTTACATTTTCAGGTTCTATGTCCAAGCCCAGTCTGAGTTGATTTTTGTATATGTGTGGGTTAATTTCTGGGCTTTAGTCTGTTTAGGCCAATACCATACTGATTTGATTACTATAGCTTTGTAGTATAATTCGTTCTACTTTGTCAAGTTTGTTTTGGTTTCCAGGGGGTCTTTTGTGGTCTAGATTGATTTTTTTTTTAAGATTTATTTATTTATTTGACAGACAGAGATCACAAGTAGGCAGAGAGGCAGGCAGAGAGAAAGAGGGAAGCAGGCTCCCTGCTGAGCAGAGAGCCCGATGTGGGACTCAATCCCAGGACCCTGAGATCATGACCTGAGCTGAAGGCAACGGCTCAACCCACTGAGCCACCCAGGCACCCTAGATTGATTTCTTAAACTCAGTCATTAGTGTCTGTGCTCTCTACTCAAAGCAAGGCCCTCCCTCACTCATGCCCTATTGGTCATTAACTTGACAGACACATTTCCAGCCACCTCTGGGTGGGTCACTCTGTTAGCAAGCCCTCCTCCTGGGTTATCAGCAGGTCATAGGGTGACTTCAGTGAAAAACATCTTATTGCCTGAATTCAGAAAGGAAGATAAAGATAGACATTTTATTTTAAAATTTTTATTTTAAAATCTTGTAATTAAATTACCGATGGAGTGTTACAAATGAGAGAAAAAACATGTTATTCACAAATTTTTTATTTTAAAATCTTGTAATTAAATTACCGATGGAGTGTTACAAATGAGAGAAAAAACATGTTATTCACAAATTAGACAGAGTGTCTTAAAACTCAACAGTACAAAGCAGTTGAATGTATGTAACCCAATACCTACTCCAACAGACCTGGGAGGCATCAGAAGACAATGATGGTTTATAATAACAATGGTTTATAATTGTTTATAGAGGACTGGAGAGACAGGTTGCATTCATTCCAGACTGCCAAGGCTTCCCTGTATATTCAATCTAGGTAGTTTGTTTGTTTGTTGCTTAAGATTAATTTATTTATCTGAGAGAGAGAGAGAAGGAAAGGGAGCACAAGCTGGGGGAGGGCCAAAGGGAGAGAGAGAGAGAGAGAATCCGAAAGTAGGATCGCCGCCAAGTGCAGAGCCTGATGTGGGGGCTCAGTCCCAGGACTGGAGATCATGACCTGAACTGAAATCCAGTGGGCCACTTAGCTGACTAAGCCACCCAGGTGCCCCTCAGTTATTTTTTGTAGTTTATACTGCGAATTGAATTTGTTTTTTAAGATTTTACTTATTTATTTGACAGAAAGAGATCACAAGTAGGCAGAGAGGCAGGCAGAGAGAGAGGAGGAAGCAGGCTCCCTGCTGAGCAGAGAGCCCGATGTGGGGCTCGATCCCAGGACCCTGGGACCATGACCCGAGCTGAAGGCAGAGGCCTTTTTTTTTTTTTTTTTAAAGATTTTATTTATTTATTTGTCAGAGAGAGAGGGAGAGAGAGCGAGCACAGGCAGACAGAGAGGCAGGCAGAGGCAGAGGGAGAAGCAGGCTCCCTGCCGAGCAAGGAGCCCGATGTGGGACTCGATCCCAGGACGCTGGGATCATGACCTGAGCCGAAGGCAGCTGCTTAACCAACTGAGCCACCCAGGCGTCCCTGAAGGCAGAGGCTTTAATCCGCTGAGCCACCCAGGTGCCCCTTCGAATTGAATTTTTAGCAGCAGGTAAAGCTGGTTTGAGGGGCTTATAGTATGGGCCCATAATGGACACAGGTGCCTGATTAGAATTAATCACAGATAAAGTGCTAGTTAACTCAGGTCTCAACCAGAGGCTCCTCACATAACAGGTGGAAAGTACATTGGTCTCAGCTTTGCCTGAGTCGATGGCGCCCTCAACTGGCTTTTGGTGGTACCAACACCTCTTTCTTTGAATAATTGTGGGAGACACGTAAACAAATTGCAAACAAGTTGAAGCCATAGCAGCTGTAAAAGCCACCTGATCACTCATCTGAAAGGAATACAACACTTATAGCTTCATGATCATAGGAAATAAATTTAAATGTATGTGTTTTTTTTTTAAATTTAAGAATAATGACTCTCTATCAGTTTCTGGTGTATATTGCTGTGACTTGTTATTTTTATACATTACGAAATGGCCCTCACGATAATTCTGGTTACCACCTGTCACTGTACAAAATTATTAGATTATTATAGACTCTGTTCCTTGTGTGGTACATTACATCCCTATAACTTATTTATTTTGTAATTGGAAGTTTGTACCACTTAGTCCCCAAATGTAAATTTCATTGTGGGTGGGAAATGATAGAGCCACTTTAGAAAAAAAAATTGACAGTTACAAATAAAGTTTAACATTTGCCATATAACCGAGTAATACTGCTCTGTCTTCATCTGCTAGACTTCTCCCTGTGTGCCCATATAAGCCTTTCCTCCATCTGTACATGTGACTTTCTTATGAGGCCACACATTTATGACCTCATTTAACCTTACATACCTACTAAAAGCCCTTTCTGCAGATACAATCACATTGGGGGTTAGGGCTTCCACATATGAATTTGGGAAGGACCCAAACATTTAGTCCGTGACACGTTGACCCAAGAGTAATAAAAAACGTATGCTCTGCAAAAACATTTACCTAAATGTGATGGTAGCTTTACTCACAATCGCCCCAAACTGGCAACAACCAAGCTGTCTTCAACTGTTGAATGGATAAATAAACGTTGGGACATTCATATGGTAGACTATTGTCAATAAAATGGAACAAACTATAGGCACATGGATGAATCTGAAAGGCATTATGCTAAGTTGAAAAAAAACAGACTCAAAGACTACATATTTTTAAAAAAGATTTTATTTATTATTTATTTGACAGAGATTACAAGTAGGCAGAGAGGCAAGCAGGGGGACAGGGGAAGCAGGCTTCCCGCTGAACAGGGAGCCCGATATGGGGCTTAATCCCAGGACCCCGGGATCATGACCTGAGCCGAAGGCAGAGGCTTTAACCCACTGAGCCACCCAGGTGCCCCTCAAAGGCTATATATTGTATGATGGCTTTCATGTGACATTTTGGAAAAGAGGAAAAACTATGGGAACAGAAAATTGGTCCGTGGTTGCCAAGGATTTACTAACAAGGGGCACTAGGAGGCTTTTCAGGCGATGGAAATGTTCTATAGTATGATTGTGGTGAACATAGCTTTGTGTAGTTGTCAAAATTCGTAGAACTGTATACTGAACAAGAGTAAATTTTACCACATACAAATTATACCTCAACGAATCTGATGTAAAAGAATAAACAGAAGATACTTGAAAAAATTTATTTATATGTATGTTTTTGCTGAAAGAAAATGGGAAGAGAATTCCTAAAGAACTTTTGAACACAAAACTTACCAGGATAAAATTATGTTGGAGTAGAATGGGAATATGAGGTAAAGGAGAGAAAGGTAGGATATAAATTTCTAATTGCTAAAGCAAAGTTTTGTTCATGGATTTTTGAAATAGATGATAGTGAGTATCAAACTGTTATGAATCCATTGGATATAGGTTAGTAACAGTTTTGTTTTCAAAAGTTTATAGTTGCATGTTGGATATTACACCTGATTAAACTTTTAATGAAAAATTTAGATGTCAAATTTAAAATACGCTAGAAGTTAGTTCTTTTAGGGGGACATGACCAAAAAGTTTCAAGACCACTGCATTTTTGTTTGTTTTGTTTTGTCTTATAAAAGTTTATGTGAATATTCACAGTTAAGCCATGTATTTTAAGGTCATATATACTGAGTAAAAATAAGGTTTACTTCTAGATAACTGCCATTTAGGGGCTTCGACATTCCTTTGGGCTATCATATCACAACAGGGTAAGAATTTTACACATGCAAAATTGAGGCTCCTATAAAATCAGTTGGTAGGTAACATGTCTTAGCCATAGGTGGTTTTTCTTTTTCTTTTTCTTTCTTTTTTTATGTAGGCTCCATCCACAGCCCAACTCGGGGCTCAAACTCATGACCCTGAAATCAAGACCTGAGCCGAAATCAAGAGTCAGATGCATGATCGACTAAGCCACCCAGGTGCCCCACTCTCTCCCATCCCTAGTTCTTCATTCTCCCTTTAAGACACGCCACCACCTCTACACAGATTGGAATGGAGCTCAGCTCTCTCCCTTATGGTCAATAGTGTCTGAGTAAAATCTGATTTCACCCCTTTAATTAATGCTCAGTTTTGTCTACCACTGATAATATGCTGCTCCAAGTAACCTGGGTTTCCTCACAGTATGATGGCTGGGCTCAAAGGGACACTGAAGAGAGAAGGAAGTGACCCCATGGCAATCAGCAATACGTTACTGGTTCCTCAAGTACAAAAATGCCCAATACTATACCCACTTATAAATCAAAGAGCATTGTTATTGAAGTGATTCAAGTCTGAAAGAGAAAGCAAGGTAAAACTTAACGAATAAAGTTAAGACAGCTGAGGATAGTACAAACGTATCACTTAGAGTGAGGGTATATTTGCCCTTTGGGAAACAAAGAATTACTGCTTTTAAAAAAAGCCAGTGTTTAATTGAAAGGCTCACATAAAGTTAAAACATAGGAAAGAAAGAGAAATTAGGAGCGATGTTGAAATTACAACTTAGGCAGATAGGCCCTTGTTTGCTATTGTTCCTATTTTAGAGATAAGGACACCCAGATAATGAGTATTAATTTTGGAGATACATTGGATACGAAACCATCACAAAATGTTTTTTTGGCTGTGTTCTCTTCAATACAGCTCTGCCTAATGGGTCCACCACGGGACGTACTTAAAAACTAGCAAAGCCGCTTTTATTTTAGCTCAAGAAACTTGATTTCTTTTCTTTTTTTAATATGCTTTTTGACCCCCGTGGGCTTCCGGCTCGGACTACATTTCCCAGCAGGCCACGCTCGGAACTACGGGTGCCTACAAAAGGTTTCGCTACTGTGGTGGCGGCGCAGTCGCCGTGCGGACGGCGGACGGGCGGGCGCTTCGCGGTTTGAATGGCTGCGGGCTCGGGCCCTCAGCTCACCTGAGGACCCGCCGCCTAGGGGTGCGCTATGCCGTCGGGAGGCGACCAGTCGCCGCCGCCCCCGCCTCCTCCTCCGGCGGCCGCAGCCTCGGATGAGGAGGAGGAAGACGATGGGGAGGCGGAGGACGCCGCGCAGCCGGCCCGGTCGCCGGCGCCTCAGACCCAGCAGCGGTTCGAGGAGCTGTGCAGCCGCCTAAACATGGACGAGGCGGCGCGGGCCGAGGCCTGGGACAGCTACCGCAACATGAGCGAGAGCTACACTCTGGAGGTGCGCCCGGGGGACGAGAGGTGGGGCTTTCCGGGCCTAGTCGTCGCGCCCCACCGCGGGAATGGGGCCCCTCCCCTCCCCGGGTCGGGCGCCCTGCAGGGACCCTCCGGCAGGCCCCGGGTCTCCGGTCCCCAGCCTGCAGAGCCGTGGGACTCCTCCCTGGGCACCTCGGTCCTGGAGACCTGGCTTTCGGGAAGCTTTTAGCGGCCCTGCGACTGACCCTCGTCTCGCAGCTGTTCCCTTTCGAGTTCCGAGTGGGGAACACCTCTTGCCCTAAAGTGGCAGCGCGAGGCCGAGGTTGTGCTGGGGTCATGATTGCAAAAATACAACCACCTTGCTGGCGGAATGAACAGGTGCAGTCGTGGAGGCCGTAAGGAGAAGGGGAGGGGACTTGGCTGTGCTCCCACGGAGATCAGCCCGATTTTAGCGCCTCGGTTGCTAGGCTGCTCCTTCAGTTCTTTTCCTGCTGTACCAAATTGCCTTTGTCCCGGCGTTGCATCCGTGGAGTAAGCGCGTCGTTAAGTTTCGGGCTGGGTTTTGTGGGTACGCCGAGGCGAACCTTCCTGCGTGCAAACGAAACGGGCTTCCTGCCTATCTGCACATAGATCCACGCGCCCCATTTGTCCCTAGGAAGTCCGGCCTGGGACGCCCTTGAGGACCTTTTGGTCACCTCAGACGTTACCCGGGACTCTATACCCTCTGTGATTTCGGCCTGTCACGTCCCTTTCTTCGGACGGGGCTTGCCGATGAGAAAACTGGCCCTTCTAGCCAGTGAGGCTCAACTCTGTAGGCACCTCCCCTTTATGGACCAATGGGAAGTGACACGGAAGTCTGGATTGTTTACCAGCTGTTTGCCTGTGTGTGGCATTAAACAGGAGGCCGAGAGATTTTCTGAAATTTGGGGAAAGAGCGGGGCCAGTAGAATGAGCAGGCCTAAGCAAGGTATTGTTTAATTATAATAATAGGATTTTTTTTTTTTTTTGGCCTGTGTGTGACTCACTAAGGTTACTTTCTGTTTACTCTTGCATTAATAGAATCTTATTTCAATTCCTTCTCCCCGTAGTTACATCTGCAGGTGGAGGGAGGGGGGAAGGCTAGTAATATAGTGGCTTTAGAACTCGACAGGCCTAGGTCACTTTGGACAGCATGCTTCACCACTCCAAAACTCAATTTTGTGTTGTAAATCCGAGATAATTTGTGCCTCCATCAGAGTTGTTCTGAAGGTTTAATAAGGTCATGTGTAGTTGCTGGCACAAAAGGTGGTCATGGACCCTGCTTCTGCTTGAGAGTTACAGAGCTCCTTCCTCTGCTTAGGTGATGTGGCTGTGGCTGAATAGGTCCTATTCCTATTTATTTCTCAGTGGTTCTGTGGTCAGTGGTTCCAGTGGTTCTTTGGTGATGGGCATAGTGCTTTTAAATAAGCTCTTATTTTATCCTCACGATCTTCTCTTAAATTGCATAGAACAAGTAATTATCACCATACAGCTGAGGTATTTCAACTCAGAGGGGTTAAGTTGTATGAAGCCCGGTGTTACACGACCAAGTGACAAACAATTGATGGTTAGTAAATTATTTCTGAAAACACATGTGTGATGACTCAATTTTTTAGAGACTTGGACTTCAGATTCTTAGCCCCGTTTACCCAGTGAATGAACAAATAGTCATTTATCAAATATTTATTACCCCTTCTTCTTCTTCTTCTTTTTTTTTTTTAAGATTTTTATTTATTTGACACATACAACACAAGCAGGTGGAATGCCAGGCAGAGGGAGAGGGAGAAGCAGACTTCCCGTTGAGCAGGGAGCCTGATGCAGGGCTAGGGATGATGACCTTAGCCGAAGGCAGAGGCTTGACCAACTGAGCCACCCAGGCGCTGCTATCACCTCTTCTTTGCCAGATACTGTTGTAGATGGTGGGGACAGAGCAGCATACAAAACTTAAAAATCTCCACCGTTGTGGAGCTTGTAGTCGGGTATGCTCTAAGATAACGTAGGTTGTCAGTCTCATGGAAGTGTACGATGGAAAATAAGACTCATGATATTTTTTAAAAATATTTTATTTGAGAGAGAGAGACAGAGACAATAACAGAGATAGGGAGAGAGAGAAAGAGCATGGAGGAGGGGGAGAAGCAGTCTCCCCACTGAGCAGTGAGCTCGATGCAGGGCTTGATGCAGGGCTCAATCCCAGGACCCTGAGCTCATGACCTGAGTGGAAGCAGACACTTAACTGACTGAGCCACCCAGACTCCCCTCAATATGATGTTGAATACAGAGTATTGGCTATAGAATTTTATCTTTTGATTTCTTGTATATTCTGGGCTTTATACTTGTAACTCATTTCAGTCTCACAGCCCTGGGGTAAGAAAATTGAGTCTCTGTGACTGTTAATTTGTCCCAGAGTGGGACACCCAGGGCATGTATGCTGAGAGAGTGAGCCAGGTAGAATCATTATTGCCCTTTCTGATCTTGCAAGGTACATAGCAACATTTTCACCTGTGCTATTAGTTGAGACAGTTGAAAATGAGGGAATGGAACACAGATTCCTATCTCCCAGCATGAAAATGTTAATGTCCCAGTATAAGGAGCACATGGGATAGATAGAGCTATCATTGAAAATACAGTTTCCTGCAAACATAAAAACAGTGCCTTCCATTTAATCTAGAAAGGTTATTATATTGAAATGTTTATATAGCTCATTAGCTAAAACTCAGTTTTCTTTTATTTTTACAGGGAAATGATCTTCACTGGTTAGCATGTGCCTTATATGTGGCTTGCAGAAAATCTGTGCCAACTGTAAGCAAAGGGACAGTTGAAGGAAACTATGTATCTTTAACTAGAATCCTGCGATGTTCAGAGCAGAGGTAACTATGTCAGAGTTTGAAAGGTAGAATGTGACAAATATGAAAGCTCAAAAATCGTAGTGATATTAAGAATCCTCTCATTACTTCCCAGGCGTTTTTACCTATAGAGTGCTGAATTTAGAAGTTAGGTCATGGTTTTCCTTTACTACATATAAGTATCTATTATATTTTTACTCTTTAGTGAAAAGTATTGAAATTTTAATGTATTAGGCATTTATATGAAGAATTTACTATTACAGGTTATGACTTACTGTGCGGTATTGGGAGAATTCTAAATAAGGATATTGAGAAACTTTAGGATATACTCTAAGTTGTAGAGGTAATTAAATATGGTATTAAACTTAAAACTACAGGTACAGGATTTGTATTTTAATATATGGAGTGTGTAAAGACTCTCTGTTTCCTGTATTGGGGGATAAGCAACACTCTTACAATCAGTTACTGAAAGGGCCAAATAATGGTTTAAAGAAGAGGCAGAAATTGCTTTTTCTATCTGCTATATAATTGAATTGATTACATTTATCATTTGTGCCATTTGGGTGAATTTTCTTTTATGACTTACTAAAGATTGGTGGAAAAAGATTATTTGACACTTTGTGGGTCCGGGAGAATGCCACAGGCAAAATTTATGTACCTAATGGCTTAAAAAATCACTATTAAAATAAGAAGAACTGTAATATTTAAGCTGTAGTCTATTAACCTTGAACTCCATCCCAAATTATATTTTGGCCTAAGAACAAGAGGCAGTGCATAAAGAGTTGAACCCCTGAACTGTATACCTGCATAAAGTGGACTTAAATAAGGTGCAAAAGTGTAATCATTACGGAGAAGAAAAGGGGAGGCAGAGCAATCCAGTTAGGATTGGAACTTTAGAAGCAAAGGTCAGATTATGGAATCATCATCATAAATCGTAGTAAATCGACTTATCCAACATTTTAGTGCAAGTAATACAGTCCTATGCTTTAGGTGTAGTTCCATTTCAGAAACTCGGTTTCTATCTTTAAATTTTTACCTTTGAGTTCAGATTTTTTACTTTTCTGACGTAATGGACTAAAATGGGTTAAAAACAAAGAATATGTCAGGAAAGGTATTTCCAATGTGTATAACTGACAGGAAGATCAGCATCCAGATTTATATAAAGATCTACTAACAAATGGTTGCACGTTTGACAAACAGCCACTAAACGAGGGGTGAAGAATGTGGTTTCCCAAAGGTCAAAACTCACATAGCTAATCGATGTATGTAAAGATGTTCGATTTCACTAGTAACCAAGAAAGTTCAAATTAAAAACAAGGTATCCGTTACTCTCATCAGATTGGGGAAATTTGAAGTCTGATAAAACCAACTGGTCATTATGTAGGAAATGGGAACTCTGTATTGCTGTTGTACTTTGGTGAGAGTACAAATTGGCATGGCCCCTTGAATGGGAAATTTGACCAAATCTAGTGAAGTTGAAGATGCACAGTCTCCGACTCAGCAGTTCTACTTATTGGTGTCCCAAAAGAAGCTCTTACATACATGTACAAGAATGTGTCGATTACAGCATTTTGGGGTCATAATGTAAACTCAGTTTCCATTGATTGGGGAATGAATGCAGAAAGTCATGGTAGTTCACACGAAGGAATATTTTTAACAGTTAAAATCAATGAGATCTACATCTAACAGTGTTAATCTCAGAAACATTGAATGAAAAAGCAAGTTGCAGAATTCTACTTACAATATGATACTATTTATCTAAAATCTTAAAGCCACACATGCAAAAGATACCACTGACTATTTATGGATACATTTAGATCCACATAGTACCTATACTAAGTTGTAAGTATAGCCACAGGGATGGGAAGGATTCAGACTAACTTTAGAATGGTGGTTATCTTTGGGCAGGCAGTAAGGGGCATGGGTTTGGGGAAGAGTACAAACAGGAATTTGGCTGTTTTGGTAGATCTGATGCAAACATGGCAAAATTTCTTCAATATGTTAATGTTTGTTAAATTTGGCAGTTGAATACTTAAGTATTGGTTACATTACTCTAATTATTTACTATTTTTATTTATTTCATAATTAAAAAATAAAGCTTTCTGATAATTTCAGAAAAATAGATTAGGAAAATCAGAGAAATAAACCAATCTAAGAGATTAAGCTAGTCAGAGGCAGGAGGTGTGATTTTATCACCGTTTTAAAGTAATATAATTAGTTAAATTTTTGATTTAATTATATTTGTGTACCCCACCTTTGTGTTAATTTTGAAAATATCTCATTTTTTATTTTTAATATCAGCTTAATTGAATTTTTTAACAAGATGAAGAAGTGGGAAGACATGGCAAATCTACCCCCACATTTCAGAGAACGTACTGAGAGATTAGAAAGAAACTTCACTGTTTCAGCGGTAATTTTTAAGAAATATGAACCCATTTTTCAGGACATTTTTAAATATCCTCAAGAGGAGCAGCCTCGTCAACAGAGAGGAAGAAAACAGCGGTATGTTTTTATATTTGTTAGGAATACACTTTTTTTTTTTTTTTTTTTAAATCTGTGCTTCAGTTCTGATCCCTCAGTTGATGTCCCTCAGTTTATTTTGTTAGGTTTTTGTTTTGTTTTGTTTTTGTGTTTTTTAGAGAGAGAGAGAGACACCGAATGCTTGCACTGGTTGGGGGGGAGGGGCAGAGAGGATCTTCAGCAGGCTCCAGGCCCAGGGAGGAGGCCATCATGGGGCTCACAGGCCATGAGACCATGAGCTAAGCAGAAATCAAAGATTTGGTCGCTTAACCAACTGAGCCACCCAGACGCCCCTATTTTGCTAGTCTTAACAAAAAACAAAAAACCAAATGTGATTTCATAAATAATCTTTCTTTCCAGTAGTTCTCTTTTAATAATAATTTCTTGCTTCTTGATTCATGTTAGCTATGAAAAATTGGGCTTCCTTCATATTGTGAAATGCATGGAATTATTATTTCTGTAGACTTAACCTTTTCATTTAAGCACCCAAAAATGCAAAAGTCAGATCTTAGATATTTTTGCCAGTTGGCTGCCTTGGATATAGAATTTGACTCCTTGATTTTCTGTTATTGGCTATGTTGACTATTTGTATTATTTGACTTTTATGTCCAGCTTAGTGACAGATAATCCTCCTGAACTGGCTTCTGTGTGTATTTTGAAGTTTACAGTCAATGAAGAGTAGAGAAATTAGATGGGGAAGAGTAGGGGACCTAAAATGATCATGAATTTGTGGTTTCTTTTTTCTTTTTTTTTTTTTTGAAATTTAAAAAATCTTTTTTGAATTTGTGCTTTCTGATCATGTCTGCAAAATCTATTAACTTACGGGCGCCTGGGTGGCTCAGTGGGTTAAGCCGCTGCCTTCGGCTCAGGTCATGATCTCAGGGTCCTGGGATCGAGGCCCGCATGGGGCTCTCTGCTCAGCAGGGAGCCTGCTTCCTCCTCTCTCTCTGCCTGCCTCTCTGCCTGCTTGTGATCTCTCTCTGTCAAATAAATAAATAAAATCTTTAAAAAAAAAAAATCTATTAACTTACTCTGGCTCAGTGTTTTGCATCTTTCCCAATAAAGAAAATCTTGGGAAGTAAATTCTCTACCTTTATCATGAACACTTTTTCATAAAGTAGAATCGGAAAATTTTTTTAAGATTATTTATTTATTTATTTGAGAGAGAGAAATAGTGAGAACAAGCAGGCAGAGCAGCAGTCAGAGGGAGAGGGAGAAGCAGGCTCTCCCCTGAGCAGAGAGCCCGATGTGGGACTCGATCCCAGGACCCTGGGATCATGACCTGAGCTGAAGGCAGTCGTTAACCGACTGAGCCACCCAGGCTCCCCTGGAAATTGTTTTTAAACTAAACTAGAAGAATGTTGACAAGACAAGTCAGGGAAAAGGAGTTGTTATACCTGAATGAATAATGTTTGCCTCTTTTGCTCGCTCTCTCTCTCTCTTCTTTTTTTTGCTTCTCTTTCAATATAAATTTTTTTTCTCAAATTATGAAAGGTGTTTACATAAGTAAGTGAGCTGCCTTTTTTTTTTTAATTTTATTTATTTATTTGAGAGAGAGAGGAAATAAGAGGGAGAGAAATGGAGCAGGGGCAGAGGCAGAGCGTGAGGGAGAAGCAGATTCCTTGCTGAGCGGGGAGCCCGACGTGGGGCTCGATTCCTGGACCCTGAGATCATGATCTGAGCTGAAGGCAGATGCTTAACTGACTGAGCCACCCAGGTGCCCCAAGTGAATAGCTTTTAAAAATAAAAGAATCTCTGTACTTTCTTAGATGACTCCACTGCTAAGGAAGCAGCCGATGTAGTTTGCTTGTAGTTTTGGAGAACTATTTCCAAAGTTTGGATAGATCTTTGTTCCAAATCTGAGTGAGGTTGATTGTATCATTTACAGAAAGATAGATAATATCTTCTGTCTTTGTAGTGTTGTAGAAAATGATTTTAGATTGTACTTGCTTTGATATTTAGTAGGGTATCTGTACTACCTAATTGTAGTTAAGAAAATTGTAAGATAACTTTATTCTAAAAGTTTTACATTTAGATCACTCTGTATGCATTAATTAGTACTTTTGGCTAATAGTAGTAACATACACCATTTATTGAACATTTGTTATGGGGACTGTTCTGAGATTTAAATCTGTATTCAGGGGGTGCCTGGGTGACTCAGTCGGTTAAGCGACTGCCTTCGGCTCAGGTCATGATCCCAGAGTGCCAGGATTGAGTCCCACATCGAGTTCCTAGCTCTATGGGAAGTCTGCTTCTCCTCTCTCATGGTCTCCCTCACTGTCTCTCTCTCAAATAAAATCTTAAAAAATAAAAAAAAAAAATCTGTATTCAGTGAATCTATATGACAGTCATATGAGGTTGATGTTGTTATAGGTGGAGAAACATAAGCTCTTGAGAGGTTAAGTAATTTGGTCGGGGTCACACAGTAAGTGTGGAGCTATTACTGAAATTAGCAGTCTGCTTGTAGAACCCATGTGCTTCATCACGACTCTGTACTACATCTCACACACACTTGAGAATTTGTCACTGGGTATTTGTTGAGAACTTAGTGTGATGTATGTTGTTAGGTATTATATAGGACACAAGTATTTATTTATTTATTTTTGAGAGAGCGAGAGTAAGAGAGAGAGAGAGAATTTTTTTTTTTAAAGATTTTATTTATTTATTTGACAGAGAGAGATCACAGTAGACAGAGAGGCAGGCAGAGAGAGAGGGAAGCAGGTTCCCTGCTGAGCAGAGAGCCTGATGCGGGACTCGATCCCAGGACCCTGAGATCATGACCTGAGCTGAAGGCAGCGGCTTAACCCACTGAGCCACCCAGGCTCCCCGAGAGAGAGAGAATCTTAATCAGGTTTCATGCTCAGCGCAAAACCCAGTACGGGGCTCAGTCCCACGACTCTGAGATCACGACCTGAGCCAAAATCAAGAGTTGAGTCCCTAACCAATCAAGAGTTGAGTCCCTAACCAACTAAGCCACCCAGGTACCACAGGACACAAGTCTTTAAAAAAAAAAAAATACCAAAACCACAGCCACTGTCTTTTGAGAGCTTACAGTATAGTTGTGGAGAGGAGGCATGTAGAAATGTGAAAGACAATAGAAACGTACAACTTCTGAGCCAAAATTAAACCACTGTACATGGGCCAGTCAGCTAAGGATCCATGGAGTAAGGAATGGTGGGTTGGGTTTCGATGGGTGAATTTGGAGATGTAGATAGAGCCTTCATTGCATAGGATGAAGAAGGAATATACCGAAGTGGCAAAGTAAGAGGCAGTTTGGTCTAGTAGGTTAAATTCTAGAGTTCTCAAGTTAAAGATTCAGTTTTTAGAGTGGATTGAATGTTAAGCTAAAAAAAAGTTTGGCTTTTATCTTGGTAGACATTAAAACTGAATAGTTCTCATGTGCCTGTGGCACAGAGGCCACTTTTATTTTGTATTAATTTTTTAGAAGATTTTGCTTATCTTAGAACATGCACGAAAGTGGGGAGGAGCAGAGTGAGAGAGAGAATCTCAAGCAGACTCTGTGCTGAGTGTGGAGCCCAACGAGGGATTCAGTCTCATGACCCTGAGGTCATGACCTGAGCGGAAATCAAGAGTCAGAGGCTTAAGCAATTGAGTCACCCAGGTGCCCCAGAGGCCACTTTTAAAAAGCAAGGCACTGACATTTAATGTCGCCATGGACTGGTGACTTAAGTACAGAACTCTGCCCAAGTAGAATGATCATTCAGCAGATGAAGAGACGAGGCTTATGGACAGCAAATGTGCCTTGTGAAGGACAGTGGGAGAACTAAACCCCAGTGTCCTGATTGTTCTTCTTAGAGCTCCTTGTTGGGATGTGGAGACCATAGATGTTTTATCTAAACATTGCAGGGGATTCTGGTAGAAAAGACGAGAGCTTAAAACAGGTCTGAAACTCCCTTCAACAGACAGCTTTGACAAAATAGAATGGATTGTCTTAGTGATAAAGAATAAAAAATTATAGGAAGCCCAGAAGTTACATTAAAATAGTCCTTTTGTGACTTGACGTAATCTGCAATGTCTTTAGGGAGGGAGGGATGAGTTTACAGTTTATCAGCTGTGATAAAGGAAAAAAAAAAGGGGAAATAATCAGCATACAAAGGTCGGAAAGCAGCATCAGCCTTGCAGGTGTCATTAGAAGAACTGCTGTCACTCATTTTCTGCCTTACCTGTCTTAACCTTGAAAACCTTTTAGAGTTCTTCAGAATTTTCTTTTTTCTGCGATGAGCTCTCCTTGGCTTTGTCCTTACCAGGATTTGGTTGGAGCAGAACTTGCATGTTTTCTGTGTGAAGTAAATCTGCTCTTACTCCCTTTAACTGTGGGTTTGGTGTCTCACCTACTTTATAGTCACTTGTGGTGTCTTTCTTGCATGCTTCTCTTATCTCCTGACTTTTTTTTTCTCCCCCAAAGGCGACAGCCCTGTACGGTGTCGGAGGTTTTCCATTTTTGCTGGGTGCTCTTTATATACGCAAAAGGTAAGACAGAGCAATATTTACCTAGATGTTAGCTTATTTAAATGTTCACATAGTACTTTTGTCAACCTGTAATGTGTATCAGGGAAAGATGCGCACTGAAAGATTTCTTAAGGGTTTTAGTCTCAGATTCATTTTCGAGTATTGCCTTTTCATAAAAGATTTAAATTTCTTTATAACGTCCAGAACTTCTTTTATTAAAAGTGGAAAATCCTTTAATTTTGTTCTTATGTAACATCTTTTTTGCTCAAAGCTATTCTTCTTCTGAGTTACGGACTGAAAACACATTAGTGGTCTGTACTGGTATCTTCAGCTGTATTTTCACGAGCCATGTCTTATTTCTTTGAGTGTTTCTGCTCATCTCAGTATGTGTAGTTCGGATTACTTTTTGCATCTTGTTCAGATAAAGACACTTGCTCTAATGCCTTTGGATACAATTTATTTCCTCCCCCTTCTCATCTCCCTTAACTTACCCGAGGTCTATATTCAGTGAAAGATGGTGTTTTTTTTGGGGCGCCTGGGTGGCTCAGTGGGTTAAAGCCGCTGCCTTCGGCTCAGGTCATGGTCCCAGGGTCCTGGGATCGAGCCCCACATCGGGCTCTCTGCTCATCAGGGAGCCTGCTTCTTCCTCTCTCTCTGCCTGCCTCTCTGCCTGCTTGTGATCTCTGCCTGTCAAATAAATAAATAAAATCTTTAAAAAAAAAAAAAAAAGATGGTGTTTTTTTTTTTGGGGGGGTCCTCTCCATATTTCTATGTAGAAATGATTCTTAGTAATCTCAAGAAGAAAACAAGTTACATTAATTATATAGACTATGTAGAATGCCTTTGCTATTAAGAAAACCCAGTAAAATACAAAGTTGTAACCAAAGAACCAGAGCTGGAATTTTGTAAATGTAAGAGATTCTCATTATTAGATCAAGTAGCCCAAATAATTTACTTTTAGTGTTAGGTAACTGAGGCCCAAAAACTAGCTGCTAGGAACAGAGCTAGGATTTGAACCCAGATCTAGCTCTTGGTTTCTTGCCAAAAGCAAAGGCTCTCAAGCAGGGATGCATCACTCCATTGGTCTTGGGTTTGATGTGTCTGATTATAACTGATTAAATGAGTTTTAACTACCTAGTTAAATGAGAGCTAAGCCTTCCTTCTTGAGCTTTATGGTTGATTGAAGGTATTATGCTAAGTGAAATGTTAGTCAGATAAAGACAATTATCATATGGTTTCACTCATGTGGAATCTAGGAGATAGTGCAGAGGATCATAAGGGAAGGGAGGGAAAACTGAATGGGAGGAGGTCAAAGAGGGAGAAAAACCATGAGAGATTCTTGACTCTGGGAAACAAACGGAGGGTTGTGGGGGGATAGGTAGGGAGGATGGGGCAACTGGGTGATGAGCACTGGGGCTTATATGCAGTTGATGAATTATTGAACACCACATCCGAAACTAATGATGTTACTGTATGTTGGCTAATTGAATTTAAATAAAAGAAAAATCGGGACGCCTGGGTGGCTCAGTTGGTTGGACGACTGCCTTCCGCTCAGGTCATGATCCTGGAGTGCTGGGATTGAGTCCCGCATCAGGCTCCCAGCTCCATGGGGAGTCTGTTTCTCCCTCTGACCTTCTCCTCGCTCATGCTCTCTCTCACTGTCTCTCTCTCAAATAAATAAATTAAAAAAAAAAAAATCTTTCTTCTGCCAAAAATAAGCTGCTAGTTATTTTGCTTTCCCTCACACTGGCATGTTTCTTTAGTAGCGATAAAGGTTATGATAGGGTTAGTGGTACAAAATAAAGGCGTAGGAGCATATAAACTGTTCTAATAGTGGCAGTCGCCCTTGCTGTCACTTTTAGTTTGCCGTGGCTGGTATTATATACGGTTTTAATGTTGTCATTCGATTGTGGGCAGGTATATGTTGACTTCTGGGATTTTTATCTGTTTTGTTTATGTCTTTTATGGTGCATGTGTACCTGAGAGTGAATGTGTTTGGTACTTTATAAACTATTTACAAACATTTTGGTCTCACGTGATTACCTGGGGTGGCATGTGTTTTTGTCTGTGCAGTTAATTCAGTGTTTGTGTTTTATTATTAGTTCCATCTGTAATTACTTAATCTGAAGAGTCTTTATTTCCTCACTGTCTGACACTATGATCTTTTATGATTCACCAGGAACTTTTCTAATAGAGTTGTTGAATTAGTTTTATTCAGTTCTTGATTTAGTTGTTGGAAGAGAGTTGTACTCTTTTGTAGCCACCTTCCTCTGACTTCCCTGTAGCATATGGGCAATCCCAGATGATCTCATTCCTGATATGGAAGCCAACTTTCTGCCTCTTACCTTTGTTGACTTCCTGTGGCAAGTATACACCAGTTACAAGTCTGGGCTTGTTATCGTGAGGAGCTTTGTGGCCTGAAGACCACTTGGGGTGCCACTTCCTGTTTTACACTCTCCAATCTCCTCATTCCTGATAAATAAGCCAACTTTGGAGTTTAAACAAGTTATCTTTATTCGAAAGATAACTTATCTTAACCAAGTGAGATCTGTTTCTAAGGTCAGGATTTGTGTGTCATGTGGGACAGTCTTGGGAATTTAAGATTTTGATCTTCAGGGGCCTTTCTGTTTTTGTTTTAGAAGTTACAGTGCTGCTGGTTTGTGGGTTTTTTTTTTTTTTTTTCGTTTTTTTTTTTTTTTCCCCTTTATGGCAAGTACAAACCAGTAACAAGTTTAGGCTTGTCGATGTGATGGGTTTTGTAGCTTGAAACCAGTAGGTTCCACTTCCTCTTTTACATTTGAGAAACTGAGAACACTTTAGTATGAAACATCTTTATAGTGGAACCAAGCAAGTTAGTTTGGTTGTATCAGTGCAAAACTTAACCTATTAATTATTTGTCTTTATGACAACAGAAAAAAAAATTCTCTTTAATTCATTTAAGTTGATTTGTTGAATGTTTTCATCTTTATAAAAAGAGAGTTATCCTGATATGTAGAGGTAAGTGGCAATTTTCTTTGGAGTAAAGGAAAGGGAAAAAAAAGCCTGAAACAAAGCAGTGTGTGTGTGTGTGTGTGTGTGTGTGTACGTACGTACGTACATACGTGTGTGCATGTATTTGGGCAGGCATTACATGTGAAAATGTTGAGGTTTAGAAATAATCCCTCAGATGTATGTTAGCTATTAAATTTATGTGATGTTATAAGAATGTAAAATCACTAGGAAGCATGTGTATGCAGTGTTGAATGAGAAAAGGGATATGCTCAAAGTTATAAAAGAAGTCTGGAAATATTTCTTAATTTCTAAGAATAAAACTGTTTACCTGACTGTAAAAACCAATTTCAGTGTTAGACTTAAGCTAGCATTACAGAAGTGACATGTTTCCATAGGTTTGAGTTTTGGTTTCTTTTTTCTTTGTTACCATGTATCTATATCACTCCTGGGATATTAGCTCTAGACTTCCATTGTGATCTGGTTGCATTAATTTGTACGAGTTTGTATTATTGTGTAGAAAGTATCTAAAATATTACTACTAGGACTCTGATTATAGGTTCTGGTCTTTTTTTTTTTTTAAAGATTTTATTTATTTATTTGTCAGAGACAGAGGGAGAGAAAGCGAGCGAGCACAGGCAGACAAAGAGGCAGGCAGAGGCAGAGGGAGAAGCAGGCTCCCTGCCGAGCAAGGAGCCTGATGTGGGACTCGATCCCAGGACTCTGGGATCATGACCTGAGCCGAAGGCAGTTTAACCAACTGAGCCACCCAGGCGTCCCTGGTCTTTTTCATGAAAAAGTCATTTTTCAGCTTTTCCTGTCTTGTTTTTCTACTAATTTTTTTTTTTAATGAGTTTTCCTATTAGAACTGGTTTTTTGCATCCCAGAAATGTTGGACCATTGTTTGTCTTCATGTATTTTTATTTTTTTTTTTACTTTTTTGTTTTTAATTGGTTAAGTTTTAAATTTTACTTCCAGTATAGTTAACATACAGTGTTAATTAGGTGTATGATATCTACTAATTTTCTGGGCAGAGGAGTATTTTCACACAAAGAATTTCCTACAGTTTGAGATAATTTATGAAGTTGCTTAGAATTTTCAAGAAAGAAAATGATAAAATTTGGATCAGCTACTAGGAATTGAATGCTTATTTAATGAATTTTGAGTGAATGAATGTTGTTTTTAGTAAACTTTTAGTTTTTATTATGCTTTTAGAAATTTATTAGACTTTAAGAGTAATATTTCAAAATGTAAATTTGCCAGAACATTTCATGTAGCTCATGAGTCAACTTTGGTACAGTGTTGTATAATGTCATTTTAATTAAAGGAAGAAATTACTTTTAAAATATTATAAAGTTGATGCAGATACACTCGATAACTGTTTACATTCCTGTAGGTAATTTCCCCATGATTAGTGATGATTTGGTCAATTCTTACCATCTTCTGCTGTGTGCTTTGGACTTGGTCTATGGAAATGCCCTTCAGTGTTCCAATCGTAAAGAACTGGTGAACCCTAATTTTAAAGGTAAGATTATAAATCAGAGATTATTGGACAACTCACATTTCTACGTTGTGTTTACTCTTGGCATTTGTACACATACCACAGGTTTCCAGCATCCGAGAACAGAAGTGTTTTGAAAAACTCCATCATCATGGTTCTCCAGAGCACTTACAACTACTTGTCACTAGGAGTTGAGCTCTCTGTAAAAATATCTATGGAAAAAGCAACTGCAAATATTATAAAATGTAAAGTCTCACATGACAACCTGAGAAGTTTCTGCAGAATATACTCAACAGGAGGAAAGAATTTAAAAACCCAGGGTAGCAAAGTTACATTAAAACTGATGTTGTTTTTCTGCATTGCCAGGCTTTATGCCTGATACACAGTAGGAGCTCTTCATTTCAAATTTGAAATGCTCTTCATTTCAAATTTTTTCCTATGGAGGAGAAGTAGTAATGGTTGTAAATAAGTAAAATAAATTTTTAACTCTTAAACTGAAAGGTGAATAGAAATGATTATTTTGGCAATGGATTTAACAGGTTTTAAGACGTATTTTCTACGAATGAGTTACCGTAAGAGACCAAATCATAACTTACAGTTAATATTATAAATATTAAACAGTATTTATAGAGCTAGTATGTAATGCTGTTGCTCTTTGAATAATACCATAGTAGGATTCTGAGTGATTTTCAATTTTAGGGTGGTTATAATTAGAATTTTAGGTTGTCCGACTTGCAAGGTAGATTTTTAAAGTTAATGGAGTTAGTTACCTAGTTGCTCCTGCTTTGGTACATGTAATATTTTTCATTTAATGTTTTTTTCTCTCATTTCCTTCCTGAGTCCCTTTTGTGTTTCTGCATAGTGGCTGCTTTTCATTTTTCCCCTTTTTACTTAGTTTTTCTTATACTGAGTCTAGGGCAAGAATAAGTTATAAATCAGTATTTTAATTACATCCCAATAATGAAAGCGTATAAACTATATATACTTTGATTAGTACTGTTTTCCAAAGTTATATTTTTTAATTTGAATGTCAGACTTACTTGCAAAGTTATATTTTATTTTTATGTTTTTTAGATCTCACAACAGTATACTAAAATTGTTTCTTTAGTTTTTTTTAAGTGTCTCCAGATAAATAATTGAATAACTGAAATCTTTTGAGTAGTGATACACTTTACTTCTATTCCTATTTATTTATTCTTATTTAAGTATAATTAACATACAATGTCACGTCAGTTTCAAGTGTACAACATAGTGATTCGCCAATTCTGTACATGACGCAGCACTCACCACGCTAAGTGTAGTCACCATCAGTCACCATACAGTGTTACTACAAATATTACTGACTGTACTCTTTATGTTGCACTTTTCATCTCCATGACTATATTTATTTAAGCTGCTTGATGAATAAGTTCATTATTGTCTTTATCCGAAAAATTTTCATAGAAATTGTGGTTTGGTTTATTAGCACTCAGCAGCCTGCTCCTGAGCTCTGAGGAAGCTTGCCTTCTTCTGATCTACCTGGTCTTTCTTCTGGACAAAAGACTTCTTTGTTCGGGATGGTTCTACCTCTTCCGTCTAACTTCTTTCTTAGGCTTCTTCTCATAGACTGGATTCTGTCATGTAGCAGCGAGAGCTTTCTTATACATCTCCTCCAGCATTATCTAGAGGTTCTTTGTTCTTTATGTATTAACAGAATTGTTCCTTGTAAGCATCTTCACCTTCTTCCGTTAGGTAACACATCTAATCTGCGGTGTTCTGACCCATGACATGCTTCTATTGTACTTCTGCGTTGAATTCCTTGCTTTTCATATCATAACCAAGGAATCATTTGGTACTGTGAGCAACAGACAAGCTTTCATCCACAGCTCCCTTGAGGGTCTGCAAAACTTTATTTCCAGTAGTAGTTCTGGCCAGCCCTGTATCCAGATAGCAAGTGAAGGCACAGGTTGATCATCCATGCTTTCCACGTTGCATTTGTCTTTAATCACTTGCACTTGGCCTTCATAGATCTTGATTCTGTCAAACCTGTTGAGAAGCCTACAGGCCAGCAGCGGGTCCACACAGTATGCAGCAGCTTACTTGTCAGGCCAGCCGCCACCATATTTTGGGAGTTCATGAGCATGAGAGCTGCACAAGCTATCATATTTCCTTCTGTCTGAGCACGAGCAGTGTGATAAATGATCTCTCTGTTGGTTACCTGGACCAGCATTCTGTATTTATGTGTTATACTTATTTTTATCCTAAATTACCAAGCATTTCTGAGCACAGTTACCTGTTTTACCCTCTCACCTTCTAAATTTCACTTGATATCTCTCGATGCAAGCCTTATTCTTGACATCTTTAATAAACATCATCCTACAGAACAGAGACTGGCGTCTCCAGCTCACCACAGACCAGCAGGCCCAGCAGCCCTCCATGGGGGGAAGACTTATTTATCTCTGGAAGTTTGTACCTCTAAATCTCTTTCATCTGTTTTGTCCATTCCCCCACCCACCTCTCCTCTGCAGTTTGTTTTCTGTACTTGAGAGTCTGTTTTTTGTTTCTTTGTTTTGCTTTATAGATTGCACACATAAGTGAAATCACGTGGTATCTTGTCTGTCACTGTCTGACTTACTGCATTCAGCGTAATAACCATCCAAGTCCAGTCATGTTGTTACAAATGGCAAGATTGCAGAGTAATGTCCTCTGTGTGTGTGTGTGTGAGAGAGAGAGAGAGAGAGAGAGAGAAAGGGATAAAGAGAGAGAGAGAATGAGATTCATCTATCAATGGACACTTGAGTAGCTTTCATACTTGGCTCTTGTAAATAATGCTGCAGTAAACATGGGAGTCCATACCTTTCCAAATTAGTGTTTTCATTTTCTTTGGGTAAATACCCAGTAGAATTTCTGGATCTTAGGTGTTTCTAGTTTAAAATTTTGGAGGAAATTAATACTGCTTTCCCCAGTGTCTGTACCAATTTATAATCCCACCAGAAAGGGCATGAGAAATGCCTTTTCAGCATATCCTCACCAATGCTTGTTCTTCTCGCCTTTTTGATACCAGCCATTCTGACTGGTGTGAAGTCATTTCTCACAGTGGTTTTGGTTTGCATTTCCCTAATGATGAGTGGTATTGAGCATCTTTTCATGTGTCTGTTAGCTGTCTGGATCTCCTTTGGAAAAATGTTTATCGTGGTCCTCTGCCCATTTTTTAATTGGATGATTTGGTTTTTTGGTGTTGAGTTGTAGGACTTTATATATTTTGGGTATTAATCTCTTATTGGATAAATCATTGGCAGATTTCTTCTCCCATTAGCTAGGTTGACTTTTTGTTTTGTTGATGTTTCCTTTGTTGTGCAGAAGCTTTTCATTTTGGTGTTATCTTGATCGTTGATTTTTGGTTTTTTGTTTCCCTTACATAAAGGGACATATCCATAGTTACATTGCCAAGGATGGTGTCAGAAGAGATTACTGCCTATGTTTTCTTTTGTCTGTTTGCTACTTTTGAGGTATATTTAGAGTCAAATTAGGCCCTTATACACTGTTTCCTGTATACTTACATGCTGAGTCACATGCTGATTAGATTATGTATTTTTGTTTATTATGATTTGACGTATTGAATGCTACCTGATCTCTCTGTTCTGCGAATTTATTCATTGTAGGCCTGTCTGAAGATTTTCATGCTAAGGATTCGAAACCTTCCTCTGATCCACCTTGTGTCATTGAGAAACTCTGTTCCTTACATGATGGCCTAGTTTTGGAAGCAAAGGGAATAAAAGAACACTTTTGGAAACCCTACATTAGGAAACTTTATGAAAAAAAGGTTTGTAAGTAGTAAAGAAATAATTTGAAGATAATTGCTGGGGAAGATTTGTTTTAATATGATGACTTAAGGATCTTTTCTTTCATCATAGCTCCTTAAGGGAAAAGAAGAAAATCTTACGGGGTTTTTAGAACCTGGGAATTTTGGAGAGAGTTTGTGAGTACTTCTGTTATCACACTGTTTTAATATTTTATTTATTTATTTATTTTAAAGATTTTAATTATTTGACAGAGAGAGATCACAAGTGGGCAGAGAGAGAGAGAGAGGAGGAAGCAGGCTCCCCACAGAGCAGAGAGCCCAATGCGGGACTCGATCCCAGGACCCTGAGATCATGACCTGAGCTGAAGGCAGAGGCTTAACCCACTGAGCCACCCAGGAGCCCCTGTTTTAATATTTCAAATTGCGTACTTAGAAAACCTCAGAGTTTACTGTTTTTATTGTTTGTACCCTGGAAATTTAGAATATGTTTTATGGGAGATCATAGCAAATTACATCAACTGTTACTCTAAGCACATGGTTTTAAATTTATTGAAAATTGTGTGGCTGTTCTTTAAAGCTTTAATAGTTAAGCTTTTGGATCATAATTTTTTTTTTTTAAAGATTTTATTTATTTATTTGACAGAGAGAGATCACAAGTAGGCAGAGAGAGAGAGGAGGAAGCAGGTTCCCTGCTGAGCAGAGAGCCTGATGCGGGACTCGATCCCAGCGCCCGGAGATCATGACCTGAACCGGAGGCAGCGGCTTAACCCACTGAGCCACCCAGGCGCCCCTAGATCATAATTTTTGAGAGAAATTATTTCAGAACTATATAGGTTAAAAACCATGACATGAAAGTAGTGAGGCCTTCACAGAGCCTAGAGCAGCTAGGAAGGATAACTCAGCATGTCGCCAGAAACTGCACCTCCCAGGCCAGCTGGCACGGGGCACCTACCCTTAAACACTGTCCACAGAATGCACCTGCTGTACGGAGGACCGACGTGGTGTAGCAAGCTTGTGTATCATACACCTAGGGTTTTATAATTAGCAGTGATCTGCAGTTTAGTTTTCACAAAGTTAGTAGAACTTCTTAGTAAATAAAAAGAGTGTAAAAATTAAGTGGCCTAAAACATGAACTGAAATGGCAGTTCTGTGAGTGTATATGTTGTCTGTTTTGTTTTGTTTTTCCCCCCTGTAGTAAAGCCATCAATAAGGCCTATGAAGAGTATGTTTTATCTGTTGGGAATTTAGATGAAAGGATATTTCTTGGAGAGGATGCTGAAGAGGAAATTGGGACTCTCTCCAGGTGTCTGAATTCTGGTTCAGGAGCAGAGACTGCTGAAAGGGTGCAAATGAAGAACATCTTGCAGCAGCACTTCGACAAGGTGAGCTGGCCGGGACCAGGAGAGCGGAAGTGCAGGAGCAAACATGCCAGATGATCTGTTTTACGTGGGTAGTCATGTGTGCGCATGTGCACACGCATCATACCTCTTCCAGTATGAAAAAAAAATGTTTGTCATACTTACATGAAAAAGTTGTCTCTGTGTTTACTGATTAGATCTGAGATAAAGTATTAGATACAAATTTAAATGAATGTATCATGCTGATAGCTGTGGGTTTTGAAAAAATGGACCAGAAATATGCAGTCTTTACTTACTGAACACAGTAGAAATGGAAAATGTCAATTGACCTGAGTGCTGTCTTCATCTAGATGGTAGAGAAACTGAGAATCTGTTGTCTTTAGGAAAATTCTGTTAAACTGAGTTTCAGGATCATGGTGTTATTTCTTGCATCCACTTAGGGTGATGGAGACTTCAGAGTTTTCCTTCAGTTCTATGGTGTTCACAGGAAATGTATGGCTTCTGACAAGTGCCTGCAGAGGCGGTGTGGGTAACTCCTAAGGGTAACCCACCTGTAAGGTCAGACTTAAGACTGGTTTGCTAATCATTCAACAAGTATTCTGAAGATACTCTACATGCCTGATACTGTTCTGGCACTGGGGATACTTCAGTATCAGCCATGAAATAACCCTGTTTTATATTCTATTGTGGAGAGATCGATAACCAAACAAGTAAATATATAGGACATCAGATAATGATACATGAAGAAAAGTAAAATGGAGTAGTAGTACAGCTTATTGGGGAGAAGGGAGAATGGGTGGGCCTTGGGCTGCTAGAGCTAGGCCAGAAGGGAAAGACATCTCTGAGGAGGTAACGTCAGCAGGGGTGTAAAGTAAGTGTAGAAGCAAGTCCTGTGAGGAGCTGGGAAGTTTTGGGACGTTTTGGAAGCCCGGAGAACAGCAAGTGCCAAGCCTTTAGTGGCAGCACGGTTGGCTTTTTGGAGAAACTGAGAATGGTGTGTGGTAGGTATAAAGTAAATGAGTGCATGGGAGTGATTAAAAAGTGAGGGGCAAGTGGACACAAGGGACAGGAGGGCTTTGGATGCTGTAGTGAGGTTTTTTGTCTTTGCTCTGACTGTGAGTAAAGCCATTAGGAACGTGTTATGGAAACAGTGACTGAATCAGTCTGACTGACATTTGTAAAGGTCTCCTGAGGAGGTGTTTTGGGGACGCTGTGGAAGGAGGGAATTAAGAGGCTGCTGCGGTAGTTGTGGTGATAGTTCATGGTGGTTTGGCCAGAGCAGTGGTTGTGTTAGGCTGTATAGTGCAGATGGCAGCCACAGGATTGCCTGATGGCTTGGATCCAGGGTGAGAGAGAAGGATGACAGTGATGACTCCAGGTGCATAAATGGTGTGAAAGCTGAAGTCCTTATGACGGCCTCTAACGTCTTCAGTGATCCAGCCCTGTTACCTCTCTGAATTCATCTCCTACCACTCTTCTCCTCACCTGCTGCCTCATGCCACATAAACCTCTGTCCTCCTTCCTCAGGTGTGCCAAGCATACCCCAGCTCCAAACCTGCGCTCTTGCTGTTTCCTCTGCCTAGAGCATGTTTCTTTGAGATACTCACGTGGTTCACTTCCTCACTGCATTCAGATCTCTGATAGACCCACTGACCGCTATACAGAAAAGTAACCACCTCTCCCTTCAGCACTTCCTTCTCCTCTTACTCTGCAATTAGTGTTCCTCTGTCTTAAGATAAGTGGGTGGGTTGAAAGAATTGTTTGACAGTAACTAGATAGACACAAAGATAGGAAAAAAAAAGAGAATCATTTGTTATGCATCTCCCTGCATTAGAATATAAGCTTCCTGAGGGCCGTGAGGAGTCTTTGGTGCCTGGCCCATAGTAGGCATTCCGTGAATATTTACGTTGACATTTACTCAGGGGGAAGGTTGAGTCTGGGGGAAAAAACTCAGAGTCCGTATTAGGATGGTATGTTAGTTTGAGATGCCTTTTTAGGTGTCCTAGCAGAGATGCTGAGTAGGCAGTTTATGTATACAAGACGGGAGTTCACAAAGAGGTCAGGGCTGTGTGTATACAGTCAGGAGACATCAGGATATAGGTGGCTTTTAAAGCCATGGAATGAAGAGAAGGCACCTGGCGGTATAAGCTGATGGAGAATAAAAGGTCTAAGGCTAGAGTTCTGAGGCACTCCAAAATTTAGAAGTCTTGACTTGGAGAGGGACTGTCCTACTATTTAAAAATACCGGTATTTATACCTGAGTCAAAGAAAGACTCCTGTTGGTCAGAATGCACAGGCTGCCTGAAGCCAAGAACTGAACAGTGCTGCCGAGAAGCTGCACGCCGACCTTGAGGACCATGGGCTGAAGGCTGATTGTGGGAGTCCTGCCTGGTTCCCTTTGCAGAGGCACAGCTCCCTGTGGGCGATGTGAAATGCTGCTGGCTGCTGTTGCTTTCCCGTACAGGTGCAAGGTGTTCTCCCCTTCCAGCACAGCACTGGTTTGTTTACAGGGAGGAAGCTGGCTCCAGGGAAAACTGGGGAGAGCAGAAAGTAGCCTTCTGAATGTAGTTAACCTACACAGATCATTTTATTGATCTAAAAAAAAATTACAGAATCGGGGCGCCTGGGTGGCTCAGTGGGTTAAAGCCTCTGCTTTCGGCTCAGGTCCTGATCCCAGGGTCCTGGGATCAAGCCCCACATCGGGCTCTCTGCTCAGCGGGGAGCCTGCTTCCTCCTCTCTCTGCCTGCCTCTCTGCCCACTTGTGATCTCTCTCTCTGTCAAATAAATAAATAAATAAAAATCTTAAAAAAAAAAAAACAATTAATTTCTTTGAAACCAAGTGGAAGTCTTGTCTCTATCCTGTTTAAATCACAGAGGAAGCATATAGATGTCTATGGCGATTTTCTGTGCTTATCTATACTGCATTAAACTTGAGTAGTTTGTTTTGCCGGGTGAAAGTTTTGCTAGGTGTTTTTACAAGTATTTCTAGAATAAATATACTTAACTACATAGGAAACATAGTTTATCTTGAATATTGAAAAATCACTCTTAAGCTGACTTAACCTTTCAGAATTTATTAGAAAAAATAGAAAAGATGTTTCACTGGCATGTGTACTCCTGCTTCAATTCTCAGACATTAAGTCATATATTTTTCATGTTTATATTCAGGAATGTTGACTTAAATGTATTTCCCTGAAGGTCTGTCTCCTTTGGGGGGGGGGGAGACAGATTCCTGTAACTAAAGATAGAGGAGGGGCAGGAAGGCTGAAGAAAGCTGCTTGTTCTGGGTCAGGCTGTTTTCTCATTCAAGATTGTTGTTTTGTTCCACCTCTCCAAAGCAAATTTGATGACTTAGATGGGCTTTTGTTAAATCATGGAATTCATCTGGGCCAGGTTTAATTCATAGCTTTCTTTTCTTTTATTTTTTTTTTTTCTTTTTCTGAGTGGTCAGGAAAAAGTAGTAGATGGGAGCTGTTAAGTTCTGTTTCTCAGGGATATTCTTTTTTTTTTTTTTTTTTAAGATTTTATTTATTTATTGACAGACAGATCACAAGTAGGCCGAGAGGCAGGCAGAGAGAGAGGAGGAAGCAGGCTTCCAGCTGAGCAGAGAGCCAGATGCAGGGCTCGATCCCAGGACCTTGAGATCATGACCTGAGCTGAAGGCTTTAACCCCCTGAGCCACCCAGGCGCCCCTCTCAGGGATATTCTTAATAGGTTAATGCTGGGGCTCCTGGATGGCTCAGTTGGGCAAGCGGCTGCCTTCAGCTCAGGTCATAATCCCACGGTTGTGGGATCGAATGCCTCATTGTGCTCCCTGCTCAGCAGAGAGCAAGCTTCTCCCTCTCCCTCTGCCTGCCAGTCGGCCTCTCTCAATTTGTCAAATAAATAAAATATTTAAAAAAAAATTAGTTATAGGGGGCACCTGGGTGGCTCAGTGGCTCAGTGGGTTAAAGCCTCTGCCTCGGCTCAGGTCATGATCTCATGGTCCTGGGATCGAGCCCCACATCGGGCTCTCTGCTCAGCAGGGAGCCTGCTTCCTCCTCTCTCTCTGCCTGCCTGACTGCTTGTGATCTCTCTGTCTCTGCCAAGTAAATAAATAAAATCTTTTAAAAAAAAAAATTAGTTATAGGTGCGCCTGGGTGGCTCAGTGGCTTAAAGCCTCTGCCTTTGGCTCAGGTCATGATCCCTGGGTCCTGGGATCGAGCCCCACATTCAGCTTTCTGCTCAGCAGGGAGCCTGCTCCCTCCTCTCTGCCTGCTTCTCTGCCTACTTGTGATCTCTGTCAAATAAATAAATAAAATCTTAAAAAAAAATAGTTTCTTGCTTATTTGTGCCTTTCGGCTTGGGTTTGAAGTAGGGATACTAGGGAACTATGCCTTATCTTAAAGGTTTAGCTTTTATTTCTTTTAAAGGTTATTTATTAGTGAGTGAGAGAGCGAACACCAGCAGGGGGCGAGGGGGTGGGAGGGGGGAAGAGGGAGAAGCAGACTCCCCGCTGAGCAGGAAGCCCCAAGTGGAGCTTGATCCCAGGAGCCTGAGATTGTGATTTGAAGCCAAGGCAGATGTTTAACTTACTGAGACACCCAGGCATCCCTTAAAGGTTTAACTTTTAAGAGATAAACATCCTTGTGGGCTAAAATACAAATTGTCCTTTCAGACAGCTTCACACGGAGGGCGGTAGCTCCTTGCGGCATTGTTATGTTTAGATTCCAAGAATGGTGATATTTGATTCATTAAAATGTATTGACAAAGTCTGATTGGTTTAAATTCTTATTTGTGAAGTAATTGGAAGTCCTTCTGACCCAAAGTAATGTTCTTCTCCTCCCCCGACTTAGTCTAAAGCACTTAGAATCTCCACACCACTTACCGGTGTGAGGTACGTGAAGGATAACAGCCCTTGTGTGACCCCAGTGTCTACGGCCACACACAGCTTGAGCCGTCTTCACACCATGCTAACAGGCCTCAGGAATGCACCAAGTGAGAAACTGGAACAGATTCTAAGGTTAGTTTGAGCCCTTCTTTCCTTCTAAGATTTGATCGTTGACCATTTTCTATTTCAATTTTTTAACTTTTAGTGCCTTAATTCACTCATTATTAATCATATACCAGTTGCATGCTCAGACCCTGTTAGTCTGTGGAGGACATAGTAATATGGGATGTATGAATGGAAGGTGATCATTTTTCCTCAGTATCTTTTTTTTTTTTTTTTAATTTTATTTATTTATTTGAGAGAGAGAGACAGTGAGAGAGAGCATGAGCGAGGAGAAGGTCAGAGAGCGAAGCAGACTCCACATGGAGCTGGGAGCCCGATGTGGGACTCGATCCCGGGACTCCAGGATCACGCCCTGAGCCGAAGGCAGTCGTCCAACCAACTGAGCCACCCAGGCGTCCCAGTATCTTTTTTTTTTTTTAAATATTTTATTTAATTATTTGACAGAGATGACAAGTAGGCAGAGAGGCAGGCAGAGAGAGAGAGGAGGAAGCAGGCTCCCTGCTGAGCAGAGAGCCCGATGTGGGGCTTGATCCCAGGACCCTGAGATCATGACCTGAGCCGAAGGCAGAGGCTTTAACCCACTGAGCCACCCAGGGGCCCCTTTCCTCAGTTATCTTAATGTGTTCCAGCTGTTACCACAGAAGACCGTAGACTGGGTGACTTAAAAGCAATAGTATCAAGGTGCCAAGGTGCAGTGTCTGGTGAGAACTGCTTCCTGGTCTGTCTGTCTGCTGTCCACACATGCTGTGAGGAGGCAGGGGAGCTCTCTAGGGCCTCTTCTACAGGGACACTAGTCCCAGTGATGTGGGCTCCACTGTCATGACCTAATCACCTCCCAAAGGCCCCCTGCCAAATACCGTCACATTGGGGATTAGGTTTCAACATTAGGTTTCAAGAATTTGGAGGGGGAACACAAAAATTCAGTCCATGGCGTTCAGATTTCTCTTACGTAGTTTGGGAGATGGTAACTAACAGCACTATGCACTGTAGATTAAAGCACCAGACTACTACCAACTGTTCTATCTTAAGATTTCAGGGAAAGAGGGATCAATAGGGGCACCTGGGTGGCTCAGTGGGTTAAAGCCTCTGCCTTAGGCTCAGGTCATGATGCTGGGGTCCTGCGGTCAAGCCCCGCATCAGGCTCTCTGTTCAGCCGGGAGTCTGCTTCCCTTCCTCTCTCTCTGTCTGCCTCTATGCCTACTTGTGATCTCTGTCTGTCAAATAAATAAATAATGTCTTTAAAAAAAAAAAAGGGATCAGTAAAGATGGGAGTTGTCAAAGGGACTCCATGAAGAGGATTGGACCTGAACAAATTCCTGAGGGGTTGGGTCAGATTTGAAAAGATAAACCGTTAATATTTATAGCTAATGTCATACACTGTAACTTCTGTAAGCTCCATAGAATACCCTTCCCCTGAAAACGATGTTAACTGCCTTTAGTCCTTGATCCGCCTAAGACTAGTGGGAATATCACTGAGCTTTGGTGAAAAGCATAATAGACTGAATCTAATGACCTGTGCATACTTTTTGCAAATTTATTTGAAAAAACTACTTTCAAGGCCCTTCCTAGTTCTAAAAAGTATAGGATTTGTTGACATAGACCCTGTAGGAGCCCATTTTGTTTCTGGTGGTAAAGTGTAAGACGTCCAGTATACACCCTTGAGTAATTTCTTTTTCACAGTTGGACTTACTAAACCATGAAGTCTGATTTATTTATAAACTTGATTGTGATTAATACCCAGTAGGCCATGTTGTATGGCCTCTTTATAAGTCGTGTTTCTCAGACCTTGTATACTTAGAATAGAGAAGCATTTTATAAATACATTTTAGAAAACTGACTTAGTCTTTTACAGATCACTTTAGCATCCCTAACCAGGTGAAGCAGCTTCTTTAATCTTAAACACCATTAGTGGGGTTAACTATTACCAGTAAATACCAGGTAAAACCAAAGAGTGCTGGTTTCTGAAAGGTACCTGTGTGTGTTCATAAATAAAATTTTGCTTGTATATGATATTCAGTAGCTAACTCTAGAAGGATTATAACTGATTTTTGTTTTCTTTGTAATTTTCTAAACTTGCTAAGCCTTTACAATGAGTATGTATGTCTATGATCATGATAAAAAAAACATAGTTGCTTCTGGGCGCCTGGGTGGCTCAGTGGGTTAAGCCGCTGCCTTCGGCTCAGGTCATGATCTCAGGGTCCTGGGATTGAGTCCCACATCGGGCTCTCTGCTCAGCAGGGGCCTGCTTCCCTTCCCCTCTCTCTGCCTGCCTCTCTGCCTACTGTGATCTCTCTCTGTCAAATAAATAAATAAAATCTTTAAAAAAACAAACAAACAAAAAAAAAACATAGCTGCTTCAGCACAGTCATGCTGAGCTAGCATCGGCCCCTGAATTGGATAGGGCCACAATCCTTGCTGTGCCCCCCTCTTCCCATGACCTCTGGACCATGGACCCCCACAAAATGAGTGAGCTTCAGGCCTTTGTGAAAATGTGTAAGCAAGATCCAAGCATTCTGCACACACAGGAAATGTGCTTCCTGAAGGAGTGAGTGGAGAGCATGGAGGGTAAATACTACCTGGTACTCATAAAACTAAATAAGAGGAAAATACCAAGAAAGAAAAAACAGAAGGTGGAGGAAAGCTTAAAGACAGAACAACTATCAAGTGAGGAAAGTGGTCTAGAAATTGACAGTGAAGGTGTGATTGAACCAGAAACTGAGACCCCTGAAGAAATGGGAGATAGGGGGCACCTGGGATGCTAGTGGGTTAAAGCCTCTGCCTTTGGCTCAGGTCATGATCCCAGGGTCCTGGGATCAAGCCTAGCATTGTATGGGGCCCTCTGGTCAGTAGGGAGCCTGCTCCCCCCCCCCCCACGCCTGCCTCTCTGCTTACTTGTGATCTCTGTCAAATAAATAAATAAAATCTTTAAAAAAAAAATGGGAGATGACAGTGTAGGGGTGACTGGGGAAATGATAGATCAGGCAAGTGATAAAGAAGTGGCTGCCATCGATGCCCTAAATGATGGTGAGCTACAGAAAGCCATTGGCTTGTTCACTGATGCCATCAAGCTGAATCCTCACTTGGCCATTGTATGCCAAGAGAGCTGGTGTTGTCATCAAATTACAGAACCCAAATGCTGCCATCTCAGACTGTGACAGAGCTATTGAAATAAATCCCGATTCAGCTCAGCCTTAAAAGGGGTGAGGGAAAGCACACAGACTTCTGGGCCGCTGGGAAGAAGCAACACATGATCTTGTCCTTGTTGGTGAACTGGGTTATGATGAAGGTGCTGACATATGCTGGAAGAAGTTCAGCCGAGGGCCAGAAAATTGCCAAACATCAGAGAAAGTATGAGTGAGAAAGTGAGAATGAAAGATCAGAGAAAGAATAGAAAGGGTTAAGAAGGTTTGGGAAGAATATGAGGAACCTCAGAAGGAGGAAGAAGCCAGATGACCAGACTAACTCTTTTCTAGGTGTCTTTCCCATGGGATTGTGTGAAATGGTGGGACAAGCCTGGAATGGAAGGGATGCCTGGGCTCAGTGAAATTCTTCGTGACCCAGAGGTCCTTGCAGCCACTCAGGATCCAGAAGTTATGGTGGCCTTCTGGGATGTGGCCTAGAACCCAGTAAATGTGGCAATACCAGAGCAACCCAAAGGTTATGAATCTCGTCAGTAAATTGTCATATTTGGAGGTCAAGCATAATGCCCTTCAGATAAAACCCTTACTGAAGGAAAAACAACTTAGATCACGTGATGGATGTCATAGTAATACAGGGTGCCTCTGACCTCATGGAGGGAATGTTGGGGTGATGGGAAGAGAGTCCCTACCCCTCAGCCCCATGTACAACCCAGACATTTTGTAGTGGTTTGCCATTGGGTATCCATTCACATCATGTTTTCCTACCAGGAATTCCTACTAGGAATTTTTTTTTTTTTTTAAAGATTTTATTTATTTATTTGAGAGAGAGAGACAGTGAGAGAGAGCATGAGTGAGGAGAAGGTCAGAGAGCGAAGCAGACTCCCCATGGAGCTGGGAGCCTGATGTGGGACTCGATCCCGGGACTCCAGGATCACGCCCTGAGCCGAAGGCAGTCGTCCAACCAACTGAGCCACCCAGGCGTCCCGCTACTAGGAATTTTAAAGCTTAAAAATACTTAAAAATAAGTTAAAAGGGTGTGTTAATCCCTTAAAAAAAAAAGATGAAAATGTTATTCCACAAGCCCACATGATGGATTAGGGCACGATGCAGATAATGCTTTTGCATTGAACATATATTGCCTTTCTAGCTTAAAAAAAAAAAAAATCAAGGAAATAAACCTCGTTTTGGAGGAAAATATGTACAGTGGCAGTAATAGTTTGTATGAGTCTGTAGTATAGTTTATATACCTCCTCATTCTGTTTTCTTCCAGGAGTTCCTAATGGGAGTTGTGTTGCCCCCTGGGGAGGATAGAAGGCAGTTTTGTTTGTTAACAGTGATTGCAGATGTGTAGGGTAGATGAGGACCAGTCAAGAAGGCTAATAAGCTTAATTGCAGTGAAGATACAGTTCTGTGTAAGAAATATTTTTTTCACTCAAAATGGTTATACCAATACTTCTGATAAGGAGGTATGGAATTTCCTAGAATAATTTGGGAAGTGTGTAGTTTTTTTTAAGACTTTTTAAAATTTTTATTTATTTATTTGACAGAGATCACAAGTAGGCAGAGAGGCAGGCTGAGACAGAGAGGGGAAGCAGGCTCCCCGCTGAGCAGAGAGCCCAATGCGGGAATCGATCCCAGGACCCTGAGATCATGACCTGAGCCGAAGGCAGAGGCTTTAACCCACTGAGCCACCCAGGCACCCTAGTTTTTGTTCAAAGTATTTTATATTTACAGGTTAGTTAAATTACAGAGTTGTAAATAGTTTATTACTTTGTGACTGGGCTAGACCTTTAAGTTGAATAATTTCTTACTCTTTTTTTTTTTTTTTTTTTTTAGGACATGTTCCAGAGATCCAACACAGGCCATTGCCAACAGATTGAAAGAAATGTATGAAATATATTCTCAGCATTGCCAGCCAGATGAGGATTTCAGTAGTTCTAAAGGTAAGGCTTCATACTGTCCATCTTGTTCTCATCTTTGAAGTTTAACTACATGGAGTCTGTCCTTCATAAGTGAATCAGAAATACAAAGAATAGATTTAGGACTTTAGATTGATGGCTACAATATGGATGTCCAACTTTTCTGTTAACCAAATGGTTTCTGGGCCCTTCTCCATATAATAAAATGTAGACTGATATCTGGTACTTTGTTGGCAAAATCTTTAGTTCCATTTGTAGACTGGATATTATTAGATTGAGAAGTGTAGTGATTCTTCAAAATGTGAAGAGTAAGTTCAGAAGATACAGCTGTTCCATGCCCAGACCTGCGCTAGAAGTTGTCTGATGTCATGAAGTAGAAGCAGGTATGAGTGGAATAGTAAACCAGTTACATACACCTTTTAGCATAGAGCTGCTTAGTTCAAACTTACCAAAAAAAAAAAAAAGTAACTCTTAATGGAATGCTATTACAGTTTTTTAAGTGGAAACTTCATTTCATAGGGACACCTGGGTGGCTCAGTTGGTTAAGTGTCTGCCTTTGGCCCAGGTCATGGTCCCAGGGTCCTGGGACTGAGTCCTGCATCAGGCTCCCTGCTCAGCATCTGCTGCTTCTCCTCTCTCTCTCTCTCTCTCTGCTGCTCCCCTTGCTTGTGCTCTCTCCCTCTCTCTCTCACTGTCAAATAAATAAATAAAATCTTTTTTTTTTAATTCATTTCACAATTTTAGAAAAATGTTAGTGTTACTGTGGTTGCCATGAAGAAAATTAAGAAGTCATAGAAATGATTGGAACAGCAGATGTACAAAGTGCATATGTATGAAGTTATTGGTTGGTTTTTAAATTTTATTTTGTTGGCAGCAAATGGAGTAGACTCTCGCTTTCTACAATGTGTTCTTTGCATGTGACTTTTATCTTTTATTTATGCAGAAATTGCCAGCAAACATTTTCGTTTTGCGGAGATGCTTTACTATAAAGTACTAGAATCTGTTATTGAACAGGAACAGAAAAGACTGGGAGACATGGATTTATCTGTGAGTAAATCACCAATGCATTGGTGCATAATAAAAATGTAGTTTCCTTTCAGCCCTACTCATACAAAACCTAGACTAAACTAAACAGATAAAACCATAGCTTTGAGGGAGTAAGATTGGCAGCTTAGGAAACTCATGTCTTGAGTGTCTTTGCCTCTGGTCCCCCACTTACTGTTCTCAGTGTGGCAGGCTGTGTACTAGAACTCATGGCTTCTGTGGGCAGTTAAGATTCCATAGTCAAAGACCGAATCATTCAGACTTAAGGTAAATAGAGTTTTTAGGGTGCATGAACTTGTTAACCGGCACGCTCCCCAAACAAACCTTGCACAGCAAGAGTAAGTTGAGCATTGACTAGATAGGACTTTAACATAAATATTCAGCCATTGCCCTTTGACTAAGAAATTATTTTTTCCAGATTTACTAGTTAAGAAATATAAATTGGTTTTGAAATAAGTAGTATTTACTTTTAATGACAGCAATAAAAATGATTTTTAAAAACTATTTTTTAAAATAACATTTTAGAGAAAATTATAAAGCTGACCAATAATTACTCTAATTTCTTCTATTTACTTTTATTTTTGTACGTGAAATTATGGCTGTAGGAATTTAAAAAGCTATTAAGACAAATTTTTAAATTTTGAGACACATACAGAAGGGTGTATAAAACAGCTGCAGTTTAGGGGCTGATAAGAAGAAGATACCTTTATACCCATCTCAAAAACTTATAAAACAAATTTTTATCGTAGTAAAATATACATAACATAAAATTTGCCATTTTAAGCATCATTGAGTGTACGGTTCAGTGGCATTAAGTACATTCATATGATGCGCAACCCTTACCACCAGCCATCTTCAGAACGTTTTCATCATCCCCAACTGGAAGTCTGTGTCCATTAAGCAATGACTCCCCATCTCACCTCCCTTGAGTTCTGGTCATCTCTGCTTTCTGTCTCTACAGATTAACCTCTTCTAGGTATAAAACAAGATTCTTTTGTGTCTCGTGTATTTCACTTGGCACGACGTGTTCAAGGTTCATCCATGTTTTAGCATGTCAGAATTTCCTTTTCAAGGCTGAACAGTATTCAGAATATTATTCATAATCAACAATATATAATTGTTCGCCTTTTTTTGGTCAAGTTGTAGGAGTTGTTTATGTATTCTGGATATTAATCCCTTATATATATGATTTACAAACATTTTCTCCCATTCTGTGGGTTGTGTCTTTATTTCATTGATAGTGTCCTTTGATAGACAAAAGGTTTTAATTTTGATGAAGCCCAATTTATTTTTTTTCTCCTGTTTCCTGTGTTTTTGGTGTCTGAGTAACTTTTAAATTCAAAAATAGTAAATGTGTATGTACAGATTTGGAAAATTAATAACCAAGAAAAAAGGGGGGGAATGTAATTATGTCTCCTGAGAGAAGTATGTTCACTTGTGGCCCGTGACCATGCAGCTAGTCACCTGCTTTCCAGCTGTCTTTCTCTGACAGTGGCCTCCAACTATAAATACCATTTTGTAACCTCTTTCCACATTATTATTTCCCTAAGCAGCAGGGTGTTTGTATATTTTTGTTAGGGATATAATATTTTATCAGCTGTATTTCATAATATGTAAGGTTTTTGAAAGTTCTTACACTTTTTTTAATATTTGTTTTGCTAAAACATGGGCTTATTTATCAAGCTAAGAAAAGTTCTATAAGAAAGTAAGCACACGGGGGGTGGGGTTATGGACATTGGGGAGGGTATGTGCTATGGTGAGTGTTGTGAAGTGTGTAAACCTGGCGATTCACAGCCCTGTACCCCTGGGGATAAAAATATATGTTTATAAAAAATAAAAAATTAAAAAAAAAAAAGAAAGTAAGCTCATACTTCTCACTACCTCAGAAAATAAGACTTCCTTTCATATTTTTATTTAACTTTACTGGGTAGGAAATGTCTTTGTTAGAGTAGGCCAATGTTTCTAAATGTTAATAACTTTGTTTTATAGGGCATTCTGGAGCAAGATGCATTCCATAGATCACTTTTGGCCTGCTGCCTTGAGGTCGTTACTTTTTCTTACAAGCCTCCTGGGAATTTTCCATTTATTACTGAAATATTTGATGTGCCACTTTATCATTTTTATAAGGTATTTTAAAAATCTGTTACTGAAGAGGAAATTGTAGATGCGACCATCTTCCTATTGTTAGCTGGCTAATTCATTTTGCTACCTAAGTACATCTCTTCTCTTTTTAATTATATATTAAATAGTTTTTATTCTGTCTGGGGAGAAGAAATAGAAGAGTCCTAAGAACTATTTAAATTCTTCTCAAACATTATAAAGGCCAATTTACTGTAAAAGCTTTATTTGATTCTTCCTTTTATCTGCTATAGACCTTTAGGATACTTTGATTTTATTGTCTAGGAAACCTTTCAAAAAAAGTAGCAAACCAGTAGCTAATCCTATATAGCAACCTTTTAAAATTTTTTATTTTAATTAATTAAGTAGGCTCCACTTCCAGTGCAGAGCCCAACTCCAGGCTTGAAATCATGACCCTGAATCAAGACCTGAGCTTAAAATCAAGAGACCTGACTGAACCACTCAGGTGTCCCAACCTTTTTTTACTTTATGGAAATAACATTGAAAGTCTTTGAGAAGAGAAAAGTTCTCTTTCCCATGTTATATAGAAGTGCAGAGTGATGGCATTGATTTGGTAATTATTTCTGTCTTGATAATGGATTTAGTGTATGGGTTTATCTTAATTATAATATAGTAGTAAAAATCAGTGTTTTTTAGTGGCATGAATTGAATGTTTAGAATTTTTGTTTTATTTATTTATTTACTTATTGATGTATTTTATTATTTTTTTTAAGTAATCTCTACACCCAGCATGGGGCTTGAACTTAACAGTCCCAAGAGTAAGATTCAGATACTTTACCAACTGAGGAGCCAGGTGCCCCTAGAGTTTTTAAATGTGAAATTTTAAGAGTAATATTTTTCAGCTTAATAGAAAGGGCATCTTTATTCTTTGAAAAATGTTTAAAATATGCCATTAGAAGATTTTCTATAATTCCTACATGAATTTTAAATAATTATTTATAAAGACAGTGAAGGGAAGACCAACTGTTTCAAAATAGTATTGTTATTTAGATTTGTAATTTCTGATTAATTACATGTTTTATCTATAAATATGTAAAAAACCAAAATGTAGCCGTTTTGCTTCACACTAAGTTTTTGGTGACAAAAATAATTACTGAAGCAGGGCATTTTTTAATTTCAGGTGATAGAAGTATTCATTAGAGCAGAAGATGGTCTTTGTAGAGAGGTGGTAAAACACCTTAATCAGATTGAAGAACAGATCTTGGATCATTTGGCATGGAAACCAGAGTCTCCACTCTGGGACAGAATTAGAGACAATGAAAACAGAGTTCCTACTTGTGAAGAGGTTTGTGAAAATACCTTAGCATCTCTCTATAACAAAAGTACATCAGTAACTAGTCAGTTTATATTGTTCACTGAGAGCAGTTAAACTTGGTGTCTTCGTTATGGGAAGTGGGAGGGTGGCAGTTGGGTTTAATATGGTACAGTCACCCCTGTATCTGAGAAAAATCCTCTAAGTCTAGGAGTCAGAAATAATGCTTGATTGCTGTAAAGTTCAGTGCCAGAGTAAGAAGTCGGTGTTCTCTCTTAATTTTTAGTACAGTTTCTGTACCTTAGAATGGTTGGTATTCGGATTCTCTAAATCAGTAATGAAGACTGATTCATATTTAGTATTCAGCTATTAGCTTTGAATTTTTTAAGCCTGCCAGACTTTTTTTTTCAACTTCAGTATGAAACTGGAGAAGACAGCTGATTTTATTTAGGTCGAGTAACTGGTGAGCATGTTTTGTTTTGCCTTAGATTGTGACTGTATTTCTAATGAAACTGCCTTTTCAAATAATGACACTCTGTCTATATCATTCTTTATAGGTTATGCCACCTCAGAATCTGGAAAGAGCTGATGATATTTGTATTGCTGGCTCTCCTTTGACTCCCAGAAGGGTGAGTGAAGTTCGTGCTGATACTGGAGGACTTGGAAGAAGTAAGTTTAAAGTAGCAGAGGGAATATTTGGGAGCCTAATATCTGGGAATTGAAATTCTATCTAAAACTACAAGTGAAGTTAATGGAGTTTATATAGAAGAAATATTTTGTGCATTATAGTACTACACGGATCACTTAAAAGTAATGCTTTTGAAGAATATTTAAGAACACAGGAAGAGGCATTTAGTAACAGGTGACTATAAAAAGAGAATGCTGTGTATTAATGTGATTCTTACATTTGAAGTGTGTGTTTATATATAAGCATATAGAAGAGCTGAAATGGGAAAACCGAACTGTTAAGAACAATTATTATTGGATGATAGAATTCCTGGTGCTTTTGGTAAATTTTTTTTTTTTAAGATTTTATTTATTTATTTGGCAGAGAGAGACACAGCAAGAGAGGGAACACAGGCGGGGGAGTGGGAGAGGGAGAAGCGGGCTTGCCACTGAGCAGGGAGCCCCACGTGGGGCTTGATCCAGGACCCTGAGATCATGACCTGAGCAGAAGGCAGAGGCTTAATGACTCAGCCACCCAGGGGCCCCTGCTTTCTGTAAAATTTTTAAGATGAATATGTATTTCTTCTAAAATCAGAAGAGGGACACCTGGGTGGCTCAGTTAGTTGAACGTCCAACTCTTGATTTCACCTCAGGTCATGATGTTGGCATTGTGGGATTGAGCTCCAAGTTTGGCTTCATGCTTGGCACAGAGTCTGCTTGAGTTTCTCCCCCTCTGCCCCTCCCCCTGCTCTCTCAAATAAATAAATCTTAAAAAAAAACCAAAAACTCAGGGGGTGTCTGGGTGGCTCAGTGGGTTAAGCCTCTGCCTTTGGCTCAGGTCATGATCCTGGAGTCCTGGGATTGAGCCCCACATCAGGCTCTTTGTTCAGCAGGGAGCCTGCTTCCTCCTCTCTTTCTGCCTTCTCTTTGCCTACTTGGGATTTGTCTGTCAAATAAATAAAATCTTTAAAAAAAAAATCAGAACAGCGTTTTTTTTGGTTACGTTAGTCCCTATACAGTCCTTCCATTAGTTTTTGATGTAGTGTTCCATGATTCATTATTTGCACGTAACACCCATTCCTCCACGCAATCTGTGCCCTCCTTAATACCCATGACCGGGCTGTAGAGCTGTATGATGCAGTTAGGTATAGACAAGTGAGTTAAAAGTGGTGAATGGCCAGAGCAAGTTCAGCTTTGACTCTTGGCAGTCAAGCTGTGCTGTACTGGTTAGTATGACAGTAGTGCTGGCCCAAGAAATAGAGAAAAGAGAAGTTTCGCTATTCATCTGATTATATTTAGGCGGCTTTTTAAAAAAAGTAACTTCTGGGACGCCTGGGTGGCTCAGTTGGTTAAGCAGCTGCCGTCGGCTTAGGTCATGATCCCAGGGTCCTGGGATCGAGTCCCACATTGGGCTCCTTGCTCAGCAGGGAACCTGCTTCTCCCTCTGCCTCTGCCTGCCATTCTGTCTGCCTGTGCTTGCTCTCTCCCCCTCTTTCTCTCTGATAAATAAATAAAATCTTTAAAAAAAAAAAAAAAGGAACTTCCCAATATAGGGCTTGAACTCAGAACCCCAAGATCAAGAGTCGCATGCTGTATGGGCTGAGCCCGCCAGGAGCCGCTTCAGGCAGCTAACTCTCTGTAATGTCCTCCAGGTGCAAGGTTTAAGTTTATACAGCTGAGACAAAACTGCTTTTTAAAAAAGTGATTCTGTAAATTCAGAGAGTTCTAAATCCTTGGATGCCATTAGAAGGATATTGTTTCTAGATCAACCTTTTTGATATAATCGATAAGCACTGGCTATAGACGAAAGGTCAGTTGTAAAATCAGGAATCACTTTATGTCCGTGCATACTCAGTAAGTATGGATGAGCTTTATGAAAATGTCCTCATTTTTGGGAAGAGGTATATTGGCTTAACTATTTTTCTGCTTTTACCTGCTTCAGACCCATAGATCTGACAGTTGGTCGTCCTCAGTCCTGTTTCTGTAGTTTTTTTCCTTCCCTAGTCTATGGATTTGGTACCTGACTTTAAGCTTTATTTTCTTTGTACTCATCACTTTTCCAATTTCAAGGTCTCTTAATGCCTTACAAGATAATCATCAGTCATAATGCATTCTTTCTGACTGCAGCTTTGTTCCAAATACAAAGCTAGTGAGTTTATTGGCTTTTGTACCATTGAGAAATTGAAATGTTAAGCTATAGGATCTCAGAACTATTCCTATCAATCCCCTTATGACCTTCCTACATACATTTTAAAACTTAAATAACCTACCGATGGGCTGTTGGACATGCTGCTTGAAAATTCAGTCCTTGATGTGAATTTTTTTTTTTTTTTTTTTAAGATTTATTTGACAGAGAGAGAGAGATCACGGGTAGGCAGAGAGGCAGGCACAGAGAGAGGGGGAAGCAGGCTCCCCGCCGAGCAGAGAGCCCGACGCGGGGCTGGATCCCAGGACCCTGAGACCATGACCTGAGCTGAAGGCAGAGGCTTAACCCACTGAGCCACCCAGGCGCCCCCTTGATGTGAATTTTTAACAACAGACCGTGCCATGATGGTTATAGAATTTGCTTCTATTTAGGATGATGAAGTTTTGGAAATAGTGGTGATGATTGCACAAAATTGTGAGTGGAATTAATGCCACTGAATAGTACACACAAAAATGGTTAAAATGGCAAATTACATGTTATATATATTTATATTAAAGAAACTAATAACGTAATACACCCCAAACCATTGAATAGTACAATTTAAATGATTAAAATGTATGTGAATTATATCTCAATAAAGTTGTTTAAAAAAATATAATAAACTAAGCGTAATTGAGTCCAAAACACATAATATCCAATCTTGCTGAAGAACATTACTGAGCTTTAGTCATTTTCTGTGTGTGGAAAAAAGATAAAGATGAAAACTAATAAAACTGGGGTAAAATGCTCCCGTATGATGTCATAGTAATATCAAGTCCCCTTGAGTAGTGGCTTTACAGTGAAATCACATCATACGTGAGTGAATATCGTCAGAAATATCATAGGAAAATAGAATAATTCTTTAAATTGCCCCTAAGTCATCAAGGTTCTGTAGCAACAGAGTGTGGAGTTTGGTTTGATTTAGCAGAAGCTGGAATAATGTAGGGAGCATTGTGCAACAAAGAGAGAAATTTTCCTGTGTTTAAATTTTGCTCTTAATGATGTCTGGTTGAGTTTTCATTAGTTGACTGTAGCTGTGATATGACCCCTGTAATTTTTGCTTATGAAGTATTTCAGACACTAGTTTTGAACATAAGAGCTTGGGTTCAGAAGTTAGATCTGAGTTTTCTTGAGTTAAACCGTTGGTTTGAGATGCTGCTTGAAAATTCAGTCCTTGATGTGAATGTTTAACAACAGACCGTGCCATGATGGTTATAGAATTTGCTTTTGTTTTTGTTTTTGTTTTTAACTGTAGGCATAACATCTCCAGCCACATTATATGACAGATACAGCTCCCCAGCAGCCAGCTCTACCAGAAGGCGTCTATTTGTTGAGAACGATAGCCCCTCTGATGGAGGGACACCTGGGCGCATTCCCCCCCAACCCCTAGTCAATGCTGTCCCTGTGCAGAATGTATCTGGGGATGCGGTTTCTGTCACACCAGTTCCTGGACAGACTTTGGTCACCATGGCAACAGCCACTGTCACAGCCAACAATGGACAAACAGTGACCATTCCTGTACAAGGTAAGGAAGGCAGGTTGGATATTGAGTTCTTTCTTGGTGGCCTTTATGGAAGTCCCCTGAGATTTGGCTGGAATGACAACGTAAGAAGAGTGGAGCGGGGGGAAGGAGGCTGGGAGGGGAGAAATTGGAAACCCATGCCTGGGGAGCCTTTCATCATCCTCATTTTCTCCCTAACTGTAGGTATTGCGAATGAAAATGGAGGGATAACGTTCTTCCCGGTCCAGGTCAATGTGGGAGGGCAGGCACAAGCTGTGACTGGCTCCATCCAGCCCCTGAGTGCTCAGGCCCTGGCTGGAAGTTTGAGCTCTCAACAGGTGACAGGAACAACGTTGCAAGTCCCTGGTCAGGTGGCCATTCAACAGATTTCCCCAGGTGGACACCAGCAGAAACAAGGCCCACCTTCAACTGGCAGCAGTATTAGACCGAGGAAGACCAGCTCTTTATCGCTTTTCTTTAGAAAGGTAATTTTTCATGTACCCTTGCCAGAGCAGAAGCTTGGGAAATACAAGTGTTAGGTAAACAAAATTGGAAATGTTTTTGTTTCTCTACCAGGTTTACCACTTGGCAGGTGTCCGCCTTCGGGATCTTTGTGCTAAACTGGATATTTCTGATGAACTGAGGAAAAAAATCTGGACCTGTTTTGAATTCTCCATTATTCAGTGTCCTGAACTTATGATGGACCGACATCTGGACCAGTTGTTGATGTGTGCCATTTATGTGATGGCAAAGGTAAGCACCATTTGGAATATAAAAGGAAAAAGTAAAGATACTAGCTCAGAACACTTTTAACAGTTTTACTGAGATACAGTCACTTCATTCATTCATTTTTTTTTAAATTTTTTAAATTTATTTTCAGCGTAACAGTACTCATTGTTTTTTCACCACACCCAGTGCTCCATGCAATCTGTGCCCTCTTCGTTCCAGTTTTAGTATATGTGCTGCCGAAGCGAGCACCTGTGCCCTCTTCAATACCCACCACCTGGTTCCCCCAACCTCCCACCCCCCACCCCTTCAAAACCCTCAGAGTCCATAGTCTCTCATGGTTCACCTCCCCTTCCAATTTCCCTCAACTCCCTTCTCTCTAACTCCCCTCATTTTTAAGTAGGCCCCACACCCAGCATGGAGCCCAGCATGGGGCTTGAACTCACGACTCTTGAGATCCAAAACCTGAGCTGAGATCAAGAGTTGGGACACTTAACCAACTGAGCCACCCAACCACCCCGTAACTCACTCATTTAAAATGTATACCTCCTTAGATTTTAGTACATTTACAGATAACGTGCAGCCATCACCACAGTAAATTTTAGAACATAATACTCCATTGTATATGATATTTTGTTTATCCATCAGTTGATGGTCATCTGGGTATTTTAACTTTTCGGCTATCATGAATAATGCTTTTGTGAGCATTTGTGTACAAGTTTTTGTGTGGACATGTTTTCATTTCTCTTTGATACGTACCTAAGAGTGGATTGCTAGCTAGGTCATACACTGTGTTTAACCATTTGAGGAACAGCCAGACTGCTTTTGAAAGTCCCTACACCATTTTGTATTTCAACCATTAGTATATGAAGGTTTTCATTTTTCTACCTTTTCATCAGCACTTTTTATTTATTCATTCAGCAGACAGCACAAGCAGGGGCAGTGGCAGGGAGAGGGAGAAGCAGGCTGCCCCCCTAAACAGGGAACCTGGTGGGGGCTTGATCCCAGGACCCTGGGATCATGGCCTGAACCAAAGGCAGATACTTAATTAACTGAGCCACCCAGGAGCCCCTCTCTTCAGCACTTTTTATTATTAGACATTATTTTCTAAAATAACTTACTGAGGTGAAATTCACATAACATAAATGAGCCATTTTTAAATGAACAATTTAGTGGTGTTTGGTACATTCCCAATATTATACACCTAATCTTTTTTTCCCCTCCAATTTATTTATTTTCAGAAAAACAGTATTCATTATTTTTTCACCACACCCAGTGCTCCATGCCAGCTGTGCCCTCTATAATACCCACCACCTGGTACCCCAACCTCCCACCCCCCCTCCGCTATACACCTCATCTTTATGTTGTTCCAAAACATTTCCAGCCCTGCAGAGTAAAACTACTTATTAAGTAGGTTATTGTTCCTCCTCCCACTGGCTCCTGGCACCCACCATTCTGCTTTCTGTCTCTCTGAATTTGACTATACCAGGTGCCTCTAGGAGTCATATAGTTTTTGTCTTTTTATGATTGGTTTATTTCAGTTAGTATAATGTCCTCAAGATTTATCCGTGTTGTAGCATGAGTTGTAATTTTGTTCCTTTGCAAGGCTGATTAAATACCACATTTTGCTTATCCATTCATCCACTGATGTCCACTTGGGTGGCTGGCACTTTTTAGCTATTGTGAATAATGTACTGTGAACATGAGTGTATGAATATCTCTTCAAGTTTTTAGTTTCATTCTTTTGTTTATATACTCAAAAGTGGAATTGCTGGGTCATACGGTAATTCTGTGCTTAATTGCTGGAGAAATTTGCCATATTTTTCAGAGCAGCTACACCCATTTTACATTCCCACCAGCAGTGCATGAGAATTCTAAATCCTCTACATCCTTGCCAGCTTCTTTTCCCTTTTTTATTATAGTCAGCCCAGTGAGTATTGATACATTCTGGTGGTTTTGACATATATTTCCCGAATGACTAATGATGTTGAGTGTCTTTTTTATTGTGCTTATTGGCTGTTTTTGCTTCTAGCCATCCCAGTCATTTGCATACCAGTCATTTGTATATCTTCTTTGGTGAAATACTGGTTTAAATTCTTTGCCCGTTTTCGATTTGGATGGTTCGTGCTTTTTTGTGATTGAGCCATAGTTCTTTATATGTTCTGGATGCAGCTCTCTTGCCAGGTATTTGCAAATATTTTCTCTGTTTTTGCACTTCTGGATGTTATTGTGTTATTTGAGGCATAGTAATTTTTAATTTTGATTAAGTCCGTTTATTCTTTTGTTGTTTGTACTTTTGCTCTCGTATCTTAAGAATACATTGCCAATTCCAAGGTCATGAATATTTGTTTTCTTCTAAAAGTTTTATAGTTTTAGGTCTTAACATTTAGGTCTGTGATCCATTTTGAGGAATTTTTATTCATGGAGGTAGGAGTCCAACTTCATTCTTCACAGGAGGCTATCCAGTTGTTTTTATTAGGTAGTGAGGATATTTAAGGATCAACTCTCTTAGCAACTTCCCGGTATATAATATTGTTAACTCTAGTCCCCATGCTAGATACTCGATCCCTAGAACTTATCATAACTGGAAGTTTGTACTCTTTGACCAGCATCGCCCCAGTTTTCCCACCCCAACACACGCATCTTAATGTATTAAAATCAGCTTCAGATTTATACTTAATTCCAGTGAGGAAAAAGAAGAGTCCTTCTTTTTAATCTTTTCCTGTTTCCTTTTAATCTTTTGAGATGTATTGTGATACGTATTACATCCATAAGTGTTATAAATCCAACAACTGCATTGTTACTTGTAATTCTATCACTGCCAAAGGAGCTGAGAGAAGAAATATAATGTATAGCTTTTGTTTTATTAATCTTGTTTATCATTTCTGATTCTCTTCATTGGTTCCTGTGGTTTTGAGTTGTCATCTGGAGTCATTTCCTTAGCCCAGTACAGCATTCCTCCTCTTCCTGTGCTGTTTTTGGCAAATACATCACATTTCTGTATGTTTCAGGCCCAATAACATATCATATATATATATATATATAAAATATATTTTAAAAAAATATATAGTTTTATACAATGGCTTTTTAAATCAGTGAAGGAGAAATACGCATTTTATGCTGTCTTTACAGTTACATAATTGTCTTTACTAGGGCTCTCTTTTTTTTAATGTGTATTTGAATTGCTGGGGTCACTTGCTTTTAGTTTGAACTTCTGGTATTTCTTGTAAGATTGGTCTTTTAGCAGAAAATTGTTTTTATTTGTATTTATTTCCCATTTTTGAAAGATAACTTTGTTGGACACCAAATTCTTAGTTTTTTACTTTGAGCACTTTGAATATGTTGTTCCACCGCCTCTTCGGTTCAGTCGTTTCTGATGAGAAGTTGCCTCTTACTTTACTGGGCTTCTGTGGATGTTGTCAAGATTTTCTCCCTTTCTTTGGCTCTCAGCATTTTTACTATGTCTGGGTATGATCTCTTTGCATTTACTTTAGATTTGGAATTCTGGATGTGTGGGTTACTATTTTTTAAATAAACTTGGGAAGTTTTCAGCCTTTATCATTTTTTTTTTTTTTCTGCTTCTCTCTATGCTGAATGATGTTCACAGATCCCCTGAAGCTCTGTTAATTTTTCTTCCTTTCTTTTTCTGTGTTCTTCAGGTTTCACAGTCTATTCCAAGTTGGCTAATTCATTTTTTCTTTGCCATTTTAGATCTGTTTTGTCCTTTTGGTGAATTTTTCATTTGGTAACTGTACTTTTTTATTACAGATCTGTGTTCAGATACCACCCACTCCCTCTTGTTGCTGGATTTTAGTATGTTTTCTTGAATAGATTGTTCATTTTGTATATGTCCTTAGGACCATTTCCAGAGACTTGAAATGCCTATTTATATAATTGTCACCAGTTTCACTGGGAAGTAGGTTCACAGAGCTCTTTAAAATATTTTGAAGTCCATTTCTCTCTCAGAATACTCTTATTTTTTGCCAGGTCACAAAAGAAGACAAGTCCTTCCAGAATATTATGCGTTGTTATAGGACCCAGCCACAGGCCCGGAGCCAGGTAATTACATTTCCTCTCAGGGCTGAAAATAAAGCTTAAAGTCTTTGATAAATATAAAAAATTAACCACAGTTGATTCTGTGGCCTTTTCTCCAAGATAAAAGCTAAGATTCTACTTTAAGGAAGTCTTTTCTTTAATCTGACAACTTTACATCTTGGTTAGTTTAAGTCCTCTTATCTCCAAAAGGTGAGGAGGTGGAGATGAAATTTTTGATTCTTTCTTAATTTAGATAACCAGAAGGTAGAATTTAGCAAGTTATTTGGTTTGTGTCACCTTTAGAAAACAATACTGTACATTTAACTAAGACAACATTAAAGGAAAATTTAAAACTCATTTATCTTTAATACTGTTCATTTATCTCAAGGGGTAGTAGGTACGTAAGATCTTTGAGAATAGCTTTATTTTATGGTTGGGTGCTAGTATTGCCCTTTATATCACAGTATTTTAGGCCATATTTGGAATTTGAAGCCTGACAGGCCCCAGTGTAAATCCTGGCTCTGTTATTTAACAGATAAATGACCTTGGCTGCATCTATTAACTTCCCTGAGGACAACAACTGTTACTACATGGAGCCACTGTGAGAATTTAATTACATGTCAAGGTCATTTAGTCCAAGATGTGCTCAACAAATCTGTCCCTTTCTCATGGTCTCTCTAAAGGTGTATAGAAGTGTTCTGATAAAAGGAAAAAGGAAAAGAAGAAATTCTGGCAGCAGTGACAGCAGAAGCCATCAGAACTCTCCAACAGAACTAAACAAAGACAGAAGTAAGTGTTTAGGGTCTTTATGAACACTAAGAAAATAAAATTAGGAGCTTCTCACTTTTTAGGCCTAAGGATTACTAAATGAAATTACAACTATATTAAAATAGTGGCAAAAAAATTGTTGGAACAATAAACAGAATCCTAAGTTTGGTGGCAAAGTTGTTTGTCCTTCCTCCCATAGCTTCGAGGCACACTGTGCATAGCATTTTTCTCCAGGGAAATTAGAGAAGGTTTCAGGCAGGAATTTGTTGGCCTGAGTTCCAGAAAAGTCTGGTATGCCAACTGAAGCCGTGCTATGGAAATACCACCACTAATGGTTGATTTGCATCACTTAATGCAGGGCACAGGTCCTAGAAAATGTGGTGTAATTTATTAGAACTACTCAGTAAGCCTTTGCATGGCAGGGGGTAAAGTTAATACTTATTAGTGTCTGTGCTTGGCTCCCTGGGATTAAGAAGAGAGTGCCCGCGTACAGCAGGTAGCTGTTCGCCTTTCTCTCACTGAACTTTTCCTTTTAAAAACAATCTGCACTAGCGGGCTTTCTGCTTAACACCCTCTGTTCTACCTCCTGCAGCCAGCAGAGACTCCAGTCCCGTCATGAGGTCCAGCAGCACGTTGCCGGTTCCACAGCCTAGCAGCGCCCCTCCTACACCCACTCGCCTCACCGGCGCCAACAGTGACATGGAAGAGGAGGAGAGGGGAGACCTCATTCAGTTCTACAACAATATCTACATAAAGCAAATTAAAACATTTGCCATGAAGTACTCACAGGCAAACGTAGTAAGTGTGACAGGGATTGTTTCATACTCTTTTCACCTCTGAGGGAAGGGAAATAACTTAGGTTGAGCTAGTCCTGGAAATCATTCTTTTGTTAAAACTGAGGGAATCTCTAAGAGACATAATATGCCTAACCAAAAGAATTTCTTTATATCGTGAAGCATTTAAAGAGATGGTTTTTGGATTCCCTACAAATTACTGTAACGCGCGCGAGAGAGCATGCATTCACATTGTCCCAAACTTACCAGCTACAGTAACCTTCCAAGTTACTTAACTTTCTCTCTGCCTCTTGTCTCTTCGTGTATCAAAGGGGAATAGGAGTCGACTCTAGCTTATAGGGTTGCTGTAGAGATTAAATGCCAGAATGGATTAAAAATGCTTAAACAGTGACTGGCACAAAATAAGCATTTACGCGTTACTTGTTCTTCAAGTGTAATTGTGGCTGCTAATGCATTACTCTTCAAAAAGCTACGGGTTTATTATACCTCACCACTCTGTCAATAAAAATAACTATTTTCATAAAATACCTGGCTAGAAATTTTGTTACCTTTCTTAGGCATATGGATTTTTACATTTGTTTTATTTTTTTTTTTAAACAGATGGATGCTCCCCCACTCTCTCCCTATCCATTTGTAAGGACAGGTTCTCCTCGCCGGATACAGCTGTCTCAGAATCATCCGGTCTACATTTCTCCACATAAAAATGAAACAGTGCTTTCTCCTCGAGAAAAGATTTTCTACTACTTCAGCAACAGTCCTTCAAAGGTGAGCCCAATATAAATCTTGGCCTTTATTAACCCCAGAATGCCTAGGATGCTGGAATTGGAGTTAATGGGAAATGCTCAGTATGCAACCTCAATGATGGGAACTACCAGGGGAAAGGGACCAGAAGGTTCCAGTGGAACAAAAGACAGGGGTTGGTGGGAGAACTTGAAGGCTGGAAATAGAGTAAAGTATTTAGATTTATTTTCATTCCTTTTCCTGTTTGTGCATATATACTTCACTCTGCTGTAAATCTGGAATTTTATGGTTTTTACACCATTTAAAATGCAAAATTTGGATTTCTAAACTGATTATGGATTGTCTGTTTCTGGGACAGGTAGTGTCTCTGTCCTTTTGGATTCTTTGTCTAAGGAGAGAAACGGCAATTTGTACCGGTCAGTGGGACAGTCCTGTTTAGGAGAGATTGGTTTGGCAGCGTCTGCCTCTGTCTGTGGTGGGGAGGGAATTCTGCATCAGGTCTTAACAGAAGAAAAGTTAGCAAGATGCTGAGGTGTGGAAGGAAGGGGGATATCCAGGAAGCACCAGAAAAGTAAAGAAGAAAATATCGTTGAGGCAGTAAGGCTAGATCACTGGGAATCAGGTGCTGCATTTAGGAGCACAACTTGATCCTAAAGCCCCTTATGGGATGCTTGTATGCATAAAGATTGCTTAGAAAAACATAGAACAACTGAAAGTCACATTATCTGTGAAGCACAAAAAAGGAGAATATGCTTGTGTTAGATATTCTACAACCAACTAAATTCTGG